>NC_079425.1:23207168-23347168 GCF_026213295.1 Gadus chalcogrammus | reverse complement strand
ACGCTGAGGCCAGGCGCTGTCCCCCTCTACAGAGCCCCCCTATCAGCTGTTCCCCTCTACAGAGCCCCCTATCAGCTGCGTGGCTGCGGCGGGCGCAGACCAGCTGTCACTTCTCACACCTCGCGCCGATGGAAAAGGACCCGGCGACAATTTGAAGAAGAAAAAAACAAGACTGCATTCCTATTTTGTAATACCGATGTCTGGTGCGTTCACAGTCAATTTGCATGAACGGCTCGGGTTTGAAATAGGGCAGAAAACAATATCTGCTTCTTTGAGATTCTCTTTGCGCTGGTCTTGTTTACACAGATGGATGAAATCTTATATATTTTTAGAATGGCGAGAAAACGTGCTGTCTTTGAATTCAATTGTTCCCTCTTTCTGACCTGTAAGTGTTCAACTTGATCGCTATCGGCTTGCTGCTTTGTGTTAACTTCTGTGTTGATACTATAGGCTCTCTAGGTTGTGTTAACAGTGTGTGTAGATACTATAGGCTGTCTAGTTTGTGTTAACAATGTGTGTAGATCCTATAGCACTATAGTTTGTGTTGTGAGTGTGTGTGTCTCCTAAAGGCTCTCTACTTTGTGTTAACAGTGTGTGTATGTATACCCTATAGGCTCTCTAGTTTGTGTTAACACTGTGTGTGTCCCCTAAAGGCTCTACTTTGTGTTAACACAGTGTGTGTCTCCTATAGGCTTTCTATGTTGTGTTAACAGTGTGTGTGTGGATCCTATATGCACTCTAGTTTGTGTTAACAGTGTGTGTTGATCCTATAGGCTCTCCAGTTTGTATTAACTGTATGTGTGTCTACTATAGGCTCGCTACTTTGTGTGAACCGCGGGTGTGGATTCTATTCAAGAGCTCATTTAACTCAGCTTGCTAGCTTCTGACAGCCCAATCATTTATCACATGCCGTCGCTTTGTAATATAATTCTTTATCCACAGCGGATTATGCCCATGCTTTCTGATGGTAATTCTTTGCTGTCTTTTGAGAAGAGAGCAAATTTTCCTTTTTTTTCGTCCCTTTTGGCCCACTTCAGAATTCCCTTCACAATATCATCGTCCCCCAGAGAAATTCTAATTCGTTTTATCGGGGTTCTTTTTCTGAATCGTGTTCATACACATCCAGTAATAATATAGCACTAAGGGGGTCATGTCCATATGGTTTGGTGTTTGGGAGCCCGGTCTTGAAGCTGGTGATGTAACGCCTGAGGCGTACCAACATGAAGCCCTGAGAATTAAAACAGGCTGGTAATTGAGTCTGACTGCTGCTTTGCATGGCATTAATCGGCTCTGCCTTGCTCCTCAGCAAAACGTAACCAGCATTGCCTGACTTCCACTTAAATAGGTCACCAAAGACAAATATTTGTATGTCTAAATGAGTTTTAGTACAAATGGTGAGGTGCAGACAGTAGCCGACTCAAAGTCAGAGAACCAACGACCCGGAACCGTTTAAAATCTGTACTTTGAAATTGCGTTCTGTTATTTTTACAGAAGGTTGTGTTAACAGAAGCATGTTTGACTGGCGCTTCTCTCAAGACCATTCTGGAAATTCATCTTGGAATTCTGGTTCTGGCACTTTCATACTGTAAACTCTATATACTTCAATCACAGTCTGAACTAGTGATATTGGTGAAAAGGTATTCATAGTGGACAAATCCTGCATCGAATCATAATTATTTGAGTGAACTATGCTTCAGGAAATATCTATTGATGTCTTCATATTAAAACATATAATATTATTCACAAATACAAATGGGTAATTTGCTTGAGAAGCCTAGTATTTCTCCTAAGCGGTCCCATAGCTCTGCCGAGGGTTTCATTGAATTCATTTATTTCTGCTCCTTTCAAATTATATTTTACAGGATTAGAAATGTGTAAGAAATATCGTTGGAAAAATAATTTCACTTATTTTACTGACACTATTCATTTTGATTTGAGTCCCTTTTTGAGGCAAGATGAAACAGGATTTAATTGATCTCATACGAGTTTAAACCCCTCTTCTGAAGAATGTTGTGCTCTTTACTGTCTAAGCCAGAAATAGAGCGAAATGGTGTTGAACAGCAAACCCAGTCACCTGTTCCTGTTTACCTCCGACGGAATGAGGATGAGCCACTGTTTAATGTTGAACTGTCAAGTCGTGTCAGGGTAACACACAATCCCAAACACACACACCGACACACACACAAACACACACACACACACACTCTCACACACACACGGACACACACACTGACACACACATACTCTCTCACACACACTCTCTCCCACACACACACACTCTCCCCCCACACACACACACACACCCACACACACACTCTCCCACACACACACACACAAACACACACACACACACACACACACACGGACATACACACTGACACACACATACTCTCTCACACACACTCTCTCACACACACACACACACACACACACACACACACACACACACACACACACACACACACACACACACACACACACACACACACACTTCCCCCCCCCCCTCACACACACACACACACACACACACAGACACACACACTTCTGTTCCCACCTCATCTCCTGCTGCCTAAGGACTTGTCACTGCTGTTGTGTCACCGTCCCAGAGATCGGCGGATAAACAACCCAAACTATCACAGAGTGGAATGTCTCTCCAGCAACTCTAGACCTGTGATTGGCCAGAAATGACTGAGGGGTAACTTGGAAGGTTAACTATTGGCTACCGCCGCAGTGACCCATTCATCCAGCTGATTTGTGCTCAGGTCCCCTAGAGGAAGGAACAGCTGGCTGTGCCTCTCTGTCTGGCTGAAAACAACCACCTGTCTGTGCTCCAGAGAACCAGCAGCGGATACCACCCCACCCCCAGTGTGTGGCGATGGTGGTATTAGGCTAACACGGGGAAGCAGAGTGCAATCTCCAGAAGGCAAAGCCATGTCTCGGACAAACACTGACATAAGAGACAACGACAAACTGTCTCTGTCCATAAGAAGGACCAGCTTGGATAAGATTAATACGACCGGACAGCTTTGGAAAAAAAACGGGCTTTGGTCGCCTGGTCGAGGCTGACTGCACAGGCAGAGTGGCTTATCGCAGAGGGACACTCAATGAAAGAATGCACTCTCTTAAAAAACTAATTACAGACAGTAAAAGCATTAGGCGGCAAGTACACCGGGCTAAAAGGAGTCCTAAGACGGGGTTCAGTGCTGGCTCAGGAGCTGCTCCGCTGCCTTCCTGAGAACTGGCTAAAACCAAACCCTATCTCGGCTGAAACACATGTCATTGGAACGGCTGGTTCTGATTGGCTTATGGGCGGCGGCAAAGTCCCCAGGCCCCAATTTGAGCCAATCTTCAACGACAATGGACGTCAAAGAGTGGGGTTGTGTTGTTGTGTCGTGTTGTCATTGTTTGTTTTTAGATCTCAGGGTTGTGTGGTCATGTTTGCATTGAGTAGCTGTCCCGTTGTGTTTAGAGTGTTGTGTGTGTTGATATTGTTGAGTTTTGATCTCAGTATTGTGTTGCGTTGTTATTGTTTTGTTTGGTTCTGTGTTGCGTTGAGTTGTTATTTGTTGTGTAGATCTCAGTGTTGTGTTGTGTTGTGTTGTAGTCATGTTGTGTTTAGATATCAGTGTTGGGTTGTGTTGTGTCGTGTTGTAGTTTAGACCTCAGCGTTGTGTTGTGTTGTGTCGTGTTGCGTTGAGTCTAGACCTCAGTGTTGTGTTATGTTGTGTCGTGTTGTGTTGAGTCTAGACCTAAGCGTTGTGTTGTGTTGTGTTGTGTCGTGTTGTGTTGAGTCTAGTCCTTAGCGTTGTGTTGTGTTGTGTCGTGTTGTGTTGAGTCTAGACCTCAGCGTTGTGTTGTGTTGTGTCGTGTTGTGTTGATTCTAGACCTCAGTGTTGTGTTACTCTTTAAGGCCTCCCCCCAGAAGGCGGCCATGTGGCAGACTAGCCGCCCAGCTCATTATCGCCCTCCACACGGCCCTACTGGGACCCAGGCTCTGGGCCTGCTCAGCCTGCTGCCAGAGCCCTCTCCTGGGCATGGAGCAGAGACATGAGCTCCACCACCACAACAATACAGCCAGGCTACCTGGAGGTGTTCTGGGGGACACCTACCCTGATGGCACTCAATATCACGATATATCACAATTTCACTTTAATATGGTTGATAATTGTTACTTTTTTAGAAAAATGTCCTAAAATAAGTGGATCAGCTATATAATGAGCAGATTTATATACAGAATTAGCAGGTATCTATACTTAATGAGCAGGTTTATATATATATATATCCATAGATAATGAGCAGGTATATACTGTATATATATATATATACATATACATATATATACACTTACATACATGCATACATACATAGATACATACATACATACATACATTCATACTTACATACATACATACATACATACATACATACATACATACATACATACATACATACATACATACATACATACATACATACATACATACATACATATAAGCACATATACATAATGAGCAGGTATATATGTATGTAAATATATAATGAGCAGGTTTATAGACATAATTAGCAGGTATCTATCCGTAATGAGCAGGTATATATGTATATATATTGTGGCAGACTGCAGGGAGGAGCGAGGGGAGTGGTATGTCTGGCAACCTGCTGGCTCTGTCACGTTAAAATTGTACCGGGGGCGAAAGTTGTACCGGCCTACGTCATCGTTTGTTTACATCCTGACAACCTGCCCGGCAACAGACGACGAGATGCAGAAAACATGTTTCCAAACGACGAAATAACATAATACAGATAGCGGATCGCTATCTGTATTATGATAGATAGCGATAACACTTGTTTTTACTTTATATTTGTATTGTATTTAATTGTTTAATCGAAACAATAAAAAAAATTGCCCGCGAAACGGGCGATCGCGTCAAATGACAAATGTTTTGCCCGCGAAACGGGCGATCGCGTCAAATGACGTAGGAGGGTTCTTGAAACATAATACAGATAACGGATCGCTAGAAAACACTTGTTTTTACTTTATATTTGCATTGTATTGAATTGTTTAATCGAATTTAGCTAGTAAACTGAGTGTTTTAAGCAGGTTTCATAGTCTAGAATGTTCAAGAACCTTCCTACGTGATTTGACGCGTCATTTGACGCGATCGCCCGTTTCGCGGTCAATTTTCTTTATTGTTTCGATTAAACAATTAAATACAATACAAATATAAAGTAAAAACAAGTGTTATCGCTATATATCATAATTCAGATAGCGATCCGCTATCTGTATTATGTTATTTCGTCGTTTGGAAACATGTTTTCTGCATCGCGTCGTCTGTTGCAGGGCAGGTTGTCAGGTTGTCAGGATGTAAACAAACGATGACGTAGGCCGGTACAATTTTCGCCCCCGGTACAATTTTAACGTGACAGCTCCACCCCCACGCCTTGCATGGACTTCCTCCCCTTAACGACGACGCAAGTCTGGGGATCATTAAGCAGGGGTGTTTGGGCTTAAAAGGGCCAAGACACAACAGACAAGGGGTGTGTGATTTTGAAGGGCTAGCACACTACAGACGGCATCTGTGTGATCGTCTGGAGTTGCTGCACGGCCAACGAGGAAGAGATAGGTGGACATATTGAACTGATTAGGATACGGATGGTATCCTAAGAGGTGGATGACCCTTTTCCAACCCTGGTGGTTTTGATTTACACGGTAAATAAACCATCACCCATTTGAACTGCTCTGTGTTGTGTCTGTTTATCTATTCAACTTGGTGGCGTGGAAACCCCACACCTACTGGCCGGCTACAATATATAAACAAATATAATGAGCAGGTATATACAGTATATATATACTTATACAGACATACATACATATATACATACATACATACATATATATATGCAAGTTTACATAATGAGCAGGTATATATATCTATATATACATATATACAATGAGCAGGTACTTATACAGAATGAGCACCATGTGGCAGGACGACAAACACCCTCGTACCATCCCTCTACCATCAAAACCGACCCGCCAAACAACAACCAACCAACAAGCAAATAGCATCTCTCAATCTCAATCAAGGGCCCTTTGGATCAAAACACCCAAAGGCCCCCCAACGATGGCTCTTCACCTCCCCCCCCCCCCCCCCCCCCCCCGGATGTGTGCCCCCCCTCACCTTCTCCTGGTACTGGCGGCGGGACGAGTCGAGGGACTGGATGAGCGCGGTGGCGTGGCCCACGAACATGGCGTAGCAGGTGGCGCCCACGATCATGCTGAGGATGGTCAGCCACACGTCCGTCATGCCCACCGGGGGGTGCATGCCGTAGCCGATGCACAGCATGTGGCTCATGGCTTTGAACAGGGCATACGAGTACTGCTGGCCCCAGGTGTCGTTCTGGAGAGAGGGAGAGAGGAGGGGGGGGGATAGGTGACTCTCTCTCTGGGACGGAGTCTTTCTCTGTCGTCCTCGCTCTCTGGAGAGAGGGAGAGAGGAGGGAAGACAGGTCACCATCGCTCTGTGGTTGAATCTCTCTCTCTCTCGGTCTCTCTCTCTCGTTCTGGAGGGAGGGGGAGAGAGGAGAGGGGGATAGGTGACTCTTGCTCTGTGGTTGAATCTCTCTCTGTCGTTCTCGCTCTCTGGAGAGAGGGAGAGATGGAGAATGGAGGGAGGACAGGTCACCATCGCTCTGTGGTTGAATCTCTCTCTCTCGTTCTGAAGAGAGGAGGGAGGACAGGTCACTCTGAAGGTGTTTGGATCTCTCTCTTATTCTCTCTCTCTCTCTTTCTCGCTCGTTCTCTCTCTTTCTCTCGTTCTGGAGAGAGGGAGAGAGGAGTGAGGACAGGTCACTCTAGCACTGTGTTTGAATCTTTCCCTATCATTCTCTTTCTCAGTCTTTGTCTCACTCTCTTGTATGAATCTCTCTCTCTCATGCTGGTTAAGGGAGACAGCTGGTAGAACAGGTCTCTCTCTCCAGTGGTGTAGTCTACTTTATTGTAGTGGGTATACTGTGATGATTCCCTCCCAGCCTCGTACAAACCCGTCCCACTGGTACGTGTACGTGTGTGGCACTTATGGGGTGTCGCACCACACTCACTAATGCAGGGGACTACAACCCGCTGATTTAAGAGTATAACGATTATCAACAATCATGGAAAGCTGAAAAGATTTATCAGTTTTAATAACAGTATGAACAAATAGAACACAAAAATGAGCAACCCTTCGAGCCTGTCGGTACCCTGCAACCGAGTCAGGAGTCCTCCAGGATATCATATCCCGGAAGGCCTCCTTCTTCAATCGGCTTCCCTGGCCACCGGTGTCCACCACGGTGTCCGAGGGTTACTGCCCCTTGAGGAGCCTAAGACCCTGAGGCCACAGCTAGCCACCGCAGCTTCAGCAATGGAGGCTTTGAACACCGCCCACTCCGACTCAATGCCCCCAACCTCCACAGGAATGCCAGAAAAACTCAGCCGGAGGTGTGAGTTGAAGATACCTAGGACGGGGGCCTCCTCCAGACGTTCCCAATTCACCCGCACTACTCGTTTGGGCTTACCAGGTCTATCCGGAAATTTCCCCCATTCCCTGATCCAACTCACAACAAGATGGTGGTTGGTTGACAGTTCCGCCCCTCTCTTTACCCGAGTGTCCAAAACATGCGGCCTCAGATCAGATGACACGATCACGAAATCGATCATCGATCTTCGGCCTAGGGTACTCTGGTACCAGGTACACTTATGAGCACCCTTATGTTCGAACATGGTGTTCGTTATGGATAATCCATGACTAGCACAGAAGTCCAATAACAAACGACCGCTCGGGTTTAGATCAGGGAGGCCCTTCCTCCCCACCACGCCTCTCCAGGTGTCTCCATCGTTGCCCACGTGGGCGTTGAAGTCTCCCAGCAGAACTACGGAGTCCCATACAGGACTCCATTCAGGGTCTCCAAGAAGGCCGAGTACTCTGAACTGCTGTTTGGTGCATACACACAAACAACAGTCAGAGTTTTCCCCCTACAACCCTTAGGCGCAGGGAGGCGACCCTCTCGTCTACCGGGGTAAACTCCAACACCGCGGCGCTCAGCCGGGGATTTATGAGTATCCCCACAACCGCCCGGCGACTCCAGAGAAGAATAGAGTCCAACCCCTATCCAGGAGTACGGTACCAGAGCTGAGACTGTGCGTGGAGGTAAGACCCACCAGATCTAACTGATAGCGCTCCACCTCCCTCACGAGCTCCGGTTTCTTTCCCAACAGCGAGGTGACGTTCCACGTCCCCAGAGCCAGCTTCTGCCGCCCGGGTCTGGTCCGTCGAGACCCCTGACCTTCGCTGCCACCCATGTGGCTGCGCACCCGACCCCAACGGGTCTTCCCACAGGTGGTGAGCCCATGGGATGAAGAGAGGGGGGGTGCCACGTAGTTTGTTCGGGCTGTGCCCGACCGGGCTCCGTGGCAAACCCGGCCACCAGGCGCTCGCCATCGAGCCCCCCTGGCTCCAGACGGGGGCCCCGGGCTTCCTCCGGGCCGGGTCACATCTCCTCTTCTTAAGTTATTCATTGAGGTTTTTGAACCATTCTTAGTCTGGCCCCTCACCTTAGACCACTCTGCCATGAGAGACCCTACCAGGAGCACGAGGCTCCAGACAACACAGCCCTCAGGTTCACAGGGACACGCAAACCTCTCCACCACGATAAGGTGACGGTTCTGTACTGTATTAATCTCTCTCTCTCTTGCTGGAGGAGGGAGGGAGGTGGGAGAACAGTTAACCATCAGACTGACTTAGATTGTTGTCTCTCGCTCTCTCTCTCTCTCTCTCTCGGACTCTCTCTCTCTCCCTCTGTCTCTCCCTCTGGCTGTCTCTGTCTTTCAGTATTTCAGGTATGATAGTGTTGTGTGAGCGAGGAAAAGGTCACTGAGCACTCTGACAACAAACACATATAGACTCACTTGCCAAGCCACTCAGATACGAGCACTCACTGACACACACACACACACACACACGCAAACACGCACACACACACACGCACGTCTCCAGAAATGCACGCAGACACACACAGCCATTAAAGAGGCTATGAGCAATGTCCACTTGTCTTCAGGTTGAGAACATTGGGAGAGGTGTGTTTTTAACACAATATGCATCCAGACATGACAGACATTCCCCGCCGAAGCTTCCAACAGTTGAGAGAATGGGAGGCGTGACCAAGAGGCACTGGAGACATCTGAGACGGAAACTAGGTCAGCTATTTGGAAAGAAAAATCTTGTTGAGATTTCCTTGTTCGTAGAACCATCACCCCCCCACACACAGACCCCCCATCCCCCCCCCCCTTTCCTTTAGATCCCCGGGGATGTCAGTGGGGAATCAATATGAGATCTCTACTGGGGATGACAAATCCAAATTGCTTTCCAACTCATTTCCACAGCAGGAAAAGCTGAGCGATAGCAACGTTATTAGCGCCACTAAGAAGGTAAGGAGCCATGATTCAGGCTGATAATGGGACAGCTACTGTACAGGAGAAAGAGGAGAGGTATCTATAACGAGGCTAATCAGAGACCGACCGACCCAAACGGAGTGCATTAAAACACATTCTCCAGCCAAGCTGCCGATAGCGGGCACAGTAGCCGCCTTGCTCCAAGCGACCGGGGATTAATTCAGAAAGATCTATTTGTTTTGGTGTCACATCGGAGGATCATTCTTCTAAGTAATTCAATTAATTAGCGCTTGTTTACTGAGCGAAATTCAACAACCTCCTATTCTCATGTTAATGAGCGTCTGCACCATTCAGGCGGAAACTTTGAACCCAGAGCAGAGTGGTTGTAGTGTTGCTCTCGCTCCCCAGTGTCATGGCCGCCGTGGACCTGGTGTCTAAAAACAGTGTCAAGGCGTAACGTCGTTAGAAACTCGTTTATCTCTCCTCTCTGCAATCATCTGCTGTCACCTGAGAGCCCTGCATTACAGCGGCAGGAGATATGATTTGGAAAGCAGAGATCATGTTAATGGGGGATGTTAAATTATGATGAGATATTGTTAGGAAATATGAAGTATTTAAAGTCAAGAATTTGTACGTTGTTAATGGTTTCATTCGTGCGATTGTGACTTCATCTTATTAAATGATAACAGGCTGGTAGAATTAAATCTTTAATAAACTGATAATTTAATCACAGGGAAACCTAGATGAAATGTATTTCTAATTGCAACACATAATTGTAATGCAAATGAGGGCCTTATTCACATATTTCACGTATTATATTCACTATAAGTAAAAAATATTATTCATTATTTGGATTTCAACTCGATGCAAGTTTGTCTTTGACAACTCAAATCAGATAGATTTCAGAAGCATAGATTAATTAAACAGGTTTTGAACTCAAAGGAGAGTAAAAAAAGGGCAGTTAACACCTGACGTGGGACTTGTAGTTCCAGAGCTAATAACAACAGCAACGCTCTCTCCAAGAGCTGCTGTGCTGTTGGGTCGATGTGGCAGGGGTTCACTGCTTCTGAAGAGGATTTATCTAACATTTGGGAATAATCCCCTATTGACGAGAAACAGGTTAGATCTAATTCGACCTTTAGAGACAGTAGCTGGATCTAATCGTCTCTTGGGGGTTTTTCACGATGAACTGCTTTTTGAAGGGGGCTATGAATTGGTTGGCCTTCACGTCAACATTGTGGATACTTCCACCGATGAACTGATATAGATCACAGGGCGGTGTACAAGAGGCTGCTATTCAATTTGTTCATTCTTCCTGGAAAGTACGGTTCCAAAAACATTACCTCTCCTAGCACAATCTTAAGTATATATCTAATGTATTTCAAAAGCATATGTAACTAAAATCAGGATGGGGTAGGACTTTCTTTTGGTTTGATTTTGAGTTGTTTTTCTTTATGCTCGGTAAAACAGAGTGAAGACAATTCAATTCAAGCAGGGATGAAGTTCCTTACCTGCTTGACTCTTCCAGACATAAGGCATCAGAATCAGAATCTGATTATTATTATCAGATATATGTTACATCATCAGAAAGGCAGTGGTTGAATTCCCCCTTGCAGCGTTCTTCAAAACAACCGCATGTCATTTAAAAGACGGAACAAGAATCACTCACCACCATTTTGTTCTTGGACACCCAGCAGTCGGGGGGGAAGTCCTGCAGCATGGGCACCAGGAACTGGAGACAGCCGTCCCAGTGGCACAGCAGCAGCATCATCCCGATCAGGTTGACTATCCTCACCATGGCGCTGGCCAGGTCGTAGGTCATGTGGAAGATCTGAGACGGGCAGCAGAGAGAGACTCGGACAGTCGGGGGACGGCAAAGTCAATCTGTGGCGACACACAATCTGAGTGTGGATTCATCAACTGCTCTGAATCTGAGGGTCAAAATGGGTGAAATCGATGTGCTGTGATGCGATCGGGTTTAATCTGGACGTGGGACCACACAGGAGACAGGAAAAGTGTGTCGAACGAGAACAATGACAAAGCCGATCTATAGGACACAGCCGGGCCGACGTGGGGCCGATCATATCCCAGTTCTTCAGGACACCCTGGCTTAGCTAACAATCTTTCCCTACAGGCATGCCTGTAGGCCCCCCCCCCCCCCCGGGCCGCAATATCTCTCATACCCTGGCTACAGCCCTAGTTACAGTCATTGAGATGAACAAGAAAAAGCCAAATGTGTACAACAAACAGCAATGAGCACAGGCCAGGCCACCCCCATAAGGCAGAGTCAGACGGTCACAGCTCCTCAGAGATCCACGCCGGCCTGGTCCACTGCACGGCCTCACGCGGTCGTCATACACCCCCAGCCAGGCAGCAGGGTTAAGCTGGGGGGATTCATGGAGAGTGGAACAGAAGCAGGGTGGCTCAGTGGCAGTAACCGGAGCCTGCTATGAGCAATGTACTTAAGCCGTGGTCTGTTACCCAGCATGCAGTGCGGGGGGGGGGGGGGGGGGGCGGGCCTCCGAGTCTCCTCCACTTAGTGTTATTGGTACGAGGGCCCTGGAGCCGGGCCCCTGCTGCACGGAGCGCTCTCCGGCTGGGTTAGTTAAGTCCTAATGATAAATACACTCATAAGGCACTCAGGTGGGCCGCGGCGGCGTGCACTTTAACTGCGTCGCGCGTTTTAATGCCTCATAATCTCACCGGGGGCGCTGGGGGGGGCTGTCAACAGGTCGTCCTCTTATTACAGTAAACACCACTCGGTGGCGTCGGAGCCCGGGGGACGCCCGGGGGGGGGGGGGGGGGTGGTGCCCTCTCATGCGAGTTGAGGTGATGGTTACCTACTCCTCGGTGTCCGTTTCAGAGCATGCAAATGAGTGTCATTTCGGATGAGGGTATTTGTCTGTATTTTTCGTGCGACGGAGGGGAGAGTGTGTGTGTGTGTGTGTGTGTGTGTGCATGTGTGTGCATGTGTGTTTGTTTGTGTGTGTGTGCGAGTGTGTGTGTGTGTGTGTGTGTGTGTGTGTGTGTGTGTGTGTGTGTGTGTGTGTGTGTGTGTGTGTGTGTGTGTGTGTGTGTGTGTGTGTGTGTGTGTGTGTGTGTGTGTGTGTGTGTGTGTGTGTAAGAGCCATGCAGGACTCAGTATAAGTGGTTGTCAGTGTAAGGTCACAGTGGTCTAGTTCTGGTACCTGGCTGGTGTCAAGTGAGATGTAAAGTACCTCCGGGACAATGCAATGGGGTAAGAACCAGATCCAAGCTACCTCAGAGTCACAGAGACATTCTTTATGGTCCTTACTCTCTTCCACTCTCCTCATCACTTCCTATGGATGCCCTTGTATGTCACACACACAATCTTTCTCTCCCCATCTCTCTTTCTTTCTCTCCCTCTCTCCTCATCTCTCTCTCTTCCTCTCTTTCTCTCAGTCTCTCTCTCTCTCTCTGTCTCTCTCTGTCTCTGTCTCTCTCTCTGTCTGTCTTTCTCTGTCTCTCTCTCTCTCTCTCTCTCTCTCTCTCTCTCTCTCTCTCTCTCTCTCTCTCTCTCTCTCTCTCTCTCTCTCTCTCTCTCTCTCACACACTCTCTCTCTGCCTCTCTCTCTCTCTCTCTCTCTCTCTCTCTCTCTCTCTCTCTCTCACACTCTCACACTCTCTCTCTGCCTCTCTCTCCCCATCACTCTCTCTTCCTCTCTCTATCTCCATCTCTCTCTCCCTCTCTCTCTCCCTCTTTCCCCCTCTCTCCCTCTCTCTCTCCCCATCTCTCTCTTCCACTCTCCCTCTCTCTCTCTTTCTCTCACTAGGGACATAGGTTTTTAATGGGGTTTGAGTACAGTGCAACAGGATGCAGCTTCTTCACATCTTCATTAATATTGCCTCATTGTGTTCGCCAGCTAGTACACACTATTTTGTAATGAACCGTATTTGCCGAAGGCGATGTTAATTAAGCTTTAGCAAAGCATATAGCATCCAATATGCATCAGTGCAATCTCATCTCATCTGGACAAGAACTGTCTGTAACAAAACAAACAACAAAAACTATCGATGATTACCTTATTGGAAATGAACTGATCATGAGGGGCCAAACATGGACACAACAATTTGCGCAACTACATTTGTTGGCAGGAAGGAAGCAATTTCTTAGAGGCTGTGTATAGAGAACGCATGTGTAAACATTCATGCAACCCCATCAGCATTGCCCACATTGGCGTTACAATACACATTTATAAGAGATTCTCATTTCCATTTAGAATTTAGAATAAGCGATCATAATTCTTCTACCTTGCATGATTAACATGCCAAGAAGACATTTCTCCCAGAGTGCTGTGCAAAGGACAGATGAGCATAACATCAAGCGAAGCATTCAATTACAGCAGTGCAGCTTGGTACCCTCAAGGCATTATGAAGGCATTACGCGAGAGGCATGTTTTAATTTAAGGTGATCAATATGAGCTTGTTGACAGTATAATCGAAACACAATTCTCTCAAGGAGACTTAAACGTAGATTGCATTTTAAGACATGCTGTGTTTTCCATACACTCTTAAGGTTCAAGTCGATGCTTTTGCTCATATCCAGTGGCAACGTTGATCGTATGTAGCTGCTACCAATGTGTTGAGAGTGTAGTACATGTCACATCCAAGTGGCGACGTAACGTTGCTACACCACAGCGCCTCTAGCTGTACGACGTGCTGACATGAACTTTCTGAACTGGTATCACCGTGGCGGGGGCTGAGAAGCCAAAAGTCTTTGTCAGGGGGAGTAATTCCCTGTAATTCTCTGGTTTATATTTAACATGTTTGAAATACGCTCCTGTACTCTGCGATGGAGGGAAGGTGATTCCAATATCTCCCTCCACACAGCCCCGCCGTCGATTCAGCAATGCAGACTCCCGCTGTGCAACAGAAGCCTACAATTATGAGGAATTGTATACATTAAAGGAGAAGGAGGTTATTACGGGATCATTATTTTGAAAATAATAAAACCACCCTCCCTTCTCCTCCCTCCCTCTCTGTATACATCTCTCTCTCTCTCTCTCTCCTTCTTTCTCTGAACCTCTCTCTCTCCTCCCTCAAAGTTGCCCGGAGGAGCACCGTGGATTACGGACGGGGAGGTTCTGCCTAAAGACACATGAACAGAGAGAGCATCTCAGAGCGTGACGTGTTACATTAAGCATGATGGATTGCCAGCCCCTTCGTGTTTAATTGATAAGGACACACACAAAGAGCCTGACAACATCACTATCAGAGTAAACAAGAGGGCTCTGATGGATGGGGCACGGGGGGACAAGCCAGCGGTATCCGAGGGGGCTTACGGCTAAGCAGGTGTCAGCTATTCTTCCCCTGCCTTCAGAAGCATGGAAGCACGTCATCAGGTAATCTCAGTCCCTTCTTGTGTCTAATGGGTTCTGGGCCTGCGACGTATGGATCAGTGTTCTTCATGTGAGTCGCCCCTCCCCGAGCCACAGTTTGACGTCAGTAAGGATATCGCCAGCTTAGGGATATTAAAATACGCCCAGAGGCTGAGCATCATCAGAGGAGTCAACCCTCAAATGGAGGGAAGCTGTTTTAGATAAGTTTTACATCATCGCTGATGCTGTTCTTCTGTGTGGTCCCGGTGTATCAACCCACAGGTGAGTTAACCATGTAGGCAGTGTCCCTTAAAGGGACACAGGTTTGATTCCCACCTTTGCTGCACGGCATTCCCTTTCGTCTTCCATTGACTTTCCTGTCTCGTTTCACTCTCCCGTCCATTAAGGCACGAAACAGCCCAAACCAATACAAAAGAATACTTCTCCTCCGAAGAGAATACGGAGAGTGCCATGACTAACGATAATTAATATTGATGGGATCTTTTAGTATTGGACGTGTATGGATCGGAGTGTAAAGTTGCCCAGCTGCTGCTGTTGCGGCCACACATTGAAGAAGCCCTACCCTCTACCTGGGACAACCTTCAACATCAAGACGCTTCATTTTTTTTCCCATGAAAACAGCTTCACAAAGTGTTCTGGAGAGCGCACACCGATAACAAACAACCCACCCCCTATGAAGACCCCCACATAAAACAGTAGAAAAACAGGCGTGTGCAGGGGTGGGATGAGGGGAAGATGTCGGTGATGGTGGTGGTGGTGGTGGTGGTGGTGGTGGTGGTGGTGGTGGTGGTGGTGGTGGTGGTGATTGTGGTGGTGGTGGGGTGGCGGGGTGGCGGGGTGGCGGGGTGGCGGGGTGGCGGGGTGGCGGGGTGGCGGCGTGTAGCTTGCTGAGTCCTCCCCAGCAGATGGGGCGATGCCAGCAGGCTGCAGGTGAGAGAGGAGGTGCATATGTTCCTGGAGGCTGATGGAGGCGACGTGAGCACCTCAGCCAGTGGAGTGTTGTGGATTCACCCAGCTGCTGGAGGCTGCCCTCGCCGCTAATGATGATGAATGTTTGACGTAGTGCGGTGCCAGCACCCGATTGTACTTAAGATAGTGATGAGGCAGACGTTGCCCCTCGTTCTCCAGGCGAGAGGTTCCCCTCGCTGGAGCCCAGAACCGGCGTTATCGTGGAGGTTTCCGTTTTTTTGGATACTTTGTCGAACTTAAAAAATGGCCGTTGCCTGAATAACTTATCCACTGTTTTTGCTTGTCGTTTTTTAAACATTGAATCACTCATCTAATGTTTTGCTGCCTCGAGACAATCAGTAGGTTTGCATACATTTTCATATGCAATGTTCTTTTCCTGCAGAAACCTTTTTCCCCGAATTAAAACGCAAACACGCTTCTCAAGCGAACGTCTCAGTGCTGTATATTTATGCAGGCCCATTTGAATAATTGTTCATAAAGCCATTCCATTTCCTTTTTTCAGAGTTGTCACAAAAAGAGAATCCAACCATGAGGACCGATTGTGTTGAGGACGTGTGTGTGCGTGCGGGGGGGGGGGGGGGGTGCTGTGGTTCTTCCCATTGTAAAGAACTCCACCAAAGTGCTTCCATCATGCACGCTGTCATGGTGCAGCGGGCGCGAGCGCTGAATGAGAAGTGCGGCTCCGAGTGGACCACAGGGAACACCCTTCCATCATCCGTCCGACGCAGGCCCGGAGCGCCCGGAGCGCCCGGATCACAAACCACCCCTCTCTCGTCCCGCTCCCGCCCGCCGCCCGCCACACGCCAATGGGCTTCGGAGGGGATTACACCATTCCGTGGGATTTCTCCTCTTTTTTCTTTCTTTTTTCCCCTGAAGGGAACCCACAGCGGGTTCTCATATCACACAAGTCCATTCAGACGTTTGAGGGCCTGTCACAGCTACTGGCGAGCCTCATTGTACTTTCAATAATGCCCCATTAAAGCCTTTCTTCCAGCCTTGCTTATCTCTGAAAGAGCAGTCCTCTTTGCCAAGGTATTGGGTCAGTGAGTGGGGGGGTCTGACTATTTGATTTCCCCCCCTGTTTAAAACATTTTTTTTGTGCAAATTTGCTCGGCAAATAATTCACTGAAAGGGCGGAACCGACTCCCTCCCCGCGGAGGTGGACCATGTGGTCTGACAGAGGGGGGGGTAGTGGGGGGATGGGGGGGGGGGTAAGGAGAGAGGGCGGTGTAGATATGGGCAGAGGTGGACCATGTGTTCTGAAAAGGGATGAGGATGGAGGGGGTTTTGGATGGGGTCGGCGGGGGGTGGGGGGGATGAGGATAGTGGGGGTGTGGGGTGAGGCGAGAAGGGAGTGTTGATATGGGTGGAGATGGGATGGGGGTGGGTAGGATGGGACCGGATGGGGTGGGTCTGTCACATCAAATGATTTTCCCCCTCGTCTTAGAGCTCGGAGCCACTTGAGCAGCAGAGCCATCAATCTCCAGGACACAAGGTGTCCATACTGATGGGGAGAGCCCCCCATGCCGTCCGATGCATGTAAACAACACATGGCTACTGCAGCTCTCTCACCCGCCCCCTCCCTGCCCCGGCTGGAGGTCCTCCCCATCACGGGGGTGTGTGTTCAGAAGACAAGGACATACAAAACAGACCATAAGATAGGCAAGTGGACAAGCAGATGTATACAGACACACACACACACACACATACACACAAACATACACACACACACACACACACACACACACACACACACACACACACACACACACACACACACACACACACACACACACACACAAACGACTACACGTTCAAACACATGCACATACCACAGATACACACACACAATAACACGCACACACACACACACAAACAACTACACATCCAAACACATGCACACACCACGGATACACACACACAAACACACACACACACACTCTTTCCCTCACACACACATAAACCCATGACGGCCCGGTCTCCTTCTCCCCGTGGTCGAGGTGCACCCCGGGTAAACACCCAGTGTGTGTCAGGTAGGGGTGCCAGACCGTCGTCCGCGGCAACAAGACGGAGCCTTTGAGCAGAGTCATTAGTGCATCGCCTCACATGTGATTCAATAACGGGCTGACTAATCCCCCTTCAAACTGACGTGTTCGTCGACAGGCGCCGACTCCAACAAGCCTTGTTTCCATCCCGATGAGACGTGACAGCATGGCGGGGAAGCCTCCCCATGACTCCAGGGAGGCGAGCTGCCCTGACCGCGCGGCCCGTACCCGTGGCTGATGGATGACTACAGTGTTTGTTTTGGACGTTGAGAGCGGTCTAATTACTGGTGCAGATTAGGTGCTGCCTAAACAGAAATCCACCCAGACTGACACAGGCACACAGGAAGGCTGAGCGTAACGTATTACTGTATGCGTGTGTTGCTCTGAAGGAGGACTGAACCCGGTTAAGAGACACAGCGTATACGTCTTCAGACGGCCGTATCAGTGGGGAGCGCTACCTGACATTGTTGGATCTTGACTCAGGTAAATATGGAGGGAAATCGTATTTACATTGAAGCTGAAGTGAGAGGCGTTGCAGTCATAGTGTTGTTCAGAGGTTATGATAATTTATATAGAATGATGGAAACGGTGTATGGGAATGGCTATTACTGCTAAGGGATGGTGCTGTAACCAGCTTCTGTACCACGTTGAAGATGTACTGATAGAGGCGCAAGCAGGCAGCGGATGTGTCTGGCATTTTTAATAGCACTCGCCTGAAGTGTGTGTGTGTGTCCGTGTGCCGCGTGCAGTCGTGCTAGTGAGTGTGTGCGTGTGCGCGCGGGTGTGTGTGCGTGCTGTACATAGATGAAATTTAAGAAGCCAGTAAAAAAGAGAATTTCAAACACTGAATTTTGTGAACAATGACCCACTAGTTCTCCAAATTATGAATAATCATTTTGTCATCTTTTAAGTGTTGCTATAAATGCTACAGAACACAGAACGCCTCCAGCACCAGAAGGAATCTGGGAAAATAATTCCCTACATGATGCCTCTCTGAGTTATTAACCAGTTAGCTAGTAGCCGCAGTTAGTAGCCTTCTAATTGTATATGTTATCGTATTTTTGTTCTTTTTTAGTTGGATATTATTTCTACCATGGCTGAGTAAAATGCCAGTGAAATATTCAAGCCCATTGAGCGACCATATGGTGGGATGAAAAGCGTTACACACGCAAGTGTCACCGTCAATTGGAAAAGTCAAAATGTCATTCAGGTGTTGAGCTCTTGGTGACAAGTCCTTTCGCAATGACAGATGACATTTCTGAGAGCCATCCTCTGGAGTGCTCTCACACTGCGCCAGAGCTGGCCTTTTACTCGGTCCGCCTAACCAGAACTCATCAGCATGCCTGGTGTGCCCGCACACACACACACACACACACACACTCACACATGGACACACACACGGACACACATGCATATGCATACACATGCATAAACACACACACACACATGTGTACACATACACACAGACTCACACACACAGACACACATACACACACACGCATGCACACGCAAACACACACACACACACACACACACACACAGACACACACACACACACGTATATACACATACGCACACACACACACACACGTACCACACACACGTACCACACACACACACACACACACACACACACACACACACACACACACACACACACACACACACACACACACACACACACTCACACATGCACACACACACGGACACACATACATACGCATACACATGTATAAACACACACACACACACACATGCTCACACATACACACATAAAACTTGCAAATGGCAGATGCCTCGATGGGGCTTGTTTATATTTTGTGTTTTTTTTGTTGCATGTGGGTCAGCTGTCCTCGGCGGTTGTAGCGGACTGGGGCTGCTGTTGTTCTTTGGTTGTCCTCTTTCTCATCCCTCCTTGTGTTCCCTGTCCTCAGGCTCAGCCTCACAGGCTCAGACTGGTGTGAGTGTGCGTGTGTCTGCGTGTGTGTGTGTGTGTGTGTGTGTGTGTGTGTGTGTGTGTGTGTGTGTGTGTGTGTGTGTGTGTGTGTGTGTGTGTGTGTGTGTGTGTGTGTGTGTGTGTGTGTGTGTGTGTGTGTGTGTGTGTGTGTGTTTTTGTGCATGAGTGCGACATGAGAAAAGCCCATTGACGGCATGTCCCCTTCATCCAGTGGTAGAGGGTGAAGCGGGCCCGGGGGGGTGTCTCCCGTGTCTCGGTCTCCACAGGACCAGGCCCCGACGGGGGGGGGGGGGGGGGGGGGGGCTGAGTGACAGGAGTTTCCTCCAGAGATGATTCATCTGAGCCTTTGAAATGTCGTGGAGGAGCCCCCCTGTGCGCCGCTGAGTGCAACCCTGCGCAGGGCCTGCCGGTTCTGGCCGGCTGCCACCGGAGCTGCCTCCCTCTCAGGGCTGCTGGAGACGGAGGGGGTTTAAAAGGGGATCCGTCCTCTGTCTGCCCCGGGGCAGGACAGGGGTATGTTTCAGATCGATTATCCATCGATCCGCTATTCGTCCCTGGCTGACCTAGCCAGTCAACCAACCAGTTAAGACAACCGCACATGAGGAGGTTTGCGTTTGGACAAAAACGTTGCACGTGTTGGATTTGAGGCGGAGCTGTTATTTTTAATTTGTGTTGCTTATTATCTAAACCTTTGGGCAAAGATCAGTGAGCGATTTTATTCACTTGCAATATATCACATTTGCCTGATAATTATCATTATGAAACGAATAAAATAATGTTTTTTGATCGATTTGATCATATATATTTGACCTATTATGTTGAATGAGACACGTTTGATTTTATAATAATGTAACAACGATTTAACGTGGTACTTGCAGCATTTGCAGCATAATGGATCATTCAGCCTTGGAAACAAACATTTCCATCTTAGCGATATGAACCAACGTGTTTAATATTATAAAATATTATTATTAATATAATGGTTAGATCCTTCAGTTTCTTCTTGTTTATACCCACCCAAGCTGCTGCTGACTAAACAAAAGCTGAACCGTCTCTATTCCACTGAGCCATATGGCTTTAGAAGCTCGAACGCTCCCTAAACAAACCAGTGGGAACCGCTAAAACAGGTGCTGTGTTCCCTCGTACCTGCACCCGCCACATCTGCTGTGTGTTCTGAAGAACCAAACATGTCCACCAGCCCCGGGCTTTCAGAGAAGAGACATAAGCCCCGCATCCTCCCCCTGTCCGCGGAAAGAATACTCTCCTCAGATCCCCTGTGCAGTTGGCTGCTGCTGGTCATTAGTCCCTCCCTACCGGCCTGATGCTACCCGTCACACCTCTCGGGCCGCACAGAAGGCCTCCGCGGAGAGGAGGAGGCAGGAGAGGAGAGTCCACGGGCCTTTCAAGCTATTTCTGCAATTATAATTATGCTCGCATTGCAGGAACGCCACTCTGGGTTCGCTGTGCTCGTCGCCGTACAGACGAATGCGGAGGAATGCTAATCGACGTCTCGGCTTCATCAGCTCACTGGAGACGTGTGTGAGGCTTTTTTGAATCTTCTTCAAGGGCGGGAATAATCAGAGGTGGTTCTCTCCCCGAACAGAATGCGCCCCCCCCCCCCCCCCCCCCGAGGGCAGGGGCACTGTATAGCTTCTCTGTAAACATATTTACAGTAGCTCCCCGGGATGGGAATTGGAAAAGAAGAGCTTTTTATTTTACACCGCCAGTACCATGTCCTCTCTAAAGCCTTTTTTCTTCCTAGATCTGCATGGTGTTATTTTCAGTTTGTTCCCCACATCAGGATTCTGCAGTAGAGTTCTCTATGCGTGTCCGTCTGTATATCAAGAGTAAAGTCGACCATCTTTACCAGCACTTTCACACATAATAGTGAGATGATGTGCACAGCTCATTACGTGTTCACTTTGTGTTCACACTTCAGATCAGATCTTTGTCTGTCTCTCTCATTCTCTCTCCCTCTCTCTCTCTCTCTCTCTCTCTCTCTCTCTCTGTCTCTCTCTCTCTCTCTCTCATTCTCTCTCCCTCTCTCTCTCTCTCTCTCTCTCTCTCTCTCTCTCTCTCTACCTCCCCGTTCTCTCTATCTCTCTCTCTCCCCTCTCACTCCCTCCCACCCCCCTTTCCCTCTCTCTCTCTCTCTCTCCCCCCTCCCCCTCTCCCCCTCTCTCTCTCTCTCTCTCTCTCTCTCCCTCTCTCTCTCTCTCTCTCTCTCTCTCCCTCTCTCTCTCTCTCTCTCTCTCTCTCTCTCTCTCTCTCTCTCTCTCTCTCTCTCTCTCACTCTCTCTCTCTCTCTCTCTCTCCCCCATCTCCCCCCTCTCTCTCTCCCTCCCCCCGCTCTCTCTCTCCCTCCCCCCCTCTCTCTCTCCCTCCCCCCCCCCTCTCTCTCTCTCTCTCTCCCCCCCCCCCCTCTCTCTCTCTCTCTCTCTCTCTCTGTGACACACTGACTCTCCCCCCCCCCCCCCCCTCACCTCCTCCCACTGGTGGATGTAGCGGATGAGCCTGGAGAGCCTCAGCAGGCGCAGCAGGCTGAGGATCTTGGTGAAGCGGACGATGCGCAGCGCCCGGGCCGTCTTGTAGAAGTCCGAGTCGATGCGCGTCTCCACGATGAGGAAGATGTAGTCTACGGGGATGGAGGAGACGAAGTCCACCACGAACCAGCTCTTCAGGTACTTGATCTTGATGTGCTGCGGGTCCAGGATGATCTCCGTGTTGTCCTCCTTCACGATGCCCGTGCGGAAGTTGAGCACCAGGTCCAGGAGGAAGAAGGTGTCCGACACCACGTTGAAGACGATCCAGGGGGGCGTGTGCTCGTCCTTGAAGAAGGTGATGCCCACGGGGATGATGATCAGGTTGCCCACCATCAGCAGCAGCATGGTCAGGTCCCAGTAGAACCTGCACACCGCGGGCGCGAGGGGGCGGGGGGGGGAGAGAGAGATAGGGCTTTAGGTGCTGCAGGTCAGATCATGAGATACCGTGAAGAGAGAGCAGATAAGAGCAGAGGACAGCGAGATCAAGAGAGTTGGTGTTTGGGAGAAGGTAATATCGAGTCAATATTCGAACAGCATCGGTACAGAGTTTTAGACAGTTTTGATATTGAATTAGGGAGTCTAATATCTATATAATCATAGATTGTTGAATTATTAACTGTTGTGAATGCAAATCCCTTTTGGTGCTGCCGGTAAGATCATAAGATACCGTAAAGAGAGAGCACTGAGCAGATAAGAGAAGAGCGGAGCGAGGTTTTGAAAGTTTGTATTTTGGAGAAAGTAATATTGAGTCAATGTTTGAACAACGTATGTACAGAATTGTAGACAGTTTTGGTATTCAATTTATTGAATTAGGGAGTCTAACAATGATATACTTAGAGATCGCTGCATTATTAATCCGACGAGAATTTCGATAAGCGATTAATTCAGCAGGTCAACCTATGAACCTCACTTCGTAGATCTGATCTTGCAAAGATCAAAGTATGATGAATGATGAATGATGTGCAAGGTAAAACATGGACTGCTTGGGAGGGAGGAATATACGGGGCATATGTGTGCACACAAGAACGCAAGCACACACACACACACACACACACACACACACATTCAGAATGTCAGCTTCTGAATGTGTTTACCCTCAATGCAACTTGCCTCTATGACACAACGTTTATTTAAACAGGCCTTTGTCTTGCCCTGTGCTGTCTAGGGTTTGTATTCATGTGTTTTAAGGTCTGTTGCTGCTTATGTATTACTGCGTGTATCTTTTTGAATTTTACTTTGTTAATATTCGCTTTGTGACTTTTGCTCTTTTAAAGGTGCTTGAATAAATAAACATTAGTTACTATGCAGGGATATGCCCTACTTCTTAAGTCACTGTGCTGTTTGCTCTATTTCTTTGTGGTACCATAATTACACGTATCATAGCAGTCCCAACGCGTGGCTGGAGACAACGGCTTCTGTCTTTGTGTTACAGAGAACATCATCATTATGAATAGAGATGTTATCTTCAATTATGTATATTTTCTTTGTTGAATAAAAAATAATCCTGAAGCAAATCTCAGCAGATTGAAAAACAGACAATTGGCTGAACAAGATCACATACAAAAATAGTTACACAGGCAATTGGACAGATGTGCCGGTGGTTTTAGGATGAGTTGGCCTGATATTATTCCCTAGAGGTATTTCCCTGGCTTCATGTTTGCACTTCAACCACCCTACATATATTTCATTGAATTCCCACCACAATACGGCGACAAAATTGAGTTAGTCATTTGTAAAGAAAGAAGACATCATGGAACGATGATGAATGTTAAGCGATTAGTTTTGCAACCTCTATGGGCTAACCTTTTCACTGCTATAATAGAGCATGCTACCAGCTAGCTGAACATTAGCACGCCTGCCATCCCTGATCAGTAGCCTCGCGTTACCTCTGTGACTCATCTGCTTACTGGGTGCGAGGGGCATGGTGTGCATACACATGCTTGTAAATCAAAAGGCATTGTGGGATGTTTTTGGTGGCTATATTGAGAGGAGTAGTACTGTCAAATTCTAAATCAATGTAAATACACGTAACCTAGGCTTAACAAAACCGTGTTTTCAAATGTCTCACATGAGAAGCGGTGTGGCAGATCTGACCAGAACAACGTCTCACCATAAATTGACAAAGTATTTTACGATTTATTACTAAACAATTACCGAAAAATCCTTAAACATAATAACTAACATTCCATTACCACCATGCTACCGAGTGGCGGCTGTCATCGGGAGCTTACGCTGAGATGTTAGCCCTATCCCTAGCCCTTCCCATCAGGACATTAACATTTAGGGCATTTAGCAGACGCTTTTATCCAAAGCGACTTACAACGGTTAATACACACAATGACACACCAACGGCGGAGTCAACCATGCAAGGTGACAGCCAGCTCGTCGGGAGCAGTTAGGATTAGGTGCCTTGCTCAGGGACACCTCGACACTCAGCCAAGAGGAGCTAGGAATCGGACAAGCAACCTTCCGGTTACCAGACAACACACTCTACCTCCTGAGCTACGGTCGCCTCATTCAGGAACCTTCCTAAAGTCAGACTGAACTGATGGAGGGATAGCTTAGAGCTAGCCCACTGGTTGGAGATGTTAGATTTCAGCTTATTTCTAAACTGTTCGGACGGACTCTGCGATGTGTATTTTTCGTCGTGGTAGTAATTCTTGAAGTCGAAATCAAATCAACTTGACAGTTTGGATCAGAGGGTTGAATAGATGGTTTATTCCAGGATGTAATACAGCGAGATACAGACTTAGGTTGAATAATCTATAGTGGACCCGGTTGAGGAGCCGTTTGATGACTTGTTCCTTGGCTGTCGAACCCTCTTCTCGTCGAACCAAAGGGTTGGGGCGAGTATTATACAAAAAGGGGATACATGAATAACACGTGAACAGACGCACTCTCAGCCTTGATAAGGTATCTGGCCCTGGCTATGTCCCGGAGCCGGAGGACCAGGTCGGTTCAACCTTGTTGAGACATAACAATGGCAGAATGTTGGAGAGAACACCTTGTATCAGTATGAGAGGCCCTTGCCTGTTCCTAGACTAGAAATGTGAACAAAAGAGAGACACTAAAATACACCAATATTCTACATTCCTCCCTCTTGATCATACTAAACGTAGTTTAAAGATCAACCAAAAAATGAGAATTCAGTGTATCTACTGGTTTACCATTTACCATTAACAATTAACTAAATTAAAAAGAAAAGCATAAAAGGCAATAGACAACTAAATTCAAATCATACACAAGTAAACCAGGTGTAGGCCACTATAATAAAGACCAATATTCTACAGAGGTAAAGCTCACCCACGATCGCAACAAGTTCAAGGCGCTGCAACTTAAAGTTGGTAGGGCATGATTCAGAGAGATGTCAAGCACATTATTATCAGGTTATTATGTGGTCCATACTTCACTGCAGCAGACTGTGAAAAGAAGATCACATCGATAAAGGTTCATAAAAACCAGACAGGCAATTTTGGCATTGAGTAGGTATTGAAATGGAGCCAGAACTTCGAATCAATAATAAAGCAAATCACATCTACTACCAAATATATAAGGCCCTCGTAGCCTAACCTATGTCTGCATTACGCATCAAATCCCACACAATTTAACGGCACACCTAGTCTTGCCTCGGAGCATGCCAGTGTAAACCAGAGGTTGGGACCCACTGGTTTAGACATCTTTGATCCCACCGCCAGTAAGTGGCTTCCATACAGGCACTCTTCATATTTACTCTACAAAGACACAAGGCTTTGATTCAACATAGGTCAATGAGGGCTGCTCAACGGCTAATTGCTCAATTGCAATGTGCCCTTGTCCATCGCTCAGACCGGATGAACCTGTGAATGGGAGCTCGCTGGGTGCCTTCGCCACACCGTCCAGATTGGTTCTTTTGTGTTAAGGACGATGGATGCCAGGTGTTCTGTGCAGAGTGAGTGAGGGCTCCACGTTACACACCTCAGCTGATGTGGGTGATTTACCTGTGCACGTTTTGTTGAGTCGTAAACATCTATCAACGTACAAAACCAATTTCCCCCCGGCTGGCCCACAGAAAAGAGAAAAACGGTGTCGTAAACATTCTCTCCAGCGTCAGCAGTAGAAATAATCAGAGCACCTCTTTCTGTCGGCATCTGCTTACTCATTCATATGAACGCAATAAATAAACCAACCAACCCAGTCAAATGAAAGGGTTTGAATGAAGAATGTGACGCCTAAAATTGGTAGCAGACAAATCAAGCTGATATCAAGCTAGTTTAAAATGTCTATTTTTCATGTTTGGCAATAGGCTGAGCGTCTAGAGTGCCAGCAAGCATGTTACTACTGACAATTGCTAGGTGTATGTTTGAGGTGGATGCAAAATAGATAAACTGCTTTTTGCAGAGATCAATGAGATTGGAGCCAACACGATAATTGGTATGGAAGGGTTAGCTATCTCGGGATAAGCATTGCTCTGCGTTCCTGAACCTATATCGGTCTGGAGACGAGTCGCATTGCTTAACGTACAACACCGGAGGTGTAATGTGATTATACAACACGTATTGCACACCCTTTCATGCAATCTCTCTCTCTCTCTCTCTCTCTCTCTCTCTCTCTCTCTCTCCCCCCCCCCCCCCCCCTCTCTCTCTCTCTCT
This sequence comes from Gadus chalcogrammus, assembly GCF_026213295.1. NCBI lineage: Eukaryota > Metazoa > Chordata > Actinopteri > Gadiformes > Gadidae > Gadus > Gadus chalcogrammus. The sequence goes on along the minus strand of NC_079425.1, from coordinate 23,320,239 downwards.
CTCTCTCTCTCTCTCTCTCTCTCTCTCTCTCTCTCTCTCTCTCTCTCTCTCTCTCTCTCTCTCTCTCTCTCTCTATCTCTATCTCTCTCTCTCCCCCCCCTCTCTCTCTCTCTCTCTCTCTCTCTCTCTCTCTCTCTCTCTTTCTCTCTCTCTCTCTCTCTCTCTCTCTCTCTCTCTCTCTCTCTCTCTCTCACACACACACTTAGCAGCACACCCTCAAACCAGTGACAGTAATTGGAATTCTTCAAAGTAAAAGGGTATCCACTATTTCAGTGGCTTGACAAGCCAGGCTATATTTAGAGAGACCTAGCTGTGACTGTGTTTGCTCATGTTAAGATTGAAAGCCCGGGAGGACAAAGAGAATCTTCAAAGGAAGTAACACAAACATAGGTAATGACATTTGTTCTTCCCATTCCCTGAGTCTCAGGCGTCACATTCGGTTACTCCCAGGTAGCGGCCGAGGCCTGTCATGCTGTGTGTTCTTCAAGCTACGTGCTAAGAGCTAAGAGGATGGGAGTGTGCTGCTGCATTGGGACAGTCGGAATTAGCTCATGTTCTGTATTCATCTGCCAAGCCATCATAACGTAATGTCAAAAAACTAAAACTGTTAAGACAAAAATGTATCGTCACAAAATACAGGGGGAGAAAAAGAGTTGAGAGGAATATAAATCTAAAGATACGATTTGGTTACTTAGACAAATCATCAGCGTTGGTTATGTTCCTCCATTTTGGGGATATTTCCTGTTTCCTAAAGATCTGTCACTGATCGACGGCTCGCTCTACCCGCTAACTCCTTGCAGCACGTATTAGATGATCACCTTCTCCTTCGTCCCACCATGTGACATTAGATCATTGACCTGGTCTTCACTGCCCTGTCTTCAACCCTTATGCTACCTGCATGCTGTTCTCTGAGTACGCTTCAGACTCCGAAATCAGGATGATTATCTGGTCTGCAGAAGGTCGAGTGATGTCCTAATCTGCCTTAACTGACGTCGCTCGGTGTCGCATCGTGGGGGCGACAAACACCCAATGCTACAATGTAGTGGTACGTGGTCTTCATCCATGGCTAGATCCAGGGCACCAAGGTCTACGGAACCTCAACCAAGTGTCTTGGTATAAGCTCTGATCAGATGGAATATTGTTCTGATCAGATTGAATAGATCAGAGGATTGTTTATAGGGTTCCATTCTAAAAGATGTAGTCTAGTAATGTAAAGATTTCCATAGTTATGAGATTTGCCCACGCTGACGATCAGTGCGGTTGCTCCGATGGAGCATGTGTCCTTCAGACTGCAGTGACCAAGAAATAATCCAGACCCTTCGTCGAACACCACAACATTTTGGTTAGCCTTAGTGTATTTAATGAGGTACACCATATGTGAACGATAAATGCAGCATGAAGACAATTAAAAAGACAAATTAAGAGAGATGTGAGAGTGGAAATGGGGAAGCGCTGATCCTGGCAGAGGAGCCAGATGTTGCAGGACCCCTGGGCCCCGTGGAGACACTGCGAGCCATAACAAGGAAACAGGGACTGGCAGCATTAGGAGCCGATGTGTCTCTTTTATGTAACCACTTTATGGGGAGATATTGAGGGCAATGCGCCGCATATCGTCTGACATAACAGTAATTAGAAAGGGTATTCTCATCAGCGTCGAATTATGCTTTTTTGACCTGCAATATTTTGGCTAAACAAAAATTGTTGGGTTCGTACAAACTCCCTGTACACGTGTGTGTACATGTGTGTGCGCCTGTGCGGGTGAAAGCATTGGTGTATCTTTCTATTTGGATGCACGCACACGATTTCTCCTTTTCTAGTCTTGCTGCTGCCTTCTGATGGAGGTCAGCCCACCTAAACATAGCAGGGATCCATTTACTGTGTTTTATTATGCATTGGGACCCTGACATTGAAGAGCATTGCTCTATAAATACAGGTGGAGTACAGGAGGAGAGGTATGCACTGCAAGAGCAATGATTGTGTTATAAGTGGTTACCTCCTCCTTCTCCGCTGAAGAAGCCTTACCAACCTTGAAGCCTACGACTCATAGCGAAGCGATGAACACGTGTCTGTGTGTGTGAGAGTGTGGGGAAACACATTGACGAATGACAGTATGTCAGGCGGTATGCATCGTGTGATAAATGAGCCCATGCATGAGGAACACTGCGATGTGTCAGGGCAGACACCCCCCCGCCAGAGGGGGTCCTGGGAGGACCACCCCGCTCCGTCTCTAGGATAGGGCGATGACAGCGTTGCCCACCCGCTGTACTGACGCTGGAAGCACTGACATTTCTCCGTCTTGCAGAGGCTCCCAGGGACGCCAGATGCTTGTTCTCACCTCGGAGTGCATCTGGCTACATGGTAAGCCTTTCTTCCAACGCCCTGCTGTCTCCGGGGCCTCGCCAACTCAGGGGCCCCCCGTTACCTCAGGGGCCCTTGTTAGAGCCAGACCTGTCTGTGTGTGTCTCTCAGGGGCCACCATTAACCAGCCGGTCTGGTGAGGGGGTCACAGTGTTGTTTACACACTGCAACCTAGTTTATTAAATTGTGTATTATTCAAATGTGTGTGTGTGTGTGTGTGTGTGTGTGTGTGTGTGTGTGTGTGTGTGTGTGTGTGTGTGTGTGTGTGTGTGTGTGTGTGTGTGTGTGTGTGTGTGTGTGTGGTGTGTTCTTGCGGTGTGTGTAGGTCTGTATGTGTCCGTGTGTGTGTGTGTGTGTGTGTGTGTGTGTGTGTGTGTGTGTGTGTGTGTGTGTGTGTGTGTGTGTGTCGGTCTGTGTGTGTGTTTGTGTGTGTCTGTGTGAATGTGCGTGTGCGTGTGTGTGTGTCTATGTGCGTGTGTGTGTGTGTGTTTGTGTGTGTTTGTGTGTGTGTGTGGTGTGTGTGTGTGTGGCTTGCCATGCAGGTAGGCCACCCTCTCTTCAGCGGCACAAGTGGTAGACATCACCAGTAAACATGACCTTCTCCTGCACAGTGCGGACTGAATGGGTGACATACTCTTAGCTCTTGTATATTTATGAATATTTATGAAATGATTCCCCCAGTTCACACCAACAGTGTTTCAGAAAAATCTCTGAACAAAAGAGAACGGAAAGACGATATAAAACCCTAGCCATGCCAGGCCAGTAGGAGGCGATACAACTGTGTGTCAAACACAACAGAAGACCATTAGGAGCATCGCAACAACGCAGCATGCCGGTGTAATGATGAAGTACTAGTTAGTAGTCATGAGTTGACTGGTGAACATGTGTTTAAACGTTAAACATACCACTAGCCACAAGTAAACAATGTTGGAAAGAACAATTGCGATGTGTATATAAAGGTCATGCAAATGACCGGCTGTGAACCAGCCGTTCAGCCGTTTGTAAGAATACATAAGAAGTCGATATTTGAAAAAAAAAAGTTTTCGAAAGGCTTTGTTTTCAGTGAACTGAAACTGCATTCTGGTGTGGGGCAGAGGGCAAAACGCAGAACGAAAAACCTTGCGATTTTAGAAAAACCATAAACGTGTGAACGAGGTGTGGGTTACACCTCACAGACGTAGGGATGCTCTTGTTGGATCTGAGTAAATGATTGAGTTTTATCTGTTTACGAATATGAAAAATTGTGTTTCCTCTGAATAATTCATTGTATTGTTTTGTCTGTGTATGTTTTCCTGTTGTGATGTCTTTGAATGTTTGCCCTTGTGCATATTGATTTACCATGAATAGGCTACCATGAATTTTGGGCAGTTCAAGAATTTCTGAATTTCTTGTCAGTAAAGACATCTCGGATAAGTGCATGCAGCATCACGTTGCCTATATCTACAGTATGTGTGTGTGTGTGTGTGTGTGTGTGTGTGTGTGTGTGTGTGTGTGTGTGTGTGTGTGTGTGTGTGTGTGTGTGTGTGTGTGTGTGTGTGTGTGTGTGTGTGTGTGTTCGTGTGTGTGTGTGTGTGTGTGTGTGTGTGTGTGTGTGTGTGTGTGTGTGTGTGTGTGTGTGTGTGTGTGTGTGTGAGAGAATGAGAGGGAGAGAGAGAGAGAGATAAACAGACATGCAAGGGTTAGTGTTGTGTGTTTGTCTGTTTCTCTTTCTCTGTGTTTGTTTGTGCATGTGAGAGAGACAGAGACAGAAAGAGTGTGCGTGTGTGTGTGTGTGTGTGTGTGGGTATGGATCGACAACCATGGAATGTTTCATTCAGATGGGGGAATCCATTCAGCCCTGGGCGCATGTGACAAGGCACCAAATGAGTATAAATGAATGTGTTCAGAAAGAAGAATATACCACAACAGAACAAAAAGGTGACGAAGCAGCAAACTTCCAAGTCAAATGTTAACAGAAGAAAAGAGGGGTTGAAGACGCCATATGTTTCGCAAACGTGACAGAACTGCTGATGTCTCGGAGTTCAAATAACAAAGGAATCGGTTCAAAGGGTGACTCCAATTTCAGTTGTCAGCGACTCCAGGGGAAGTGTCAAAACTGCGATTCCTGAGCACTCGCCGGCGGCTACACCCCTGCACGTGGCTGGCACGCCGTCTGCGCGCTAGCAGGTAGCTATATTTAGGCTCGGTGCCGTGTTTTATGAGACCTAGGCTAAGAGGATCCCATCAGTAAGACAAATCTACCCAGCCTTATACTATGGGAAAACCGAGAGCTTCGTTAAATACCTACACAGTCGGGGAGGGGGTGGGGGGGTGCGGGGGGAAAGGAAATCCACTGGAAAAGAATAAGCCTAACCTAAAGCCGCAGCAAGAACTCTATCAGTCGTAGGCTAGGGCAGAATCACAAGGTGAGTGCACCTGCCATAAGCTCTGTGCAGGGATGAGGAGCCACTTCACCAAGCCAACGGGGACAAAGACAATGTCACACCTGACACATATCACAGCCCGAGATAGAGATGTAACCCCCCTGACGGAGAGTTGACCCCATAAAAGAATTCCGCCTTAACACGATGACTGATCGAGTCACGGCAGTAATCCGCTACAGCATGATGTTCTGCATGGCTGCTGCCTTTATGATTGGTATCTTATGCATCACCACTCCAGTTTACGCTTCGATTGAACGCCTCTAATGCATCACTTAACATAGCCACGAGGGTTATGTGTTGTGATAACTCTAATCAGTACGGAAACACCCCTAGATGAAACCGTTCCTACTGCTCTCGCTGTGTGATGGTTTGAGCTGTATTTAAATTACAGAACACATTATTCTTTTTTTAGAAGGATCATGCATTCAATCGCAAATTATCTTCCTTGAGCACTTTTATCGGGTGAAAATTCAGCAATTATCTGGCAGATTACTGATTAACAATTAACAGTTTTGCATTTCAGTGCTCCAACTGTGTGGATAATGACACAGATCTCCCTGTGCAGATGTTCCAGGAAGTCTCCAGGGGAAAGTGTATTTTGTTGAAAGGATCCTATTTCGGACCCGATTGTCAGTGGTCTACCTGTAGGAATCCTCAAGCAAGATGCCTTCACTCCTCCCTTCTCCGTTCTACCATCCCAAACCATTGTTAATGGTTTTAGATTAAAGCTTTTGCTAATTCACCGAACCTGACAACCGTATGCAGAACAGAGCTCCCTCAACCTACCTTAGCATTACTCACCCTTAAGAGTTCACTAATATCACAGAGAGAAGATGGGTAGTCTAAAAAGGGTGTTGTTCATTCATTACTGGATATGATGTGGGGGGCCTTCACATCACCAGAATGTGTGTTTGTGTTGCTTTATTGTATCAACCATAGTAATAAAATATTGAATTCCTCCTGTTTAAGGAGCAAAATTAACAGATTATAACACAAACCTGATTATCGTAGTCCTTCTATTATAGACTTCCACTGAAGCGTTTTTTGGCCGTGGTTCTTCCCTCTCTTGCCCTATAAAATCAGCCATCTTTGTGCCTGTGATGTTCCGAGGGGTCCCAGCGCTGGGATCCCACCAGACTACCCGGGACACAGATCTAAGCAGTCAGCAAAACAAGTCCAACGTCCATCACATAACCCGGAGAAGTAAGTTAATACAAAAGATGGCATGGCTGGGTGGACTGACGGGCTGGCAGCAACAGGACCTCAAACCCAGCACACTGACAGACAGCGTGGCAGCTGGTCTGCGTCAGCATCTATTGTAAAATATCTCGAGTCCTGGAAGTTTTGTGGAGCGTGACTCTGCCACTAATTGCATTCCAGTTGGTTTGTTTGTTGGTTTTTGTATCCTAATGCCTTGTTATCTCCCAGGGGGGGTCCTCTGCCTCATGTCAAGACGCCCTCTATCAGCCAGCTACCGCGCCTGGCAGGGAAGACACTGGCCGCTGACCCCACTCTCCGCCCCGTGTGTTCCAGCCCCCATCAGCACCCGTCGGACAACAGCAGGGGGAGAGAGAGCTAAACAGACAGAGCGTGAGCAAAGGAGAGAGAGAGAGGAGGGGAGGGAGGGAGGAAAGGAGGAAGGGTTGCCAATAAAGAATGATGTTAATGCATTGTCTGTGATAGCAGAGTGAGGGGGGGCAACGTGGTCAACATTGTCACCTCCGTCTCCACCACCCGCCCCCCCAGCCATTACGTCCGTCAACCAGGTGATGCAATCAGCAAATGGACGGGGCAGCATGAAAGCCTTTCCCATCCGCTTTCAAAATGTTGATCTGGAGGTCAGAGGTCACGAAGGACACACAGCAACAACTACAACAACAACAACAACAACAACAACAACAACAAAAAGTAAAAAGAAAACGGGTTGAGAGGAAAAATAACATGGATGGATGTGAAATGAGGCAGGGTGTGACACTTATTATTGTGAAGAAGAACAAGAAAAGACAAAGGCCTTGCAAGTGTGCAGGGAAAGCACTGCACACCTTTTGAGCCACACCTCTGGGTCAAGAGCCAGGAGACCTTATTTCCGTCGATGTTTCCCCCTCCATACTGTATCACTGACTAGGCTTACTCAAATAAGTATTCTGATTCTCTTGTCAAAAGAGGACACGGATGTGAATAAAAAAAAAGGGGGCAGGGAAATAAAGCCCAAAATTAATACAGCTTAAAAGCTAGCATTGATGGAAAACCCGCGCTAAGAAGACATTTTAAGCATGAAATGAAATCACATCGTGGAGGACATGCAGAGTTGATCTGGTTTTTGCTGGTCTGCGTGAGTTAGCAAAGTGAAAGCTTATCATGCAGCAAAGCCCAAATGGGGCAGGATTAATCTTGTTTATTTGTTCGTGTTATCATTTCTCGAATTGTGTGCTCCAACCTGTATCGGGCGTTTGATTTAACACATCAGCTTTTGGTAAAACTGATGAGGCAAGTGCTATTGGTTTTGGAAATAATCAAATAAAACTTGAACAGAGAGAGGTAATTGTGGCCCGCTGTGCCCAGTACCAGAGGGAGGGGAGAGACAAGCCATTGTCTCGGCGAGACGGAGGACAGTGAGAAGGGAGTCCCCCTTAACGTCGAGGTAATGGAAGCAGCCTCCATCTCAACACGGCGTTTCTCACAATTGAGCCATTTGTCGAAGTCGAAGCCTTCGAGACGCCCAGCGTGCGGTTATCCAGGCTAAACATATTGATCCGGGAAAGCACTCCACGTGAATCAAGGCAGCCCACATACCCTGGCTGCTTTCATTGCACACACTGGTGGACTGCCGTCGCTCTCTGCGTAGGAGCCCTACTGCTTCCTGTGTGTTTCACCAATCAATCACCACGGCCGAATATGGACAGTTTTCTTCTTCTTTTTTTTAAAGCAACCCTATGTGCCCTCACTCAAATAATTTAAAGATGTGTATGTTTGTGAGTTAATAAGGATGAATTAATAGTCAAATGTCAATTACGACACAGCGTGGGGAGTGACCTTTATAGGTCTGGCCATGTGGTCGGGAAATTACAGCATCGCTGCACTCTGAATGGGGGAGAGCAGATTACGAGTTTTGATCCAGCGAGAAAAAATTGAATGTTGCTGCGATGTGCGCTACTAATGCACGATAATGGTTATCACGAAAAAACAGATATGGTCAGGGTCTGCCCCCCATGGTTGAAAAGGTCAAATGTAGCATTCACAGGGGAATCCTTGGGTAAGGGAAGACACTTATCCTCAAAGGCCCTGACGATGGAAGATCCTTTTTTCATCCAAGGCCAACCCTGTGGACTTGGAAATGACATCTCACTGTCCCTGTGCTATGTGTGCAAAATGTATCATTTATCAAAATGCAACTTACTACTTATGAACTGATTCATTATTAATATTATGCGTCTGATTAAAACAAAATATTCCGAGATGTAATCAGCAATAATTGCAATCACACTGTGTCGAGATATAAAAGATAGCAGGCCTTTATATATAGTATGGCGCTTTATGCATCTATTCATTTCTTTAGACCGTTTGTTACGCTCCAAAGTAAAACACCATTGTTAAGGTGAGTAGAGAAAAGGGCACTTGAGGAAACAGGATCACATACTCAGTGAACACAGTGACAGGTACGGAGCAACCACCAGGCGAGTGCTGTTCCAGCCTCCTCAAGGTGGTTACAAGGTGACTGCTTCATCCAGCGTATATATATGAAGCAGTACCTGTCCCCCTCAGCCGTTTCCGATACAAAACACCTCATACAAAGAAAGAGTCAGAGAGTCGTGCAAAACGGAAAAAAAGTTTTTGATGAATTTCTTTGCAGTATTAGAACCATAATACCACCGCATTGTGTAAAGTGCTGCTAATGTGCAAACTGCTTTAAGGGACATAGCAGGATGATTGATTTAGAATCGGCAAAAGGCAGTATTATATAAAAGGGCTTGTTTTTTCAGTCTTTGTTTAGGGAGGATAGTGGTGCAATATGTCAGAATTACAAAAGTGTCTATAATCAGGGTGAGGAGCATGGGGTGTACTATTGGTAGATTATACCTGTAATGACAGTAGCTGCCGCCTCCAGCATCACTGATTATAACCCAAACACTAGACTGAGCTACCAGAGCAAAGCACAACATTTCTCTTTTAATGAGCTTTTTGCTATTTCTTCAAAGGATAATGTACAAACTGTGAAATGTTGTCATGAATATATAAACGGCATTCATAAAATACGAAAACAAGCTCTTTATTTATAGCCGTTTGCAACGAATTGTTCTGTCTCTATAAATCTTAATTTGTCCTCCCACCTGTAATTTCTCCTTGGCTGAAGGGTACAGCACAAAAACTGATAATAAATTGTATCCTAATGTACACGCCCTCTTCTCGATGTGTATTCAAAGTGCATGTGTTTCCATTTTCTAGAAAAGGGTGTGGCATGCCAGCAAACAGCTGGTCTTCTGGTAGAGGCTGGGTCTGTTATAGCCAGAGCCTGGGTCTGCTGTTACAGTCAGAGCCTGGGTCTGCTGTTACAGTCAGAGCCTGGGTCTGCTGTTACAGTCCGAGGCTGGGTCTGCTGTTACAGTCCGAGGCTGGGTCTGCTGTTACAGTCCGAGGCTGGGTCTGCTGTTACAGTCCGAGGCTGGGTCTGCTAGTAGAGGCTTGGTCTACTGGTATAGCCAGAGGCTGGGTGTGTCTAGCAGAATGCCGAGAATCCTGTACCAGTCACCCTGGTGTCACGTACATGACACACAAGCCCTGAGAGAGACAGAGAGAGAGAGAGAGAGAGAGAGAGAGAGAGAGAGAGAGAGAGAGAGAGAGAGAGAGAGAGAGAGAGAGAGAGAGAGAGAGGAGAGAAAGAGAGAGAAGAAGCGAGAGAGTGTAAGCAAGAAAGAGAAAGAGAAAGAGAAAGAGAGAAAACAAGTGGAAGGGAAAGAGGGGAAAGAGAGGCAGATGGAAGAAGGAAGAGGGAGAGCGATAGAGAGAGAAAGAGGTATGGGGGAAAGAGAGAGGGAGAGTGAGAGAGATAGAGAACGAGACAGAGAGAAAGAGAGAGAGAGAGAGAGAGAGAGGATTTTTCACCATCCCCCTTCCTGATATAATAAATTAAATAAAACTGATACAATAATCAAACATGTCTATTCATGGCAAAGTGAATAAATGTAATACAGAAAAGTGTTAGAAAGGACAAACTTGAGGATGGATGTGGGGGCTGTGTATCCATCTGGAGGGATCAGAAACTGATGTTATAGCAAACGCACAGCAGAGCCATCCACTGGAAGCCACAGTGGTGTGCGTGGTGCTTTACCCAATCTGAAAAGGAGTATGATCCTCTCAGATTAACCCATAACTAAATCAAGTGGAATCAATGAAATCTCACTGTGGGTTTTGTCGCCTCAAATATTAGATTAAATATTGGGGTGAAATGACATTGGAAACGCAACACAGAGAAACGATAAACACAAGTGTGCAACCCTGTAGGGAGTGATCAGATGGTTACACAGGCCCGCACAGGTGCTGAGGTCAAACTGTACATTTCAATCACTCTACCGCAATGACAGGCATCCCCCCCTCCAACTAGGCACCTTTGGCTACCTCCATTAAATAGATTGTGCTGTAATAATCTCCCGGCTCCTGATATTCATGGTCGGAAACGGGCAGCCTATTTTGATTACCTCACTTTCGGAGCCATCTTTAATCTCTGTGTTCTACCGTTTAGAGAGACACGGCAGCAGGCTTATTCCATTAACGATCAAAATCAATCATGTTATCGATCGTTATATCAATCAATACCGTTTGGGGTGTATCAGCGGGGAATTATATGCACTGATTTACTTACGGAAGCTGTTATGTAGGCAATGGATAGTTGCAACAGCCTGGCGTGGGCCGCGTGGCATCTTTCCTTTTTCTACTTTGTTGGTGATCTTCATTTATGAGATTGAATTGAATTGTAGCGGGTCAATAAATGTCAATAAACGCAGAAGACAAGCACTGTGAGAACTCACAAGATGTTGCCCCTTTTTAGCTGGGATTTAGCATTTCACAGTTTCTGTGTGAGTCTGACCAGAAGATAATGCTACCTTCCTCCCTTCCAGGTGGGATCTGCCTGAAGAGTTTTCAATATCATCTTACAATGAATTCCCCATGACAAGGAGGTCCCACGAGATCAGACACAATCAACAGCAAAACATGCTCTCCAATCAACTGTAATCCACCTGAAGTGAATCACACGCTACTCTAAACACGCCACAATACACGCGCACACAAACATAAAACTACAGCAACAAACACTTGCAATTTATGTGCATTATGTGGATTGTCGATTTACACTGGCCTCTAGCAATTGCTTATTTCACTGAAACAAAATGGAAACCGAATCGAGGATACCTATTCCTGTGATGCTTGACTAAATTTGATTATTAACCTTACTTTCATGGGAAGGCTTTCCAAAATGGTTGGAGGATGAAAATTGTGAAAGGAGACTTAGAGGTGAATTTCATAAACACGTGCCTTATGAGAACCACAACTTAATGGTCCAGTCACTACACAGGGAGACCATGTCACAGATGATGCCCAAGGCCAATCTTTACAGCAGTATATAGAATAAATCTGAGCATGAATAAGCATGAATAGATATAGGGCAAACATCCCTCTTACATTCGATTTTGTTTCGTATGCATGAGGTCAATCTATACTCATCCCCATGATTTGTAGGATTATCAGAATTTCCTCTTGCAAATCATTTAAAATAATAATTACACAATGTATTATTTCAGTGAAATGGCTTCTTTTTCAATACTCAAAACAAAATACTGAAAATTAAGCAGTAAGTCTCTTCTATGGCCGCGGCTGGTTAGCTAACTGACCACTCGGCCCATCTGGAAGATGTATGTTTGGAAAGGAAAGAGGCTGTTCGGCTTTGGATCTGGAAATGAGGTTGTCAATTGGATTATGGTGCCCCTTTTTAATCCTTCTTTCCCTCTGGAAGATATTGCTCCTCCTCTGGTTGCTGGCATTATACAAAACTCGAGTGTGTGAGTGTGTGTGTGTGTGTGTGTGTGTGTGTGTGTGTGTGTGTGTGTGTGTGTGTGCGTGTGCGTGTGCGTGTGCGTGTGCGTGTGTGTGTGTGTGTGTAATACAAGCTAATTATTGAAAAAATATTTGTAATACAACATAAAAAGGGGCAAACACTCCAGCTTAACTTGTATGAAACATTAAAATGCATCGAAAGTTTTGGTGACGTACGTGTATACAACTAGCATTTCTTGCCAGTAGAATTAATGATGAGAGAAACAAATTGTTCTTAATAGGAAACAGTATTAATTTATGTTCACCTCCCTGATTGGCTCCTTTGTCACTTATGGTGTGTTCGTGAATCCTCGGAAACATGACTTCCGAGTCACTTCCGGTGTCGCAGCATTTATAGCGTTCCTGTTCGTCTTTGTGATTGTGTCATAAAATTGGCTAATCGTTGTTTATTGTTAGCTACATTAGCCTCTTTAGCAAACCAGCCCGAAAACAAAAGACACAACTTTATATTGTATTGCACGCAAGGCAAGACCATGCCATTTATAAATTGGCGACCTGAATTAAGTAGCAATGTAATCAAGTGTGTAAGAGCATTTAAAATGATCACGTGGTAAACGTTGGTCATTTTAAATCTCTTCACAGGCGCAGCGATTTTGTTGATAGCGTTATTACTGCTTTCGGTCTACTCTCAGATTTCCGAAAGATTAAGAAAAAAAGGGGGCGTGCCTTCGAGAAATGCCGCAAGAAAGCTGGGAGATCTTCGACTTTCGACTCGGAAGTCTGGCGTACGCGGATTGAGGAGCACCCCCCCCCCCCCACACACACACACACATAATCTCTCTGCTCTCAAGAGGTCACAGGTCACAAACACTACATTTTCGCCAGTGAAATTGACTTGACTCCCTGTGTCCATGGCTGCTGTGTAAACATGGTGAACACACATCGCCATAGTTCAGGGATAGCAGGCCTAACCGCCCCCTTTTCGCCTCTCCTTGGACAGAACAAAGGATCGACGGCGCTAAAAGATACCAAATATAGAAAGCCAACGTCCAGGCAGACAACAGAAGTGACTTTGATGTAGATTGCCCAACGCAGTGATCTACAGTGCGAGACCAAGTGACATTGAACTGTGAGTTGCCAGCAGGGAAATGCTGAAAGAGGAGTTGAAGATGACATGCTGGATAAACTATGCTTCAACCCTGCCTCACTACAAAGAAGCACAGTCCATGTTGATCTTGTCTGTTGTGCTAGGAGAAGGCACTTTGTTGATGGCGTTGTTTCATGGTCAGGGCCCTGGTGTATTAAGGCTGGTTTTAAGTAGATTCTGCAACAAGGGATTGTCTGATTTTGATCCATTTCGTAAGATGTTTAAACACACATACTCATACACACACAAAAATGTGAGATTACTTTTCACAAGAAAACAAACTATTCTTCTTTAAACAAATACATGCAAACACACAAACACACACACACACACACACACAAACACACACACACAAACACACACACTCACACCATTCATAGCCCCATCTGAGGCCATGTATAAGGACAATGACACAGTCAAGGGCACTTCTTAATTAATTGAACAGAATGTGAAATCCTGTGGTAATAGATTTCCACCACTCACTTCTACAGAACCAGTTTGCTGTTTAACTTGCTTGAGGTAAAGATACATGAGGTAATGGAACAATAGTTGTCTCAAGACAGGATGTCAAGACAACAGTTGTTTTATTTTATTTAACAGGGAGATGTTAGTGAAATTATTGGTCAATATAGGGGTTGGCCCACCTGTCAGTGGTCGTCCTGGATTTCTACCATGGCTTAAATGTATAGCAAACAGCTCCACCTCAGCCCTGATGTTATGGCCATTAGTCCATAAGGGCCTATGCTCTCCTCGGCTTGTTCGTTTTTTAGTATCATTAAGTGTATGCATTGTGAGGTCAAGTACAAGGATCCATTTTAATGCTTATTTTTCATTGTTATATTGTCTCTGTGAAAATTAAATAAATCATGTGCACAAACGCAATTAGTAGGCTATTCAATTATAATTAATGAACTAGTTAAAATACTGATTCATTATATTTTGGAAAAGCCTATAATTGAAAATGTTGATGAAAGGAAAACATAACTGAGGATAGCTTGGCATGTTTGATTGTGAAAAATGTCAAGCTACAACAAGGCCTGCGTGAAGCCAATAATCACCACCACCCCAAATATGAAATCAATTTAAATCCGTCACTGTGGTGCATGGCACCCGGTCCTCTTACCTGAAATCACTGTATGGGTGAATTATCCAAAATCCAGCGGATTTAACCCGCTCTTGTTCCCTTTCTACAGCCTTTTCACTCCCAAACATCCGAAGGGAGAACTTATTGACCCCTGGTTGAAGCATTGCTCCAAATTGTCTGTGCATGAACCCTGCTTGATATAACGTCTCATCGTCCGGCGAAATCTGATCACTGCCATCTAACTTTATGAACCCTGATTGTTGATCCGGGGAACCATCATGGCTCCCACTGGCTCCTTGCGCAACTTGCTCCGGCCCGCCACCGACCGCTCCGGGGGGGCTCTCCTCGCTCGGGGTGACGTCCCCCGCCTCGGTGATGAGTCGCCTCTCCTCCGCGGACTCCGAGTCGTGCACATGCCGACTTGTGATGGAGGAGAGGCTCCCACGAAACCGACGGCAATCTCCGTTCGAGCTCGTCTTCGATTGTCTCCCAATGTCCGTCTCCATGATGACCGATTCCCCACTTTTGGTTTCCCCGATGCCTCTGCAGCTTCCCCCAGAGGTCGGCGACGGGGACGGCAGAGGCTTCATCCTGATGCTCTTCCTTCGGGTGTCCTTGTCTCCGTCTTCTCCTTCCCCCATGATGGACGCTTTGTGTCCAATGTGCTGTGGCAAACTGTAGAGCCTTTTACGCATGGACGACTGCAACCTCTCCATTATGACATTGCGATACAATCAAATTGAAAGAAATCAATCCAGGCTGTTTGGCTGTATCGATTATCACCGGTTATGGTCTCCCTGTGTGTTGGCCAGAGCGATCAGCTCAGAGCTCGTTGGGAAGCTTTCAGGAAAATAGGAAACATGGCCAAAGACGACCGTGCCTTCACTGACTCAAGAGATGCTCGTCCTCATCGGATGCTGTCCGACAGTTTGCCTCTGTGGTCAGACATCTCCCGGGCGGTCCAGTGGGTCATCCGTGTGTCGAGGTAGCCTACATATTGGTGGCGCTCCGACATTGTGCGCAAAAGTGGGGAAAAAAACTGTTGTAAAGTCACCGTAGCCTGACATGTGAGGGACACGCCGAACGACTGGGGGGAAAGGGGTGTGGGGGGGTGGGGGGGGAGACAAGAAGGTCAGGCGCGGTGGATGATGCCTCTCCGTCTCGTCCTTGTCTCGCCAGGTGACAGAGATACAGAAGACATTCCTGTAACATTCAGTAGCATCCGAGGACCGCTGGCACCAGTCATCCGGAGCGCGTTTTGGTGATGTTGAATATCCATCCTGCTGCTCTGTGGGGTTGCCATAGGAGCGAGGACGGCGCATAAGCTCAGCCCACCTTGGTTAAAGGGGCATGCTCTTCCCATTCTTAAATCCTCCTCCTGTCTTTTTAAGTTGGGGCTACAGGTTGGCCAGCCTTTCGTGAGTGTAAGCCGAGCCCCGGGGGTCTGACATGGTCTGGGGAACACAGGTGGAGGCTGAGGAGGTTGGATTGGTTTGCAAAGGGAGAAGCAGTGCGTAAAGTGCGCACCGTAAATACTAATTGTGATGTTCCCTTACAGGATCTGATCCGGTGTTTCGTTTCATTAATTCAGAGAGCGGTGATCTGAGTTATTCGGTGATATTTGATGCAGCCACAAACAGAGTAATGTGCAGTCTATACAGAACTGTAAAACGTAGGCTGTCGTTGACCCGAGTGAACGGAGGGAACGCATCGCATCGTCATCAGGCTGTGTTCTGCACGCACAGAGGATGTCAATGCTTGAGAGCATAAATGGTAATTTAGATCAGCCTTAATGATATAGCCATTAATATAGCATCGATATAATTGTGCCATTGTGAGCGGACGGTGCATAGGGACGAACGAATGTATTTTTCTTTTATTTGGTAATTAAACGAATAGGGGACCATGTTTTAATATGCTGGTTTCATTCACCACGAGAATAAGAATCACACCAAATGACACCTGGCTGTCGCCGGTGACATCCAAACGTCTATCTCTGGAAGCGCAACTGGTGCCAGTAATACCCCCCCCCCCCCTCTCTCTCTCTCTCTCTCTCTCTCTCTCTCTCTCTCTCTCTCTCTCTCTCTCTCTCTCTCTCTCTCTCTCTCTCTCTCTCTCTCTCTCTCTCTCTCTCTCTCTCTCTCTCTCTCTCTCACACACACACACACACACACACACACACACACACACACACACACACACACACACACACACACACACACACACACACACACACATAAATACACACACACACACACACACACACACACACACACACACACACACACACACACACACACACACACAGATCACACACGTGTACAACAGCAAACCAGTGGCTACACACATAGCACTCACACATCTAGAAGATGACGCGCTGAGAGCCTTGTGTATCTGTGTGTGTCTGTGTGCGTGCATAGACGTGCGTGTGTCTGCGCGCGCGCGTGTGTGCATGAATGATTTGCTGTCGGAAACGTCCTTGGTTAAACACGCACCATTTTGGGATTCTCAACACACCTTGATGCTCCCTCTATTGGTCAGAAACCAAACATACAGGTACGCAATTATGGACCTCGACCCACATTATGTCACCGCCGTTTTGCTCCTACACCCTAACCTCATCTGGTCCTCTCTCTCTCTCTCTCTCTCTCTCTCTCTCTCTCTCTCTCTCTCTCTCTCTCTCTCTCTCTCTCTCTCTCTCTCTCTCTCTCTCTCTCTCTCTCTCCTTTCTGAAGTGTAAAACGGGGGCATGTGTCGTTTGGCGGTCAACATATCCACGAAATATCTGATGTTATCATTTCTGAGATAAAAAACACATTGCCTACTCTTAAGTTATCATGCATGCCTGATCAAATATTGGGCAGGACGTGCAAAATGTTTTACTATGATGTTTCTTTGGTAAAGCAGCTCAAAACAATCCAAAGTAACGATTCGAATGGGGAATTGTTGTATTTTGTAATGATATGTATGATGTATTGATATATATTGTTCATGATCGAGGTCGCGCCCCATCCTATCTGATAGGCTCTGATGGACCTATTATGGACACAAGACTTATTACCAACTGTCCAGAGAAAATATTATTCATCTTAAAGGTACAACCTTTTCCAACTAAAATTCTATCAATATATTTAACAAAACCTTTTGGCAAAAACTTGCATTCATTTTCACGGGGACATTTCTCTCTCTCTCTCTCTCTGATCTCTCTTTCTTTTTTTAAGGCTAGGTCTATAAAATATAAAAAAAATAATCTGGTTCAAAACAGACCGGACTGGACGGGGTCACATAGCCTACCAATGTATTCGACGCGTATGTCAAAAGGTTAAATGGTTAAAACGTAACAATCTTTGACAGTTGACGTTCATGTCAACAGTTGTAGTTTTCCTCACCGCGGCTTCAGTGTAGTTCCACTCACCGCGGCTTCATTGTAGTTTTTCTCACCGCGGCCTCAGTGTAGTTTTTCCCACCGCGGCTTTAGCGTTTGGGCTTTTAATGGTTCCACGTTCCCGCAACGCTATGACCACGCAGACGCCTCAACGCAGTCGTGAACGTTTACAGGATTTAAGAGGACCAACACAGGCAGCCCTTACTGCGGCGTCCCCCGACGGAAAGTTACGATTTTTGGGAGGCGCACGTCCGGCCCATGCGGTGGACGCAAGGAGGGTATGCAAGGACGTAAGGGGTCCGTAAACCCCTGGCGTTGCGGGAACGTGGAACCATAAAAAGCCCTTTATTCTACTCACCGCTTCGTCAGTGTAGTACCACTGACTGCGGCTTTAGTGTAGTTTTACTCGTCGCAGCTCCAGTGTAGGTCTATTCATCATGGCTACCAGTACCAGCTGTCGGTGGATTCTGAAGCGCTATGCCCGTTTTCTGCCAGGGTCGAAAGGTGAAGGAGATAATTGGAAGGTCTGAACTTTCGACTTTGATAAGTGGAAGGTCACTTAACTTTACTGTCGTTTACTCTTCAACATTTGCTTCAAGCTAGGAACTAAACTACCTAGCCTAAACCTACAGGTGATCTCCCATACAGCTGGCTAAACCATTTGTAGGCTATATCAATGTAAAAAAATGCTAATTTCTTTTTTCTTTTTTATAAACTGATGGGTGCTCTGAATTCAGGAATACCCCAGCCTGGTCCATGATAATGGAGCTTTTCGTTACTGTGTTCACGTCTATGGCTACCAGGTATTTGAAGCAGAGGGCAGTAAACGTGAGCTGGTGCTGACCATCGTGGAGTCTGGACACATGCTGGTGTCCCTTGGACAGGAGCTCTTGGTAAGCAGGCCAGGCTACATCTGATCATACAATCTCCCTTTTACCTTTTTAATTTGTCCAGTGTGATTTACAAAGATTTTTAAGGTGACGTTGAATGACAATGATAGGCTAACATGCTTAAGAATATCATACTGGAAAGGAGATTTAATGGATGCGTGCGTAAGACTGTATATATATATATATATATATATATATATATATATATCCTCTTCATGCATATGTTAGTATGAGACTGTTTTTTTACCCCTTCCAATAAGTAGACCCATATGAAACGCTGCTGATTTATAGGAATATACTCTGCCAGATTTAATGAGCCCATGGCTTTCCAGATGAAACCGTTTTTTTGAAGTCTGTAGGAAATATTCTGCACAACAGTCTGACATTTTACCCCAAATCTCTGGGGCAAGGACCCGTCAGGCCTGTTAATTTCAGGTTTACTTGGGTACAGGTTAAAAAGATAGTGCCATCACTATTTTGGGCTGTTCTGCTGTTTGGGCAGAAAAAGTTATTACCCCTTAGGGCGAATGGACATTTGGACAGAAATACGGCCACTAGGAAACGCCTTGTTGACCATCAGTATACAAATAGCCGCTCTAGTTGATATGCGGCATGGAACATTGTTTTGGCATTTGTCGTCCTACTGCATCAGGGCACACTGACTTAAACTTTTCAATTCGCTGTGCAGGATCCCGCCTGGTTGCAGTCAGAACAAGAGGTGTTGGTACATTTTAAGCGTGACCTTTGAATCTGTGTACCCAGATCATGGCCAGATGCTTTTGTTATTGATGAGATCATTTTGCGGATCAGCAATGCAGTTGATACGATAAAAGGTTGAAAATAGGCAGTGAAAATTTGATATTTATGAGTCACAGTGGAGGGACATTATAGAAGGTAGCTTGCTGCCCTGGAAAAAGCAGGAGCCTATTGGGCTAAAGAAGGTCTCATTAATGTTTTTTTGACAAGAGATACAGCTATCTTTGCCAGCCAGGGTACCCTGCTAGACAGATATCCAGGTCTGACCACTGAGAGCTTTCACGCTGGATGATAGACGGGTTTATTAGAGATTGGTCTCTGAAACTCTGAATCCTTCCTTTGTGAGAGCTTAGCGCTATAGCCTACACATCCCGTCCATAGATGACCTCAGACCTATTTCCTTTACCTTGAGCACAGCTGAATATTGATTGATTTACCTGAAAATAATTCGCTTCTGTTGACTGCAAATAATTGTTGAAATGTAGAAAATCTAGAATTATTAATGTCATTGTTAATTGCAATAATAAGAAAATCCTAACACATAACACTTGTCTATCATTATGATTTTGTGCTTTTGAGACCAACTATTCACATATTTAACTACTACATGCATTCTTTTGTATACTCATAGACATGAAGCACGCACATTTATTATTACATTTTTGGGACGAGGTTCCTCTAGGTTATGAGCTAAGTTACTCTTGTGAGTGCTGAGATAATAATGTAATTGAGTAAATGGAGACCCCTGCAGACAAGTTTATGTATCTTCTCCCCATCTTCATCCCAACCACCAGCTTGTGGATGAGAGCTGTAACCTGTATTTTAAGAGCCCAGTTGCAGTGTATTGTGGTTATATAAAAATATTGTTTGCTTGGAAATGATTGATCATCATTGGTAATAGATTTTGGGACGCCTTGAGTAACTCATCAGTATCTTATGATTTTCATTAACTTTGTTAATGTTAATATTATGTTATATAATAATAATAATAATAATAATAATACCGGTAATTGTTTTCTTTCAGGAAGGAATATCTTTAATTGGGGCAACAGAATTTCTCAAAGTACAGAGGAAAAAAGATAGCCTGCTTTTTCGTTGTGCTGTAAAGGTCAGTTGCTTTTGTGTCTGTCAACGCCTACGATTGCTAGAGTTTAGTCCGTCAAAGGCTTTGTGGATGTGCCTTCCTCACATCTTAAACATGGAAATAACGCTTACGTTTTAACCGACAGAGGCCAGTGGATCAGATAGATATTTAGTGGTTTTATTTGAATGCCTAATGTAAAAACAGGAATTTAAATCCAGGGCACATCAGCTCCTTCAAGGCCAGTGCGTCGTGTTGTCTCCAGGGAGAGAGCCGGCTGATGCGGATGCAGTTTGGTGGTAGCAAAGCTGAGGCTCAGGAGGAGTGCTCCAGCGCTGTTGTCAAGCTGACTGAGTACCTGCCTGTCACCACTCAAGATGAGACAGCATCACCTTCCTCCTGTGTCTCTGCACTGCCAAATCAGCCCCCTACTGCGACCACCACAACAACAGAGCAGGTAACCCACATCACAACAAATAACTGTGTGTGTGTGTGTGTGTGTGTGTGTGTGTGTGTGTGTGTGTGTGTGTGTGTGTGTGTGTGTGTGTGTGTGTGTGTGTGTGTGTGTGTGTGTGTGTGTGTGTGTGTGTGTGTGTGTGTTCCATCACACACACACACACACACACACACACACACACACACACACACACACACACACACACACACACACACACACACACACACACACACACACACACACACACACACACACACACACACACACACACACACACACACACAAACACACCACTGTGTGTGACACTGCTGTGAACAAGACCCTCTCAGTCCTAGATTAGAAATGGAACTTCCATGGAAAGTCCCCCCTTACAGTTCTTGCAACAAGCTAGATCTAGAATTGTGCCAGATGTGTGACTGTAAACATTCATGGCTTTGATTCTTCTTGCATGTGTTCTTCTGTGAACAACCAACCCACAACACTTTTCTGAACAAGGTTTGAATATAGTGTCTCTATGTTAAGAAGAGCACCATTGTTACCTGCTCAAGTGTCCCCACTAGATGGCACTCTTGACACTATTGTCCTTGCCTCTTAGAGGTGGCTTAGCGGTGAGGATGAGGCACATACCCCATTACAGTAGGATAACAATTTATATATATATATCATCTTAATACATGGCTAACCTTCCCTTTTATACAAATACCTGTTTTACCTGGACTCCTCAACAAACTACTAGTACGTGTCCCAAGCATAGACCTTCCCTCTAGCTCTAACACCCCATGAATAAATACATTTCTGTGGCCATGTTTTAAGGATTCCACCTGAGGGTTTTGGCATTCGAAGAACTAATCCCAGACCGTCTTAAGCCTTATTTGTTATTATTATTATTTTTTTTAAATACGCATTTCATGTATTTGTACTCCTTTTCGGGAGTGAGTGTATACATGCTAAGTGCAAATTATATGGTTTGCATGAAAGAGCAGTGCCCTGGAAGCAGGAACAGATCCAGTCGAAAACAGGAATGCTTATTGTGAGGTACAGAGTTGAAAGTGTGACCTTTATGGTGTAGTGGGACACACTGAGAGAGCCTGCCGTGGAGATATAGAGTGGGAACCTTTGATGGGTTGGAATCCTTCAATTAATAATGAAGTGATTGATTAGACATTTCACCCTCCGGTTACATGGCCGGCTATTACGACCCCTCTGCTGTCTGCTGTGTTTTACTGTGTGAACAGACTGCACAGAGGGAGCCGGTGACAAGTGAACCCGAGATGGTACATGGATCCTTGTCCATCCAACGTCTTGCCCAGGTATCTATGCACTATAGTGAAGAATGGGAAAAGACTTGCACTGTTCATTTAAATGGGGTTTATTTCAATGCATGTCGTTTACTGAAAACACTTACGCAGCTACAGTATTTTTTAATCAACCATTTTCTTAGATCACAATAAAGCTGTGTTATTTTTGTCTGATTTGGGTTATTCCAGGTCTTAAATTAATAAACACTGCCAGGTTTTTCTGGCTACCCATGCAGCTAACCAGCAGTTTTGACTCATTAGCTATGCTAATTAGCAAATCCAGCTGGCTGACTCAAAATATTGAGAGGGACTTGACACTGCATTTCCCCCCCCGTCTTTTCTCACCATTAAAAATTTGCAATTTGCTTTGTTTTCTTCTTCAAAGCCCTATTCAACACAATTCTGTACTGCTGATTTCATATGCTAACACGATAGGGGTGGAGTGGGGTTACAGAGCTGTGATTCTGGATGGTACTCCCAGTCTAAGGTCCTTCCCCCACCGATGTCTCGCAGCACTTCATCGGGCAGCAGGGCCTGTCCCTGCCCCTGGTGTACCGCCACAGTCCCCTGCCAGCAGGCGACCTGGAGCCCTTCCTGCGGGCCTGTCTGCTGGACTCCAGCTTTCCCGCCTTTGTGGAGGAGGTGGAGGGCGAGATGAGGAAGCTGCTTCTGGACTGATCTCCACAGCGGAGGGAGTGAAGGTCAAATCAGGTCATCCGTTATCTTCTCTTCTTTCTGTGTGTGCGTAGGCCGAGCTTGTGTGTCGGTGGTATGGAGATGCTGATTACATCATACCGTTATTTCATGCTGTTTATATGTTTGTTAAACGGGGTGACTGGCTAGTGTTCATTTTTTGATCTATGTTCTTTGCTTTGTCTGACGATGACCATGAACAACGCGATGACTTTGTTTTATAGGTTTTTTTTATTTAGAAAAAAAATATTGGTCTCATTTGTAAGATCGTGGCTCGTTACTGTGGTCCCTCATTCCAAACCCAAGTCAGGTCCATTTACACCTCAACACACATAGATACACTGTATTGATAGGAGTCATGCAGCTACAGCAGTGTATTTTGCTAGTCAGCTTCCAAGTGTTCCCACGATATTAAAGCTTCACTGAGTATAACAAACTGCCCTCCATATATCTATTTATGAATACATATTGCATAGGATTATAGCCATGCTGTACATTTGAAGAGAGAGAAAAATAAAGATAAAAATCAATCCATTAAATTGGGAAATATAAAAATTATTATTATTTTTTTACAGATTTGCTATCATTTGAACACTCATACCGCAACATATACAAGACACCTAAGATAATCTGGAAAAAAATAATCATAATACACTTTTTCATTAGCTAGTTTTAACACACAATAGTCATTTTCTGTAATCACTCTCAGTTAAATACTGCCACAGTCATTGAAGCCCTTGCCTCACCATAAAAGTTGTGTTAAAAGTGGACTCTAGTCACAAAATGAAACATACTTAAATGACCATGATATGCTGTACAAACCTTTCAAGAATATACCGATATCTTTTTGTTAAATTCAAGATGACTCCATAAAAAAGGAAGGGAAAATAGGTCATTCGGACGCAAAAAAGCCACATACTAGTACATGAGGGATAACCACAGAAAATGTATATTCTGAGCATCCTATTGCGTAATTATATTGCATGCATTTTACATGATATGTAATACAAAAAGGATCACCTCATTGGAGGACAGGGTAAATGAAAAAAAGGGAGACATCAACAGCACATTAAAAATGTGTTCACCTCTGCGGGGGTTTAGTCTTTGTATTCAGGCTTGAAATCGTTCTTCTATTAAGACTGAATAAGGCATGCTTAAGACAGCCGTTATGTTCATTTTGTTGCCAGTGTTATGCTGATATTGTTTCACCAAGAGAGACAAGAAATGCTTTATTAAAAACATCTTGGGAGTTCCCACCATCTTCTGATACCTTCATGCGGTCAGAGTATGTTGTGCAGCCATCACATCTATGGAAAACGAGAATGAAAGTAAGCTCCCCAAGTTTGGTGTGCAATGCTCTTTTCCCCCATAATATAGCAAGTAACAAGTACGTACCCTATTTCTGATTCCTCTGGCGAATATTTTTCTCTTTGTGGTTGTTTGTTGAATTTGTTTTTCTGGAAACCAGACAGACCACATGGTTATTGACAGTTTGTGCCCAAGCACTGAAGATTGATTTTTTATATTGACAATAGAGCGATGAAAGTATTGATCTACTTACATTGGTACAGCTGGTTCGTCGTCTTAGATTGGCAAGAAAAGAGGAAAGAAATCAGAAAACACATTTAAGACACTTGTTACCCAAGCGTTGTCATACGGCCAATTCGGTTCAGCTTTCTGAATAGCAAGGCTGACTAATTAAAAATGAACAAATTAGATAGGTGTAAAGATTTTTTTGTCTCTACATTTATTAAATTACACCCCACAATATGGCCCAGCGTATTGATACGATTAATTTTGCGAGAAGGTCAAGCTCTAAGAATGAACCAAATGTAATAAGCCATGTTCTTTCTCCATTGAACAAAAACCCGGATAAAAATCCTATCCCCCATGCTATGAATTATTCAACTGACATGCCATTTCATAAAACTCCAAAATCACAGTCAAACGGACAAGACGGATGGCGTTCAAACCCTGCGGAGAAGATTGCCATTAACCAACAGTTGAGACGGGCGCGGCAGAAGAATGTCATCGCAGTGAGTGACGGATAGTTCAAAGACCTGTGGTCTGATGTCGACTTGGTGGGCGGTGTTGATCATATGGATGAGGATGCTTCAACAGGTAAGAAACCCTTGGCTGTGGGCTGTGTTCCCATCAACATGCAGCTCGGGAGACGTAGGCAGCGGCAGAAGCATTCCAAATCATTATCGCGGTGGCTCGTTTTATGGCAGTTATAATGTTAGATGACGGGGAATGATTGTGCAGCTAATGGGTAGAATAGATAATGTGCGGACTGACATACACCAACAATCCCGCCATCCTCGTTTCTGTTTAGTCGTAATGGAGCTAATCCTATGTTTTAAAGCAGCGATTTAGCAGGTCCGTGATGTAAATACAGATTAGTTGTACATGGGGTTGGCACTAGAATAACAGCCTGTAAGTGCATGCATGAACACTATTTATTCATGTTTTTTAGCCTACAAATTCTGGCCCAAAAAGAATGAAGCATAAACCTTTTACCGATTTTTTTGAAAACAGAAATGACCCTCGTTCAAGACCACTCAAGTATTGCTCGAGTGTTAAAAGGCTCCTTAACCATCATGGGGACATGATTTATAATGCGTGCAGAGTAGGCCAAGAACAAAGCCCCCCAGGAATACATGATGCTAAAGGGATATTTAGAGAGGTTGTAGAGAGATAGAGTGGGGAGTCCTCGTTTCTGATTTGAATGGCGTCAATATGGGAAATATAATCCACCATCCAATATAATCCATCCAAGTACACTACGCAGAATGCTGCAGACATATTTGATTTACATATTGGCTCAATAACGTACCAATAGGAATCATTTATGGAAATAACGATGTTCTAACGTATTTTTGTCAGGCTAAGATTTATCTAGGCCATTACACCATCACATGTATACTAGGATAGCTACATTTTTGATAAGCAAAGACCTCTGCTTTTAGATTAATTTTAAGGCTAGAAAAAAACACACAAACCAACACAGCAATCTCTGAAAGCATGCATAAGCACTCACTTACCACCCATTTAGATTATGATGCCATTTGGAAGGAGGGGAAGATTAAATCATATTAATTAAATCATATATTGTGTATTAATTTATACACTCAACCCTGTGGTAAGGCAATGGGATGATGAATTCATCTGTTTGTTATTGAATATGGTTGGGAAAATAATATTTTATTGTAGCCATTAGCACATTACCAAAATAGCAAACTCTTGGAAAGGTTAGCTGTGGTACCCCCTGTTGTTTACCTAATGTGCAGCTGTAAAGGTCAAGTTGTCATTCAACTCAAAATGTGTATACTTGTACACCAAAATGTCCCTCCTTTGTCAGTCGACATGCAAAAGAGGCAAATCTATTGAAGAGATCAATAATGCCTTACTTCTTGCAAAATTAAGCAAATAAACATATTCAGTGATTATGTAACGTGTGATCTAATAAGCTGATTAGTAACAGTCTTTCTAACAGCTGTGGACTTTACATCCCAGCCTCTTGTGCGATAGTAACATTATGTTACTTCAGTGCACTGCTAAAGATAGATGTACCAGCAAATGCCGCAGGCAAGGAACTAGCATAATCTCTGAGTAAAACTTCCCAATCATACTTTCTAATCTCAAGTCTATGCTTAATCAAAGTACTTCCAAACTGATAGTTTGACATTTATTTAAATGTGTTAAAAATACAGCATTCTGTAATTTAATAAATCCTAAATGTGCATGTACTTTTTTCAGCTTTGGATAATCTGCATGAGATTTCCTCGTTTTTTATTTGAAGCTGCGATTCATAGACACCACACCTTAAGAATTGAGCAGCCTTCATACCATTTGATTATCGTCTCTTACCGTCCATGATTTCGTCAGGCTTCTTGCGCTTTTCGTAGACAACGATAATGATAACTAGGATGATGACTTCGGCCAAAACACCGAGGAAAGGCCAAAGCGGTGCCAGCAAGCTGCGCACCCGTAGAATAGTGGTGGTTCCACTGGTGCCGATCATGTTGGTGGCATTGCAATGGTACTCCCCTGGGTCCGTGGTTATGTCCAAGTTCAGGACATTCAGCTCTGTGTAGTTGTCACGGTTCGTAATGAAGAACCTTCCAGAAGAGTTATCGATGTCCTGGAACACAAGGTTCAATCCACAATGTTATGGGACCTTGTATACAACATCGCAAACACGCGCATGAAAACATAAAACATGAACAGATAAATCAATTTTAAGTGAAGGTATTGTCCACAGACAGTGGCGTACCGTGTAGAATATTCCATCTAGTTTTCGCCATGTCCAGACTGGGTGCGGGTATCCAACAGACTTACAGTACATTGTTGCATTTTCTCCCTCTTTTTTATTTTCACTTCTCTTGTGGCCAGTAATGTCAGGTGCAGCTGGAAGGATAAAGTCATTGAAACAGTTAAGACACATACCATTTGGGGCAGCAATTAAGACTCAAATTCCCTAAGGCTGCATTCTAACTGGGACCAGGTGGTATAAACAAATGTGTGAAACGCAATTCTACCGTACTATTGTTTCCTTTTCACTGTAAGGTGCATTTCTCTGTAGACTCACAAACTGGCCGATCGTGACAAAACTTGGGAATTAAAGCGGACACACTTCAGCAGGCTGTTGCTAACCGGGCCGTTCTCGATCCAGGTTTTGAACCTGAAAGGCTCAGGCTCATGTGTAAAAAGTGTATTGGTAAATCTCCTGTATTAGATATTTGTATATTTTATTAAGACCCCTCTAATGCAGACTAAGTCTGGGTCTTGGTATGTCCGTGTTAAATACAAGCTCTTTGGCTTGACAATCTGGGACGGACCCCGATGCACCGATGCACAATACTGGGCCGGTTCATAAGAGTTGCGTCCCTATCAGTCTGTATAAAGGTTGTAAGGGGAATACGTCCCGATGTCAATGCAGTGCGGTGTGCAAACTTGCATGGCTCAAGACGGCTTGAAAAATGGTTAACAGAGAGGAAAAAAGGCTGCCTGATTTTTACACATTTTGCACTCCAGGCCATATAATTAGGTTAAATAGTTAACAGTGGTGCGTTATATCATCAGGATATACTAGCAGGAGCTGGTTAAACATGTTGAGCCGTTTATGGGGACACCATCCAAATGTATAGAGTCCAGCGCGAGGAGAGTGAAGCCAGCCGGAGCTAAACCTAAACTATAACTAACTAACCCACTAACCGTTCATGTCAGGGCAGATATTCATATTAGGGCATGGACAAGGAACAGAGCAGCTGATGTCATAGCGAGCCTACCCTTGGGTAAAAAATAATATACAGCACTGAACCGTGAGCAAAAAACAAGAAACAAAGCAAACCCTGACTCATCTGAACCGTTACACCCCTAGTCCATTTGACTCAAAAACACAATTCAAATCAGGTCAGACTTATCTGACTTAATATAATAAAGGGAACAGGATCAAGAGATATTTGAACAGATTTCTAAAAAACTACCTCTCCCTGACCAGAAGTTTGTCAAACCTAGGCGTTACAATACAACCTAACCTTTGGATATCATGGGCGCCATTAGACTGTAAATGTTATACGTTCAATTTACCAGTGCCTTCTGAAAATTTCAACCTGAATGGCACTATATTTACTCTTATTTACTACACGAAAACAACAATACATATTAGGCATCAGAGAGAGAAGGGCTTCCGTTTCTTAAAAATAATGATGAAAATCATAGCAAGTCTGCAGCAAAGCTTTGTTTTTGTTTGTTTGGCACTGTGCATTGCACAAGATGAAAATCAAAATCTGGTGCAAACCAGAAGGGGATATTTGATGACATCACACCAATGTAATGCTGCGTGTGTGCTGTGCATGTGGGGGAGGGGCCAAGATCATCTTTGGCTGATGCTCATTGAATAATGCTGATGACTGACAGCGCTGAGACAGCCCTCTGAGTGGTGCTAAAAACCTGGAGAAGCCACTATTTCACACTCCTGACTGCCTGTGATTACTAATCCTTAGCTGAGGTAGGTTGCTACTTTATGAATATCAGCTCAACGTGAGGATGAGCTAGGTCATAGCTGTTAATAAGACTTGAATGAAATGAGATTAATGTGACGTCACGTCACAGATTAAAGAAATTGACTGACTTGTCTGCTCTTTCTGCATGTTGCTTTCAATTGTTACCAGTGTATATTATTATAATACATTTTATAATTAATTATTGACAGACATTTTGAAACACTAAATAAAAATAAATGTCAAATAAATACAGCCATTGCAATTTTGAGAACTATGGAGGGTAAAATGTTTATCTGTGGCCCGGCTTAGTAACACAGACAATACTCCTCTGCTCTCATAAAGATGGCTGGGACGGGATTCAGAACCTTAATCCCACCACATCACACAGCACTCCATCTGTTGCCTCTGAGCTCAGTCCTATAAGGATGAGACTGCCAAGGACATTGTAGGCGAGGAGATCTTGGTGAACTGCAGTCATGGGCACACACTAAGGAGCTCTATCTATACTATAATGATGCAGTGATCGCCACCATCCATCAAGACACACAATTTAAAAGATAATAATAAGGAATGTCGATGCACATTACATTACAGCAATCGCCACGACACAATAAAACGACAGCAACGCCAAATTATAGAGAGCCAAACGCATCGCATCTCCGGAGAACTGACAAGTGTCAAGTTTGGCTCACAGACCGCCAGTCTGCCAAATGGTAGGACACTGAAGTTCGAATGGCAATTAGCTCTGTCATCTTACCAGGCAATGAAGTCAGAACACACATGGCCATCACCCATTATGTAATCAGACAGTCGAGTTACAATCTGAGGAGTACAGGCTCACTGCACCATCGGCATAGCATACAAAATTCGCTTAGGGACATGGGAGCTAGCCCTAAAACTAGCTTTACTCTTTCCACTGCCTTATTTCAGATAACTGCTGAGTTGTCAAGATTTTGTGAAATAGACAAGGTAGAGGCATTCTGGTGGGCTGTATATCACATCATTAAAAAAGACTGTAATAGTGCACACATATTTTTGCTTTCGATTATCATGGGAGGTATGCTAATGTACAGTTCGTTACACACATGTAAGAGTAAAGCAGCATAGAAACGTGTAATAAACTCCTCTATCAAATTGAGCGAGAGTAGCGCTGTAGCATTGTGAGACGAGACTTGGTTAGTGAGTGTGTGCTTAGTAGGTGGCTGCACCTTCTGCTGCATTGTTTCCTCAGTGAAGGCTGAGATTGACAACAGCCTCGGGACGGCTCCATGTCCTTAACCACGCACTAGATGAACGCAAACAACTTCCCACTCATAGCTTTAGGTTTTCTAGTGAACCCTCGGCTTTTTCCCTCTTTTCCTTCCTCTAGGTGATATTAAATGCACAATATTTTGGGCTTTTGTAGTCTCAACATTTTCAGTAACGTCTGTCAATGTTTGTAATGCATCAGGAGATCTTACCTTTTACTTCAATGGTAGTGTTAGCATTTGGTGCCTTCTCAAATGTGTAAACACACATGTATTCCCCAGCGTCATCTGCCTTGGCTTTATTGATTCTGCATTAACACACACACACACATACATACACACACAATATATAACTATCACATGCTATTTCCAAATTATTCTGGAGAAAGCATTTTAATTAGGCATGTATTGTGTTCTATTACAAAATCTATCTTTGGATTAATCAAGGAAGGGCTGTTCTGTTCCTTTTTGAGTACCTAGTTAATTTGAAATCTGCAGTCCCTGGTTTTATTATAAAGCAATGTGACAAGCCTCACACCGATGGGTCTTATTTTGTTGCAAGGAAGAGTTTGTGGAACGTCAACAGGGGTTACATCACAGCGTTCCTCCTCAGTCCACACTATGCCTCAGCTGAAACTAACGACTAGTTAGCACCTGGGGGTGACATGCCTCATAGGTCTAGGCATCCTAGTTGTGCCAAGTGTTGGCAAGGCGGGGATAAGTGAACTTTATGTTTAAAATACTACATCGTGGCTATATAAGGAGGTTGCATTCAGTACTCAACAGTCGACTTAGGTATTAGCTAGGTCTTGAAGGGCTCTCTTGTCATTACGTTCGTGACATTTCTCAACAGACAAACAGGATTCTGCCCTACCTGTGCGACGTGTCTTTATTCTTGGTCCGCGTTGTATCTATCTCCACCCCGTTCTTCATCCAGAAGCTGTCCTGGGGGACGTTGTCAGTGGTGGTCAGGTTGCACCACATGGTGAAGGGCTGGGCATGTGTTTCGGCTGACAGTATGATCTGATCGCTGGCATTGATCTTTGGCTCTGGAAGACACACCATCAGAACGGTTAAATTGACACAGGCACAGAAATGTAGTACCTCACATGCCAGCTGCAGGCTGAGTGCCTGTTCCCAAGATCTGCGTAGGAGGCTGGTCATGAACCAAACACAATTGCATGCAACACTCTGTATTGACGAAACAAAGCACAATCCTATCCTAACAGCTATGTATATATACATATTTATACATACATACATAATTACATACATACATACATACATACATACATACATACATACATACATACATACATACATACATACATACATACAGACAGACAGACAGACAGACAGACAGACAGACAGACAGACAGACAGACAGACAGACAGACAGACATACATATGCACACATATGCAAGTTAATATGTAAAGAAAAAAAGATATTTGTTTGCTTCTCATATTCAACGCTGAATCCTGCATACATTTGCTGTATTTTCTTTTTTATACGATAGTATATGATGTATCTTTTCTGTGGTAAACAAAAATGCTCAACCCAAAACCTTAACTTGCCCACCTGACTACGCGAATAGCATTGAGCTGGCAGAAGCTAGCAGGGCTCTATTTGGATCTGCTAAGCTGCTTAAAGCTACATTCAATACACACACCAGCATTTTAATTCTACTACAAAATTATCTCTGTAGCCACGACCATTTTTTACGGTTTGAAGCTTGAAATAGATTATTTATCCAGAGAGATTGTTTTGTGAACTGAAATGAAGCATAGTGCAAACGTTACAATTCCATTCAGAATGTGTACTTTTAACATTAAATATAGATATAGAAAAAATATGGCCCTGAAATAGCCTCAGTACTCTGTTGGAGCACTGGTGATATGACCTTTTTAACAGGCCTCGAGCAATCCAGCTATCAGAAGATGAGAATGTACAGTAAACTTCTTTGGTGTTATCTTTAAACACGATCGAATGGTCCTTTTGTAATTTAAATCCCATTGACATGATTCCTGTGCTTCAGATCCAAGCAGCTAGCCTTCTCCATGTCTATGCAGCAGCCGCGCTGTACTCAGCAATGTCAGGGTCTGTCTCTCAAGGACATTGTGGGAGGCCGGAAGTGTCATCAGCCTCAGCACCCTCCCCTCTGCTACGAGGCGTGAGGAGAAGGCTTCCACTGCCTTCGCCCCTCCTCCCCCAAGGCGGGCCCAACCGTTGCAACCATGGAAACCCGGAGGGGAGGAGCCGAGGGGCGGGGCATCGTAATCTTACTATTGGCTGCCACTGCAAGCGTGCCTGCAAACCTAGTGGGGGAGCTGCTGGTGCCGATGACTGAGTGACTTCTATTAGCATTCATGGCTCCTTTATCATGCAGTTCTGTATCTCTAACAATAGCCAGGGGGATCTCTTCCTCTCTTTCTCATGCAAAACCTTGTGGTCTAATAATAGCATGTTCGGGACATGGGCACACACAAAACATTAGTTACATAAATTAACATTTGACAAAGATGGCACAGTGGTCCACAGGCTATTTTCACTAAAGGTTGTTTGTAGGGCACCTGCACAGAGAAAACAAATCAATGAGATGAAAAAGTATACACAGCGTGACCAGTGAGCTGATCTCATAGCAGTATTTAGGGAGGGGCGACTAATTGATTGTATTTCACATTAAAAACATATCATCTTGACATTTTAGCACATTACAGTAGCTGCCTTTCCAGAGGGATTCCCAGTAGCGCCCTTAGCATACACAGAGAATATTTCCCCATGTTCTTGAGCTCACCATACGAGGGTGTTGTTTTCAAGGAATCTGTTTCTCTTTCTCTGACAAATCTAATAATCATTTTCATTATCGTCAATGTAACATATAATAAATCACATGTTTGTTATTAACTGCACACAAGGGTTTCACCCCAAATGTCATCCTGTCGTGGTTCGAGCAGCATACGCATTGTTAAGATTTGTTGTTCCCAGTTTCAAATTAAACCCACAGTCAAACGTCCTTTGCAAGGGAATGAATGACAATATATTGTACTAAAATAGAACAACAGCTATAAACAAACACAGCCTCAAATGATCAACACCTACAGGGCAGCTCCATTGGTGCACGTTCCCCAGCTTCAAACTATACATACACATGAACGGGCAACTATGTATAGCCTGTTATATACATGTAATATCGTCAACATGTACATGTATATAAGAACGTTTCATTTCTGTGATGACATAATAAACCAAAAAGATATTCCAAATGGTGGCTTCCCAAATGGTACAATATCCATCTTCTATGTACTTATTGAACCATTCGTTTCACAGACCTTACA
The DNA here is from genome assembly GCF_026213295.1 of Gadus chalcogrammus. Classification (NCBI taxonomy): domain Eukaryota; kingdom Metazoa; phylum Chordata; class Actinopteri; order Gadiformes; family Gadidae; genus Gadus; species Gadus chalcogrammus. The sequence goes on along the minus strand of NC_079425.1, from coordinate 23,287,029 downwards.
GGAATTGGAATAAAATATATTACTCTGCAACACTACATAACACATTACGCTGAAAGATGACTACAGGGTTAAAAAAGAAAAAAACTGGTTTAATATTCACAGTTGGAGAAAACCTATAGGTGAATTGGAATCTGAAGGTAAGAAAAGTGTCTGCGGCTCTTACCGAGCCTACTGTGAGTATGCAGCCTTAACTTCTCCCTTAGACCAACTCCTGGTCTGATGGAAAGGTTTCAGTTGGCTTTCAGTGAACTGCAGAAGTGGGAGGATATAATGTCATTACTGATTCACAGCTTCACCCTTAATGGCTAAGAAGGCAAATGGTTATGTGGTCCATGGAGAAACCATCTCTCGCAAAACTTGCTATAATGCTCTCCTGGAGCATTATAAAGACTGGATCAGCGGAAGCGAATACTTTTATCAGTAAAGATTTGACATCATGGGTCACTCCTAAGACATCAACAGCCTTCTGCCTTCTTAGGGTCAATATTCTAACACTTGCTTGGAGCAAAAGCCAATCCAAAGCAACACCAGTATTCAAAGCGCCGCGACGAAAAAACGACCAAAAGAAAAAAACAGAAATTGCTTGGGGTTGCAATGCAATGGGAATGCGGATGAATGCACAGGTCATCGGTAGCATCAAACAAAAAAGTGAACCACGACACAAAAAAGCAGCACGGTACACACGAAGAAAGGACGGTTTACTGTGCTACACTTTGATCATGTTTCTCACGCAAAAGGGGAAACAACAATCCAAAAAATACGTGCTTGTTGCAGGTTTCGGTTCATGTCTGGTCAGGGCTGTCCACCGTGTGTGGGGGGGGTGGGGGGGGGGGAGGGGTTTAACTGGGGACATCTAGGTTGTTCAACTCACTCTGTAGCACTGTAATGGTGGCCTGGGCGCGGATCCAGCTCAGGGCGGGGTTTTGTCGGTGGTCATTGCGCTTCGGGTCGTTGCTGGCTCGGCACTCATAGGTCCCCGAGTCCTCCAGAGTGAGCCGCGTGATGCCGAGCACGCTCACGCAGTTGGCCCCGTGCGCCGTGTTAATAGTAACCCGCCGTTTGCGGGCCCCGCCCCACAGCTGCTTAAAGGAGTCCGCCCGGTTGATTTCAGCGTACCACCACTGGATCTCCGGGACGGGGTTACCGACCACGTCACAGTACAGCTCAAAGGTGTCCCCTGTCAGCTTGATCTCAGACATTGGCGACTTCACAAACCCGGCTGGAGAGGGGAAATCGCATCAGGCAGGGAAAGGAAAAGGAGTAGAAAAAGAGTTAGAGCGTTAAAGAGGTTAGAACAAGGCCAAGGGATGGACAAGGAAAGCAAGCAGTTTCATTGAGGAATACAAAATAGAGTTGATGGTTAAAAAATAGTGCTGTCAGTTTAACGCGTTATTAACGGCGTTAACGCAAACCAATTTTAACAGCGTCAATTTTTTAAGCGAGTGATTAACGCTCTTTTGGCTTGGCAAATGTTGTACTTTTTTCACCTGCTGTCTAGCAAGTAGCGTTAGTGTGTGTGTGTGTGTTTGTGTGTGTGTGTAGGCGTTATTCAATAGCCTAGTAATGTGTATAGGCCTACGTACGGTAGGAATATTCATACTGGTTTAAATAATAAATGTTAAAGTATTTCCCATCTTTGCTGAGCAAGAGTTTTGTTCGAAAGTTCAGTTATTGAAACAAATAAAAGCCTGGGCTATTGACGTTTCACGATAGGCCTACAACTGCGGGTCTCTCTTCTTACTGTCCTTCTCAACGCTCTCTGATCTCACTAAAAGGCTAGCAGCATGAAATCAAGGGATATTTAGAATGGAAAAAAAGAGTTAACTATGACATTAATGCAATTAAATATTTTAATCACTGGACAGCACTAGTAAAAACAGAATCAGAAGGAAACGAGGGCTAACAAGAAAGCAGAAATGAATCACCTCTTGAACCCAGTTAGTCACCAAATGTTAGTCAAAGTTGTGTCCCTTCTCCCTAATGTCTTGCGTTTTCAGAGGCGTCAAATAAGGTTTTGTGTTGTTGGCCTACCGATGTTGTCAACATTGCTAAAGTCACCTTTACCCAACAGCCCCTTTGAGAAGAGGTACTACAATAGTACTACATATTTGGTCCACCATAATACAGATAAAAGAAATATGAATTACATAATCTGTCTGTAGCTTTTAGCCAAACTTGATGTTTAGCCCCTGACAGCCCATTTCAGAGAGTTTCATTTATTATTTCTTTGCAAGTATACAATCATCGTGGCAAAAAGGGTATGTCGTTGGTGTGAGTCACTGCTGACTGGCCAAAGCTCGGGATTTAAACCTATACACAAAATAATTGTTGTGTAGCGTTAGAGAAATGTAAGATAATACCACCGATATTGTTCATGCCTTGGTATTTATAGTCTTAATTTAAAAAAGTACATTTGTACCTTAAATTCCAAGTCAACACATTCAGTTAGTAATGATTATTTTCATGAATCTCCTAAACTCAGTTGTTATTGTGATGGTAGTTTGTCTTTCAACATAAGCACAAACTAAAGAGAGACAGGTTTTTGGTGTATGAGCTCTCTATAATTTCATTGCTGGATTTGAGCGTTGCTTGAGCCGATGATAAATCATGTGACGAGTCACAATCAGTGGTTTGGAATTTTTCCCTTAAGCTTAATTTGTCTAAATGACAGCCCAACACCGTGGGTATGTACATGCCAATCCGTCTACTGGAATATAAAGCCAACCTTACCACACACATGCATAATAATAATTTCACCAGTCCAAAACAACATCATTTTGAGCATGCAGTTTGTTGAAGAGGAAGTGAGAATTTTGTGAGTTTGAAAATGTTAAAATCTGCTTCAATTTTGTTTGTTAGTACAATCTGGCTTCATTTTCTGATCACTTACTATTCTATGTTCCCTCCTTTAACTGTTAGTCTTTGTTCTATTGACATGTTCTGCTGTAGGGTGACTTCAAGGCTTATTAGAAGTAAGGGTTAAGTGTTTAGGCCAAATCCCATTTCTACCCCTGACCCCTTCAAAACAAGGGGGAGGGGTAAGGGTAAGGGGTAGAAATGGGATTGGGCCTTAGTGTGTCATATGCCAGAAGTCACCACAGGAAAATCCCAGTGGTTTTTGGATACAACCTGCAAGTTGCGCATTAAGGTGATTTAAGTGCATTTCACCATGGTGTCCCTATGTCAATTTAGGTGATTATTGCATTAAATGCATATGTGCATTTAAAATGATGTACATACGGTACCCCTAACCCTGCACTCAACCAAGTTAGTATGACGGAGTACCATTGCTTTAAGGCATCACCCTAGCAGCCCATTATTATTAGTAGGTAGAGATCCTGGATTTAGGAGGAGGAGCGTGAATAGTTGGTTAGTGAGGAAAGAGAAGTCGAGACGCCGGCGGTAGAAAAGAAACGCAGCATACGAGACTGAGATGTCGCCCCGGATAGCGTGATTACAAACAACACATGGATTAACCGAACAATACAAACGTGGCCCGAACCTTGACGAGCGAATGGTTCAGATGTTCTGCGTGAACCGTTCCATCCCTAGTGACTCCCCAATCCACTGGCACCACAATTAAACTCCTCGTAAGACCCAACACCTGGGTCCTGAGCCTCTCTGATCACCCTCTGGACACAGCTGTTAACCACATCTGAATATATCAACAAATACATCAAGGTAGAACATGATTATAACTTATTACATATTTAATTATATAACGTAATATAACAATTCAGAAACTAATAATTTACAGGTCAGCCCAGAGCACACAGAGGAAATGACAAGCCCTTTTGCAATGAATCCCGACTTTCTTTTGTATTGAAATTGTATTACAAGCCAGTAGAAATAGGAAGATAGCTTGTTTAGAGTCAGTCATAATTCATTGTACTTCCTCATTAAAAGTAGTCAAGCAGCTTTCTGCACCTCTTGTAAAACAAACATCCCACAATGTGTTCAGTAGAACAGAAGATTGCCAAACAGGCTGTGCCAGTCTTTAGAAGAAGCTTCATACACTGCCGTGAAAAAAGCATTGATCGGGTGTGTACCATGAAGGCAGGGAGCCACTGTGCCAAGACCAGTCTATGATTCATAGCCAACAAAATGATCAGGATGATTACTTGTACCTTCACCAAGAAGGACTCTCATTATATTGGGTAGCCCGGCCTTCATCTAAAACCTGGCAGAATTATAATAAGTAGCTTTTGCGTCGCTTCTCTCGAAACATCTGGGCCTATCAAACTCGCACTATAATCCCAGAGGGAGAAGAAAGGCACAGCTACCTACTGTTACACTGGGTGAGACTGTTAGTGTGGTATTAAATTAGAACATTTTGCAAACAACTAGATTGAATGTTTCAGCTCGGACGAAGGCTAAGGTAGTAATAGGTATCATAGTACATCAAGTAGTGTACATTCCTATACACAAAGTGTATACCAGGGAGAATAGTGAAACACATTCTGATAATAAGGAGTCTTTAGGACCCAACAATATTTCTGCTACAAGCTCAACTGGCTGTTTGCCTGAAACCAAAATGGTTAAAGGAGTAGACCCTTGGAAAGGTTATTTTATTCAACACTTGTGCTCGAAATGTGCTCACGGATTTGTGTGACAAAATAAAAGTATTTCATTAAATGGTGGCTTACTTGATGAAGAGTCATTATTTAATCAAACCATTGTGAAACATTGTAGCAACAATAATAGCCCTCTATGGAGATCTGTGGTTTTGTACATTAAAGAAGAGACCACAAATTCCTGCTACAAGGAAGGCCAGCCTTATGATAATCATTCTAGCCGGAGAAACTAATAAAATAATGGAATGGACATAAAACATCGATAGATGCCTAACTCTACAGCTAATCTACAGTGTATGCACATCTAAATGCCAAACTGACCATTACCTACAAATTCAAAAACCTTGTGGCATAACTATATTGTAGTTGTAATTAACATCTGACTAATTTTGTGTTGGCAGTCACCCTTTATTTACACCGGGGGAAGTGGGGCAAGAGAGAGAGAGAGAGAGAGAGAGAGATTGAGTGAGAGACCTCCCTTGAGAACTAAGAGCAGAACACACACTGCCACCATGCAGCCTGAGTGAGTCAGCTGCTTGCCTACAACCTGGCTTCTGGTCCTGCGTCCCACATCACACACAAAACAGGCAGCTACTGGAAAAAAGCCCTGAGGCGACTGAAGGGGTACCATGCTGGGCAATCTGTTTATCTGCGCACGCATTATGTGCCGGTGTATATGTCGTTGATGCAAATACACCATTATCATCATCCACCTGAAACTACAATGCAATGCAACCACAGCTACTAGTTGCAAAGGCAGTGTTTCCAGAACAGGAAGTGTGTGGGGTGGGCGCCTACAGAGGCTGTCAATCCTAGGAGCTGTCGCTCATCATCCAACAGAAGTGGTAAATTAGATAGCGTTTCCAATAACACCTACAGCGGACAGGAATGCTATAATCTTCCAGCCACACAAACCATTCAACACTTCCTGGGTGCTCCTCCTCAAGGTCACGGAGACAGATATTACTAATGACTGGCGAGAAAGCCGGGCTGCATTTCCCCCAGCACCTTGTCATTGGAGAATCTCTACTGACGCTAAAAATAGCAGCGGCAGTGAAAGATAATTCTCCCAGAATTCCTAAATGTGACCAATTATTATTGCCAATATATTTGTCTGCTTAGAAGCAGGCGAAAGGCTGGCTCACAGACTGAAGGGATGAAATGCATTAGTGGGCAGAGGTTTGCACTCACTCTGTTGGTGGTGTGGAATGAGTGTCTTTAATGCATATGCTCACACTAACTCAGGTCGTGGGCTGCATCTCACATCAATGCAGTTTATTCAGTTGGTTTCACGGGATATACAAACATGACTCTTGTAGGAGTTCTAAGTCATCTATACGCATGAGTCAACGGCTACAGTATTTTGAATTGTATGACTGCATTACCATATCCAAGCTGGGTAGAAACTCTATATAGTTGGGCGAAGACATCATGTTTATAAAATAACTTACTAACAGTATGTTTGTTAATGTATGATATTCCAATGCTTGGTCATCCGTATAATCACAATCATAAGAAATGCCAGCCTATTATATGAACGTATGATGAGAATAAAAAACATACAGGGATTCATAAAATATTAATGACCCATTTATTTATAGGTCTTACTCTCCTCATTCACTTGATGTACAGCGACTAACCGGCTGGCCTAGTTCGCTGTCATTTATTTAAGAGTCTTCTATACAACAACTATAAATTGTGAGTATTATCAAGTCTAATTTTTTCCATTTTGGGCAGGTTGTATAACGATGATGCAGACGGAGGGGGTTTGCCGTCGGTTAAATCGTCAGGGATGACATGTGTAGGAAGATCTCACTAAGTAAGCACATTAAGTTTTACCACTGACATTCAAGACTGAAGCTGTCCATTTATGCTGTGTAAGGCTGTTCTGTAGACTGCCACTCCATTGTTAGCATGGTACCAATTCACCATTTCTGTTCCTGCAGAGTTTTTTGTGGAAAAACTTGGTATTCCGCGGTGGCAAGAATAACTCCACCCAAAAAGAGCAACGCTCATGAAGGCTAATCAATGACTCAGAGAGTTGCTCAATGTTCTGTCAACCATTAACTCTCCCCTGGTGTAACTTTGCCCACAAGCAGCTTCTCATGGCTAGAGTTAGCCCCAGAGGACATGGGCTGACCGGCTGTGCAGCACGACCTCGGTATTGTCGACATGGACGTCGTGAGTGGGTTGCTTTTATTCTATAGAAATAAACACACTAGCATAAAGCAAACACCTGCAGTGAAAGGCTACTTAGTGGAGCTTTAATAATGACGGCATCATCAAAAAGCCACGAAAAATGACAATTCAGGTTATTGATTAGTATTGACCTTCTCAAGGTCAATATTTGTTGACATGCTTGAGATCTGCATTCGATTTATTGATCAGCCATGGTTTTTGATAAATGCCCATTTAGTCATTTGGGGACGTGGACATCATATGGGGCTTACTCTTTTGTATTATTGGTAAATAAAGGTGAAGAGATGATAAACGTCAATGAAGGTGTTATTATACACAGAATATATATAATGTAATCTGACCTTATGGCAAGATAATACACGTATCATGTGTAGTATGTAGGGGGAAAGCAGTGTCGAGCACCAAGGCCGCGGGTCAGCCTGGCCACAACCCATCACCAGTCTTGGTATTCATCTTTTAAACACATTGACCAACCCGGCCTGCTAGAATATAAACAGTGCAGAGCAGCTCACTGAGACCTCAGAAAGGGTTGCACAAGGGAGCCATCCATTAAGGGTTAATGGATTCACTACCACAAAAGACCTTAAAGCCTCAGTTCTCGGTGCGGCTTCTTGGGGGATAAAAATAGATCAGGGCAGAATGGACAGATGCTATTTACAGTCCTCCAAATATCTGTCAAAGAATCTGGCCGTCCTTGCTCTCGCCAGGTCGAGGGAATGTGAAGGACTGGAAAAACTCCCCTTTACTTCGCTCATGCGGTGATTACATCTCGTGCACTTCTTAATTACAATTCTCTCCACATTGCTGCCTCCACTGTGAAATACCACCGAGGAAAATGTACATGATGGCAGGCGTCAATCAACCCTCAATCTGAACTGGGGGAGATAAATAAGTAGGACTGATTCAGAGACCCTATTAGCATATTGCCATGGATATTGAAAAAGTAAATCCTGCCTTAAAGGAAAACTATGTGAGAAACATATCTCTCCATCCCGCTCTATCTTTATGATAAAGAACGTGCATATTAGTGACAGGTTGGCACCAGTGTGTCTCACATTAACCCCTGGGGTTCTCTGTGCGACTGTGTGTCTGTGTGGGGGTTTGTGTCCTTGTGCTTATGTTTTTGTGTGTTGAGAATTAGGCCGCTAGCACTGGTTAAGGACTTGCCAAGTGTTGGGAATGCCTTTGCAGAAGCTTACTCAAACAACACGGGGCTTAGCATTGTATTTGATTTTCCACCCAGATGCGAACACTAAAGGAGGATTCCGTGTGAATTCCATTTCCAACCTGAGATCACCGAATACGGAGATCTGATGTGAAGTCAAGGAACACACTCGGTTATATAACCGCTGCAGGGTCCGGGACTACGTTGTGGTGGTGTTTCCCTTTACACATGGCTTAGAAAAGTTGCTTTCCTTTCGTTTTGATGGATACTGATTATACACAATATGGTTATGTAACAAGATTCTAAATAATATCTCACAGCCACAATTGAGCATGTGCATGCAACAATATGTCCTTATTATTGAGCCTAGAAACCAACCTGTTCTCAGTGTTAAGAATCTCGAAGAAATGTGTTGAAGGACACCACCATTGACTCTTTTCTATGATAACCTAACCCATGGTGAAAACATAGTTAGGCTACTGTATGTTGACATCATAGGGATGTCACCATATAGGCCTTGCTTTTGCAAACAAAAATGAAAATTATTACGGTATATATATATATATATAATATATAACATATTGCATTTAGATTTGCACATAGATCAGGAACCCGATTGAACATACGAGTCATAACACTTGCAGTGGTTGCAATGTTGCATGGTCGAAAAAGGTCATTCATAGTATTCAGCAAAGGCCTGCAGGTTAGTCTACCCAACCCACCTGCAGAACGACATGCCGTAGACAGGGAGACACTGATAGCCGACATATTCTTAACGAATTATATAATTATTCCGACATACACTGTCAGGATAACGACCGAGTTTTGCCCCACGTAACACAACCCGTTGTATAATAGCGCTGGCATAAAAAACAAAGCTGTAAATAACAATAAATCACAGCGATCCCCTTCCACTGTTGATTCTGTGTGCACCGCTAAACGCACAGACGTCACTTTGCGACTAGTTTAGTATCACGATGCTTTCCCTTGTCGTGATGCCCAATCCGCCGAAAACCGTTGCATTGGACATGTTGATAGATGCACCGGGGGTGTGCGTTCATTCTACTCCGACTGTGAGATTCGTGATTAAATCGTTGATATGTGTCTGTGTTTGTGTATCTGCAAACGTGTGTCTGTTTGTCTGTCTGTGTGTGTAAAGTCGTCGTCCAGCATTCCGCCCTAGCGAGGTGCTCCTCCGGGCGGTAGTGTCTCCAGTCCCCGGTTAACGAGAAATGTGTGGCGCGGTTGCGTCCCCATCACGGTTAACGCTAGATTTCCGTGGGGCGGTCGTGTCCCCACTGCGCCCGGTTAACGCTAGATTTCCGTGGCGCGGTCGCGTCCCCAACCAAGTTAACGATAGATTTCCGTGGCACGGTCGCGTCCCCTCTCTTACCGTTCTGCGCCCAGGTGAAGGGCAGCAGCATCGCGTGCCCCAGGAGGACCACCGCGACCACCGCTGTTCTGGAATGCATTCTCCCGGCTCGACGAGAGGACCGATGGGGGTCTTGGCAGGACGAATGGAGGAAGAAGAAGAGGAAGTCAATCACTGAATAGGCTACAGTAACTAAAGAGATGGTCTGGACATAGCACCGAGTTTTGCAAAACGTGGCGATGAGGATCAGGTGAACGACTTGTGGGCTGTCAGAAGAGGCCAGCGACTCAGGGATGTCAAAATCTAAAATCTGGCCCTGGGAGGTGAGGGTTCCGCGGTTCGATCGCAGAGGAGAAGTCTCCCTGTGTGCTGATCTGGTCCTCGATCGTAGTTCGGTTAATTCAAAGATGCGCAGAGCGATGCGCAGTGGCGCTATAGCGTTTACAGCTTGGCGATTAAAGGGGCAATGTTTTTATTTTTATAGACACAAAACGAGTCAAAAAGCTGTGTTAAGACGGTGTTGAGCGGTTAATAATGCAGCATTAAAGATACCCCGGTGGTATGGATTGAGTGTGAGTGACAGCCAGGGCAGGGTTGGTAGCGGTCGTTCGCGTCACCTGCTCACGACTCACGACCCCCGCTGATGCACTACTACTACTACTACAACCACTACCACTGCAACTACAACCGCAACTACAGCTTGGCTTTCACAACAACCATGCAACAGTCGTGCATTGCAGGTAGTGGGGTCAAATGGAATTAGACAGAGTAGAGTGGGTCAATGATTCGTGCTACACCAGTAAAGCAGGATACACTGTGTTGTTGCATAGAAATGCAGAAGGCTTCTGAGTCCAGCGGGGGGACATCATGTTTTTTTGCACACAGTCGGGGGGGACAATATAGTGCTATAGCCAGATATAGATATGGACCCCAGCTATACACAAACACGCACATACACACGCAAGCGCGCAAACACGCTCGCACATAATTATTAGTTGTTATATTTACATAATGTGTTTCCCCTCTAACGTCTTCCATAATGTGTGCGGGATGTGCACAGCAGGCCTTTGTCTGGTGTGTTTGCGTGGGAGGAGGCTGAGGCGTTACTCTTCAGCTGATTTGTAAAACAATCCTCCCAGAGAACAATCGGATTTTCAAACTGTATTTAGGCCTACGACGTGCGTCTCGCCACCTAACATGGCCCCCTGTAATCCCGTTGGGTTTCTAGAACGTGGGCGACCTCATGTGGTGACTTATTGCAACGCTTATCAGACGTCCAGGACGTGGAAAGGAACCTTTTAGTGAGTTGTCAAACAATATGAATATGGCATCCGATCCTTGTGTATTTTTTTTGTTAGGTTTACAGACCTGTACGAATCAGAAGACATGATTGATCTATACGTTTTTCAACCCCTTTGGAATATTGTAAGTATCAGAATCATTTTGATGGTAAAAAGCCTTAATTTGACCCTCCTTCAACATATCTGGAACTATGCTGTAAAACACCAGTAGCTTGGAACCCACAGTTGAACCAATGTATTATGGCATGTCTGGAAGAACAATCCTAAAAGTTGATCAAAACATAATCAATGTTAAATCAAATTAGTTCACATACATTGTTGATTAGTATGACCACTTATCTTCATCATAAAACACGATACCTAAATAAGTGCATCCTTCTCACATGTTTCATTGCTACGGATTTGCCCTAGCCATTCCATGTACACAGTTTTTCTGCAGGACATTTGCAAAGAGCTGGTCCAAACTGAACCACAGAACAAACTTCCCTCCCTTTTACTCCCCTCCCTCCATTTGGTCAATGGGAGACTACGTTTAAAATGTAACCCCACCTGAAATCCATTGTCAACCAATCACATGCTAGAACGCCTGCACGGATGGCACGCCCTTCTTTGTTCAAAGCCAATGAGAATGGATGTGTGGCATTTTGCCTGGGGGGGAAAACTTAGCCCTGGATGTGTTAATTACGCATCACTTAACTGTTGCCAATGTGTTCTCAACGGTGGATCCTCTTTTGGGTTTTTTACAACTACTCTATTTATTTTCCGGTCCTTTTATTATGGAAGGCAGACAACAATGGCTTACCAGGCTGAAGAATGAGCTAAGCAACAGTCCACTGGTGTCAAACGTAGCTTTTGGCTTTATCCTCATGGGACTGGAAAAGCTGGTGGAGCTGGAGTTTGAGTGTCCTTGCGATCCTACGTGGAACGGAGTGTTTTCGTCTGCCTTCTTCATCATCCCCGCCGTCATGGCCTTCACCTTGATGCTGATCATCCAGGGGTGCCGGTGCGATACGTGGTGCAGGAACACCATCTCCTTCTCCAGCTTTGTCCCCGCTGTCGTTTGGCTGATTCTGCTGTTCTTGGACGGCCAATACTTTGCCTGTGCGATGACATACTGGGAGGGAAGGTTTGTGATCGTGGACAAGGCAGCGCCTCAGAAGTGGTGCGAGCCACTGAGCGACGGGGACATCCCTCTTCAAGAGCTGATGCTGCGCTCCCAGAACTTGTTTGTTTTCTCTCAGGTGAGTGAATGCATTCACAGGGTTCAGGGACACACTGTGTGCACTAAGAGCCGGAGAGAGGCCCCTACGCTGAACCCTTTGAAAAGCAGGTTAAAAAACATTGCTTTTTACTGCTATCTATACTTCAGTTCTAACTCTGTGTGTGTTTTGGATAATGTGAGGTCTTCACCGACAACAGTTGTTATGCATACTTATAATCGGCCCTTACACATGTCTGTTGATTGTATTGTTACTTTATGTTTAGCAAACTGTGTTATCCTATGTATGACATGCGCTGTATAAAGCTTGACTTGAATGAATGCACTGGACTAAATCATCCATAATGAAAATGAATGAACCTTTACAATAATGATCATATAAATAACATTGCATAGCCTTATATCGTGTCCAGTGTAGTGTAGTGTCCTCGTAGGAAGGTTCTGGCTTCGATTCCTCAGTCTCTGCGGTCTACCTGAAGTCATTCTTGAGCAGGACTCACATACTCCTTAACGACCTGCATTGGAATTCACTGGGAGTTCCTTTGGATTAAAGTTTCTAAATGTTTCTAAATGGCTGAATAGCAAATCATAACACCATGTAATAGTTGCATCACTTATCACCATGCACTGTGACTCACTCTCCTCCTCCCTAGGTGATAGGCATAATCCTTCTGATATTCATCTGTGTGGGACTCATCGTTTATGTGGCGAGAGAGAGCTGTGAACAGGACCTGGAGATGCAGGAGGCAGACGTAGCTGAGCTTACAGTACTTAGGATGAGCTCACTGCGGACCAGGACTCCCTGAGAGCCGTGTGGTCGGCCGGACCAGCCAGTTCTCATGGGGGCGAGAGCTAAACCTGGCTGGAATGAACACTTACAGAGCACCAGGAATAGACTTCACCGTTGGTCTCCATTGTTTTGTCAATCAGTGCCTTGTGTACATTTGCGAATAGTTATTTCATTGTTTCTTTCGTGTCTTAGTGCCTTATTGTGTTTGTTTACTATTATGTGTGGGAATTCTTTAATGCACCATTTGTTGTTGGACTAAAACTGCAATACAGTCCTTTCTAACTACAACTTTTTTCTGACGTGGTTGTTCACTTATATTATATTAAGTGCATTGTTAAGTGCACATATTTTATTGTTCTAAAGAAACTAAATGCCAGCCCCTTTTTTGTACCTTCGGTAAAACCATGTAATATACGTTTTAAAAACAACTTGAACAAGGGAAATTGGATACAGGGAAACAGGATATTCTGTCGCCAGAATAAGAGTTTTTTGCCTTTGTATACGAATAGCTGGCGGATGGACTAATGCTTTAATGTATAGGGATCCCCGAGGCAGCTAGTGTTGAAATGTGTTTGCCACTTCATACATTTTGGAGTGTCGCAGGCTGTATAGTGAAAATGTGTTGTCAAAGTAAAATATCACTTTTAATAATTCAGGGGCGCTACATGGAAGAAGACTCCTGACTGAATCATCCAATGATTCTCATTCTGTCAGGTTTATTATGTATATACCAACTAGGATTCAAATATATATGATAATGCCTACTGCAGTATTTTTACATAAAATATTGTTCATGCATTATGTAGAAACTGTCATTGATTGTGGTTTGTAGCAAGAAAATGTGACTTAAAAAGTACTGACATTTGATTTTGTAATAAAGAAATTATTTATTTAATGTATTGTTCAGTGATTTTGTACAGCACATGTGTGTATATATATATATATATATATATATAGTCAGAATTCAGCAAATGTATTTTTAGTCATGAATATGTTGGCCAGATGATTATGATGATGTTACTAGTATAACATTTTGGCACAGCTCTATCATACCTTTGTTTCCATAACAGTATGGTATATGATTGATTACAAAAGAGTACATGACAACAAATCATAATCACTTTCATCATGAAATGTGAACAACTGTTTCAAGAACAGTAAAAGATGACCTGAGGTGTCATACTAAGGGTTAATTGTTGTGATCCAAACCTAGACCCTCTACACGGTGTTTGGAGCAACAGCCTCTCATTTAAAGGATCTATCGAAAGGTGCCCCGGTGGCTCACGGTGTACGGTGCATATCATTGAGGCTCAGTCCTGATCGAAGATACCCCGGTTTTTGTTGCATGTCCTCCCCTCTGTCTCCATAACTTCCTGTCCATCTCACTCTTTCATAAAGCATTCAAATGCAATAATTAAGGGCTAGATTTCCCTAGCCCTTAATTAGATCTACATGCATTCGAGCACAGACCACCTTATTGTGCATATTAGGTCTGGACATTGGAGGTGTTAGGGTTGTGGGTGCAGGCAGGCAGGTAGGACCCAGATGCAGACGGTTTAGGGAAAACTGTACTTTATTTCCGCCAAAAGGCTAAGGCAAGGAGCAAGGAGCAAGGGAACACAGGTAACCACAGAGAACACGCAGGACCAACAAACCACAATGACAGCACGAGGAACAAAGGAAAGACAAGGGCTTAAGTAACAAACGCAATGAGGAACAGCTGAGACACATAAGGGGAGGGAGCAGTAATCAACACAGGAGGGAAACACAGGGAAACACACCAAAACACGACACACCATGACAGGAAGGAATCTATAATGTAGCATGGTTACATGTTTTATAATTCATTCAACATGCCCTCTTACCTTAATACTTTTAGATATGCCAATAAAATTTTAATATGTAAGCCACATCAAGGTGATAACCTTGACCTAAAATGATTAACTTTATCTGCATGATTAGCGCCTTTATGGGTTTACACACGATTTACTATATATCTTACACAAATGTTCAGAATGAAAATAGATTTAATACTTATATGCAAATATATATAAAGATATATTTAGTCCCGTTTGCGTTTTATTCTGCGACAGACACAGGAGCACAGGTTCTTGACTAACACAACAAAGGTCAGGATCATAATCAGCAGCAGTCCTAATAAGAGAAGGATCACATCTACAGAGTAGTAGGAGTACCAAGGCATGTTGTAGGACTCTGACCTCAGGTGACCAGCACCCTTGTTTCGTATAACATACTCTATCCAGAAGATGGCGTAGTCTAAAGGCTTCATTGGCAGGTCCCTACTGAGTCTAGAGAGTTGCTCCATGTTGGTCCTGTATGAGGGTTCACGGAGGAGTTCCTCGATACCTTGTCGGAAGCTCTCCCTGTCAATATGGAATATATTTAGGATTTTGCTGCCTCCTCTGAATTTAATTTTGAAGAGATTGTCGTGTTGGTCAAAGATCAGTGGGAGTCCGAGGATGGGCACTCCGTGGTAGATGGCCTCTTGTACTCCGTTTGTTCCTCCGTGCGCCACAAACAGTTTGGTTTTTTCGTGTCCTAAAAGGTCATTCTGTGGCATCCAATCGACAAGCAATGTGTTGTTGCCTAAGGATGCTGGCCGTTCACCTTTATGTCTCCAGATGACTTTCTGAGGTAGTTTTGCAAAAGCGGCGGCGATTTCTTCTGATATTTCTTGGGGAAGGCTTGTGATGAGCGTCCCCAGAGACATGACGATGACTCCGTGCTCTCCTGAACTCTGGACAAAGTCCTCCAGGTGTGGAGGCAGAGGCTGAGCAGGTTTACATTGAAATCCTCCCATGTACTTAATGTTAGGCATGGTGGGCCGAGGGAACTCAAACACAAAATCTATTCTCATGAGCCACAGATCAGCTCTTTGAAACAGGCTCATAAAGGAATCTTGGCTGAAGTATTTTTGCATCAGCCCCTCATAGTGTGGAACGACATACTGGGATAAATGAAATTTTGTGAAGCAGTAAACACATACATTCAAAACTCTTTCGCTGAAGCTCATCTTATCGGATAGCTCTAGCCCTGGCACTGGAACGTAAGAAAGAGGAGAAGGCGCGATCGAAAAATGGCCTTCGCCGTGAGTCGTCCATCTCACATTGAAAACTAAAGGCAGATCTAAGTGGCGGGCAAGCATGACACCAGCTAGTATGACGGGATCTGTCAGAACCATGTCGAATTTGGCATCCTTTAGAGACTGCATCAACTGCTTGTCCTCAAACATATGCTCAACCAATTGGGCGCCCTTTATGTGCATCACAGAGGCTGCCTCCATTTGCTCCATCTCCAGTTTGAAACGTGCCCAGGGAGACCTTCCGTTCCTCTGGATCTCCAGAAGCTTCGCAATTAACTCAGTGATGAAGCCCTCATCAAAGCCACTCTCCGATTTGACGGTAATAGCAGTATAGAAGGGGGAGTGTTCCTTGATGTACCAGCTGTCTGTTGTTCGCACCACTGAGATAGTGTGGCCCCTTGAATGAAGCTCTTCAACAATGATTTTCATGTTCACCCAGTGACTCCCCTCGACTGGGACAACCAGCACATTTCCTGTCCTCACGATGGCTGGACAGAAGAGAAGGAGGGATATCCAAACAGAGAGCATTTTCGTTGAACCTGTTGTCGGGGGGGGGGGGGGATTAACAATTCAAATTATTTTCCTTGATACTATGCCTACATATACAGAAAATAACACATGCCCAAAATAAATGTAAGTAGAAATGTGAAAAACACAAATAATGGGTAAATTCGTAACATACATACACCACATAACATGTTATAATCATCGGTTAACTTTTTATTTTTCATTTAATTAAATGTCAAACATAAATGTCATTCATGATACTTGAAAGGCTAGACGCTAGACATGACATCCTGTTGTTGATAATGCCTTTGTCTTGGTTTACGTCTTTTATTTGAAATCTTTCATTCAGTTGAGCGTAGGGCTGAACGATCTATCGTTTTCGACCGAAAATCGCGATCTCAAGCATTACGATTTTGGGATCGTCAAAGCTGCGGGTTTTTTTTTTTTTATTATTATTTATTTTACAAAAGTGCAATTATTTTGATGCTGATGAGCCATTGAAGCAAGTTTGCTTAAGAAAGAGGGCTCCCTTTTTATTTGACTTTTTTGGTTGTTGTTTCTTAGGTACTTGAATAAACAGTGTTGCATTTGAAATCTGTTGCCAGCAGTTTTCATTATTGCATTACCTTAATGGAATTCATTGGTTATATTAATTTATACTGAAACTTGATTTAAAGAAAATAAATCGTGGTTGAAATCGAAACCGCAATCTCTACCAGAAAAATCGCAATTTCAATTTTTTCTTAAAATCGTTCAGCCCTAGTTGAGCGTAAGGTAACGTAGAGCGCACTCTTACCTTAGCAGAACCACTGCAGTCTCCTCCGATGTGGGCCTTGATGTGGTGCGCAACAAGACAGACCTCTCCAACCTGACCTGAACTTTAACTTAAATTGCACACTGTTAAACATTTGCCTGATACGTGTATTAGGATTGTGTAACATTAATGTACCAATGTACAACAAGCATCAGTGAGCAAGCCTATGTGGCGGAGGCTAAAAGATCATGAGACAAATAAATGCAATAAACAGACAAATTGAAGCCACAAAATAATTTATTATTTAATATTTTGCTTGATGAGGCCATGGTAAATTTAACTTCTGGGTTGGACTGAAAAACCCAGGTGCTCTCCAAGCACTTAACAGTGTTTATCTAACGTGAAGCTCACCTTTGCTCCCCTAGTATGCTGGCCCCAATGTCCGTCGATAAAGCAGTCTGTCTGTCAAGCTTGCTAAACATATAAATGTCCATGGAGACTCAGACTGAACAGGTTGCATGGTCGTTGAGATTACTTGACATTTATTATTTGATGAAACTGAAACACAGAAATACAAAAGTGCCTCAAGTAAGTTATTTTTATAAAAAAATCTTTAGAAGGGTTACACAATAGGTTATTATTACATTAAACACAAAATTCCATGTTAAACTCATGTTACAGAGCTACAGTTTGCTCAAACTACTTCTTGGCACATGCCAAGGGCCTCCTTGCCACTAGGGGGCTGAGACAGAGGAGTAGATAACATCAACTGCCTACATTATATAACATTGGCACTTTTCCATTGGAACTTGTGGTAAAACAAGGCGGGTATGATTTCCATTTCCATTTGGAGAAGGAGCACAGCTGTAGTGGGGTCAAACTGTCAGCACTGCTTGCTGTTTGGAGCGAGAAGTTGTCGCTACAATTTTAGGAATGCAAGTCCTTCAAAAAAGCACAATAGCTGTGTGTTCATATGGCTGACACGCATCGCCATGCATGCAGACATGGTTTGTTATAAGATGGAAGGAAAGATTATAATCAGGGCTACACTAACCACTCTAAATAAATTAAATATTAACAGAAAGGTATATACTTAATTGTACCTATTTATTCTAATTAAATGTATGACCACAATAATCATGTGGCAGTTAAACCAAAAATGCATGAACAAATTCCCAATCTGCAAATGCATGACAATCAAAAGGTTTGTTATTAGTAAGGGTCAATCCATGACTAGGTGTGGGGGTCATCCAAACATAATGTCCCACACCCAGGAGTAGATTATATCGCATATACCACTTGTTAGGTTATACGGGGATAGGTTTATGACTGCTTCATTTAGGGGCGAATCCGTCCCAAAATAAGACTTTAAACTCGCACTATTTTTTTGTGTTCCTGGAAGCACAAATGCCATCAGAAATATGCCTCAAACCTGATTAGTTAACCAGTAGGATAATGAAATGCAGATGTTACGTTATAAATAGTAAATATATTCCCGAAGCTTTCTCATCGTGACTTTAGTCCGGTCCGAGAGAAAGACTACTTACGTTACGGATTAGTTGAATTTAGTTTGGGGATTAGTTCCCCAAACTGCATAAATAAATAGCCTAGGCCTACTGCACGCATGAAGCTTGGTGAGCCCCGATCTTTAGATAACGTTATTCACTAATTTAGTTCCATCAATCCTATTGCCCATGCGTGTGAGCAGGATCACCGCGTCCTTGGATATTCTGGATGTGAGCATGCCCAGAGTAACATTAACATTTACATACTTTGAGGGTGATTTCAGTTTACAGAAGGCTGGCAAGATGCTGAGTTGGGCTTGAAGTTAAACTTTTATGAGTTATCAGGCTCTAGCCCTGGTGTTATGGAGGAATAATGCCCAAACCCCTCGACTAGAACTATCGCTAACGTAACATAGAGTAACTTACGGACAAGGACTCCGGTGGGTTTTCAGAGTTTGCGTTGTGCAGCACAACGATTAATGTTTTCTTCTGTTAGGTCACGGGGAATAACGAAACCCAACCCCGATTTAAACGTGCGTTACCAATGCTTGCCAGTAGGTGTTTAACTGAAAAATATAGTATAGGTGCATTACCACAGTGTGCCAATAGGTGGTGGTGTTTATCAGAATAATGTAATATCTTTAAAGGTGCATTACCACTGTGTGCCAAAAGGATGTGCTGTTTAACTGAATATTTTTTAATGAACAGCCTTGGTTATACAATCATTTAATAGATAAATCTGGACATATGCTATCTTTTGAGTTAATGGTTCTTTCTTTAGAAAAATATTTATGCAATTTAAAAGATAATTTGTTTCTTCCGACAAAGAATATATGTGAAAAGATTCTGAACAAGGTAAAAATGTTGACTGCGAGGTGTTTCTCCTGAGCTTGTTTGTCAAACAAACAAGCTCAATCACCAGGTTGGAGGGGGCTCAGTACACAGCCCTGAGGGGCTCCTGTTGGGACTTCTGGCGTTGACCCGTTAGGAAATCTAGGATCCAGCGGCACAGGCTGGGGTTGATTCGTCGGTCCCTAAGGTCGAGCCTAGAGGGGACTATGGTGTTGAATGGTGAAATGTATTCAACGAACAGCTTCCTCTTCTCCCAGGGGTCAGGGCGGTGCGGAGGGTTGTGGTTACGGCGTCGGCCGTGGATCTTTTTTGCCAAATTAGTAGGCAAATTGGTAAGGGTCTATAGTGAGCCGTGACAAGCTTCTCAAGGCTTTTCTCACTGTGGGAGTGAGGGTAACAGGGATTGGCCCTTACACCAAACCTTTTGATTGTCTCACTACTTTTAACTGCCACACGATTATTGTGGTCATACATTTAGTTTGAATAAATATATACAATTAGGTAAATACCTTTGTGTTAAAATGTAATTTATTTATAATGGAAAGGGCAGCCTTGATGATAATCTTTCCTCTTATCTTATAATGGAACAAACAAATAATAACTAATCAAGCTGCATGGTGTGCATGGTGTGCAAGTGCATGCATAGTGATGCGTGTCAGCCACAAGAACACACAGTTAGTGTTTTTTAGAGGACTTATATTCCTAAAATTTGAGAGACAACTTCTTACCCTTCTAAAGATTTTTTATAAAAAAAAAACGTACTTGAGGAATTTTTGTATTTCTTTGTTTCAGTTTCACAGAATAATAATTGTCAAGTAATCACAACGACCACGCAACCTGGTCAGTGTGAGTCTCCATAGTCATTTATATGTTTAGCAAGCTGGACAGACAGACTGCTTTATCGACGGACATTGGGGCCAGCATACTAGGGGGAGCAAAGGTGAGCTTCACGTTAGATAAACACTGTTGTAGTGCTTGGAGAGCACCTGGGTTTTTCAGTCCAACCCAGAAGTTAAATTTACCATGGCCTCATCAAGCAAAATATTAAATAATAAATTATTTTGTCGCTTCAATTTGTCTGTTTATTGCATTTATTAGTCTCATGATCTTTTAGCCTTCTCCACATAGGCTTGGTCACTGATGCTTGGTGTACATTGGTACATTCATGTTACACAATCCTATAATACTCTTATCAGGTAAATGTTTTACAGTGTTCAATTTATGTTAAAGTTCAGGTCAGGTTGAAGCGGTGTCTTGAAGCGCACCACATCAAGGCCCACATCGGAGGAGACTGCAGTGGTTCTGCTAAGGTAAGAGTGCGCTCTACGTTACCTTACGCTCAACTGAATGAAAGATTTCAAATAACTGATGTAAACCAAGACATAGGCCAGCGCATTATAAATGACAAAATGTGATGTCTAGTGTCTAGCCTTTCAAGTAGCAGAAATTACATTTAAGGTTGACGTTTAGTTAAATGATTAAAAAAAAGTTAACCGATGATTATAACATGTTATGTGGTGTATGTATGTTACCAATTTACTCTTTGTTTGTGTTTTTCATATTTCTACGTACATTTATTTTGCCAATATGTTATTTTCTGTGTCTATAGGCATAGTATCAAGGAAAATAATTTGAATTGTTAATTCCCCCCCTCGGCAAAAGGTTCAACGAAAATGCTCTCTGTTTGGATATCCCTCCTTCTCTTCTGTCCAGCCATTGTGTGGACAGGAAATGTGCTGGTTGTCCCAGTCGATGGGAGTCACTGGGTGAACATGAAAATCATTGTTGAAGAGCTTAATTCAAGGGGCCACACTATCTCAGTGGTGCGAACAACAGACAGCTGGTACATCAAGGAACACTCCCCCTTCTATACTGCTATTACCGTCAAATCGGAGAGTGGCTTTGATGAGGGCTTCATCACTGAGTTAATTGCGAAGCTTCTGGAGATCCAGAGGAACGGAAGGTCTCCCTGGGCACGTTTCAAACTGGAGATGGAGGATATGGAGGCAGCCTCTGTGATGCACTTAAAGGGCGCCCAATTGGTTGAGCGTATGTTTGAGGACAAGCAGTTGATGCAGTCTCTAAAGGATGCAAAATTCAACATGGTTCTGACAGACCCAATGATACTAACTGGTGTCATGCTTGCCCGCCACTTAGATCTGCCTTTAGCTTTTAACGTGAGATGGACGACTCACGGCGAAGGCCATTTTTCGATCGCCCCGTCTCCTCTTTCTTACGTTCCAGTGCCAGGGCTAGAGCTATCCGATGAGATGAGCTTCAGCGAAAGAGTTTTGAATACATGTTTTTACTGCTTCCAACAATTTCATTTTGCCCGATATATCGTTCCACACTATGAGGGGCTGATGCAAAAATACTTCAGCCAAGATTCCTTTATGAGCCTGTTTCAAAGAGCTGATCTGTGGCTCATGAGAATAGATTTTGTGTTTGAGTTCCCTCGGCCCACCATGCCTAATATTAAGTACATGGGAGGGTTTCAATGTAAACCTGCTCAGCCTCTGCCTCCACACCTGGAGGACTTTGTCCAGAGTTCAGGAGAGCACGGAGTCATCATCATGTCTCTGGGGACGTTTGTCACAAGCCTGCCCCAGGAAATATCAGAGGAGATCGCCGCCGCTTTTGCAAAACTACCTCAGAAAGTCATCTGGAGACATAAAGGTGAACGGCCAGCATCCTTAGGCAACAACACATTACTTGTCGATTGGATGCCACAGAATGACCTTTTAGGACACGAAAAAACCAAACTGTTTGTGGCGCACGGAGGAACAAACGGAGTACAAGAGGCCATCTACCACGGAGTGCCCATCCTCGGACTCCCACTGATCTTTGACCAACACGACAATCTCTTCAAAATTAAATTCAGAGGAGGCAGCAAAATCCTAAATATATTCACTATTGACAGGGAGAGCTTCCGACAAGGTATCGAGGAACTCCTCCATGAGCCCTCATACAGGACGACCATGGAGCGACTCTCTAGACTCAGTAGGGACCTGCCAATGAAGCCTTTAGACTACGCCATCTTCTGGATAGAGTATGTTATACGAAACAAGGGTGCTGGTCACCTGAGGTCAGAGTCCTACAACATGCCTTGGTACTCCTACTACTCTGTAGATGTGATCCTTCTTTTATTAGGACTGCTGCTGATTATGATCCTGACCTTTGTTGTGTTAGTCAAGACACTGTGCTCCTGTGTCTGTCGCAGAATAAAACGCAAACGGGACTAATAATATCTTTATATATATTTGCATATAAGTATTAAATCTATTTTCATTCTGAACATTTGTGTATGTTTCATTTTTTAAATTGATTTAAATTGTTTAAATCTTGTGTAAACCCATAAAGGTGCTAATCATGCAGATAAAGTTAATTGTTTTAGGACACGGTTATCACCTTGATGTGGCTTACATATTAACATTTCTTTGGGCATATCTAAAAGTATTAAGGTAAGAGTTGTTGAATTAAAAACCTGTAACCATGCTGCATGAGGGATCCTCTCCAGGTTCCTAATATGCACAATAAGGTGGTTTGTGGTCTATTGCATGGAGATCTAAATAAGGGCTAGGGGAAATCACTCAAACAGCCCCCGCTAGTGATGCATAGATCTTTCTTTTATTCATATTTGCATTTGAATGCTTTATGAAACAGTGAGATAGACAGTAAGTTATGGGAGACAGAGAGGAGGACATGCAACAAAGGACCACGGACAAGAATCAAACCCGGGTCGATGTGATCAGGACTGAGCCTTCATGGCACGCGCTCTACCCTGTGAGCCACCGGGGCGCCCCTGGGTAGATCTGGGTAGGGGGGGTGGCGGCAGTAGCTCAGGGGGTAGAGCGGGTTGACTGGTAACCCGAAGGTTGCTGAGTGCCGAGGTGTCCGTGAGACAGGCACCCAACCCTAACCGCCCCCGACAAGATGGCTGTCGCCTCGTGATGGTGAATGTGAGGCAATATTGTAAAGCGCTTTGAGTGGCCAATGGTTAGAAAAGCACAATATAAATGCAGTCCATTTACATTTACATTTAGTGCTCCGACCACTCTGTGTCTATGCTGTGTCTACTCAGGTCTGGGTCTATGTTTGGAGCACAACTCTTAGCAGAAACCAGGCAATTCCAGCTATTCTTCAAACAGTTGATCATATTTCATGATGAAAGTGATTATGAATTGTTCTCATGTACTGTTATGTAATCAATCATATATTATGCTGTTATGGAAACAAAGGTATGATAGAGCTGGGCAAAAATTGTATATTAGTAACATCTGAATGCCATTATCATCGGGCCATCATATTCATGAATAAATACACTTTCTGAATTCTGGCTTAAATTAAATATCACAGTTGAATCAGGTATACCGTTGTCTTTAAATTTATAAATATATATATAGATACATGTACTGTACAAATTCACTGATCAATACATTGAATAAATAATTTATTTTATCTAATACTAGATAAAACTTTACATATGCTATCTGTTGAGTAAATGGTTCTTTCTTCAGAAAAAAAATATAGATATGTGTAACGGGGGGGTTAGGCAGAACCCAAGTGCACAGACTGACAATGGTGACAGGGCAGTTCAGAGGTTTATTGATTGCACCGATGATCAGGATCGGGCAGGCAGAGTAAACGGGGACAGGCAAGAGTTCGGGGACTGGCAGGCGATCAGGTAGACTGGGGGTACCGTAACCGGCGGGTAATCGGACAGGTGGGGACTCGATCACTGGCGGGCGATCAAGCAGGCAAGGGCTCGTCGGCGGTCTGGTAGTCGGGCAGGCGAGGGGTCGATATCAGGAGGGCAGACAGGCAGGCGAGGAGCCGGAAACCGGGGAGCAGACCGGCCGGCAAGGACTCAACAACAGGCGGGTGGTCAGACAGGCGAGGGTTCGGTAACAGGCAGGATCAGCGTTGTAGAAACAGTTCTGGAGTTGCGGGAAAGCTCTGTGAGTAACGAGAGACGATCTGGCAGAGACTGAGTGGAGAGAGGATTGATATAGAGGGAGCACAGGTGAAGGTGGTTGAGCTAATGAGGTGAGATCAGCGTGGCAGGCAGGTGAACGGGAAAATCAGGAGCGGACAATGACAGATATGCAATTTAAAAGAGCATTCATTTCTTCCGACACAGAATATAAGTGAAAAGATATGCAAAAAAAGTTGGCTGCAAGGTGTTTCTCGTGATTTTGTTTGTCAAACAAACAAACTCAATCACCAAGTTGGAGGGGGCTCAGTACACAGCCCTGAGGGGCTCCTGTTGGGCTCCTGGCGTTGACCCGTTAGGAAATCTAGGATCCAGCGGCACAGGCTGGGGGTTGATTCGTCGGTCCCTAAGGTCGAGCCTAGAGGGGACTATGGTGTTGAATGGTGAAATGTATTCAACGAACAGCTTCCTCTTCTCCCAGGGGTCAGGGCGGTGAGGAGGGTTGTGGTTACGGTGTCGGCCGTGGATCTTTTTTGCCAAATTAGTAGGCAAATTGGTAAGGGTCTATAGTGAGCCGTGACAAGCTTCTCATGGCTTTTACTCACTGTGGGAGTGAGGGTAACAGGGATTGGCTCTTACACCAAACCTTTTGATTGGCAAATTGGTAAGGGTCTATAGTAAGCAGTAACCAGATTATTGCTTTGGGGGGCTGATGCACTTGAAAGACATGCCCCGTTGACGGACAGCTCACTGGTTGCGACAGCGCTGGTGGGGACTCTCTTAAGGAGGTCAGTGTGGACGACCATTTAGGACATGTATGTATGTATTTACATGTAATGAGGCAAATAGTAGTTTTTTGCATTCATTTTAATACCAAAGGTGGATCTACTGATGCTATAATGAATAAAGATCCCCAAGGCCTGTGTTAAAATGAGTTTGCGACTTCATGTAATTTGTTGT
Organism: Gadus chalcogrammus; assembly: GCF_026213295.1. NCBI lineage: Eukaryota > Metazoa > Chordata > Actinopteri > Gadiformes > Gadidae > Gadus > Gadus chalcogrammus. Next base: position 23,261,795 of record NC_079425.1, on the reverse strand, counting down.
GTTGCAGGCTGTTTAGGGAAAATGTGTGCAATTCATTCTTTCAAGTATATTATAGCAATTATGATTTAAATAATAGGATCACGCCTACTGCAGTATTGACACGGACAATATTGTACATGCATGATGTAGGAAATTAATGGAGTGCGGTGCCGGTGCCCCATCCCACGGCCTCTGTTCCTGACTCTGAGTGGACAGCATGGATGTTCCGCAGTGAAATGAGACCACCTGGGTTCCCTTCAAAGATTACACATGGCTGATTATTACCAAGACTGAACATGGATCGTATTACCAATATGGTAATACTGAATACCAATATTACTAATATTGAATATTGATTGATATATGTGTAAAGTCCTTCTGCATCTTAATCTCAGAAAGTCACAAGGCCAGGGTGATCTCCAGGACAATTTAACAAAGTATGATGTTTACTATGATGTCCTAATCTGGTAGTGGATGAGGTATCAACCCCCCCCCCCCCCATCTAAACCAAAAATCGATATCGACCAATCGTTTAATACATTTCTACCAAGTAGCCTAAAGTGCGCAGGTTGTAGGCCCATCACTCATAGGCCACCACTTGGCCATCTCAAACGACCGCCTAAACATTTTCAAAATGTCTACTAAATGTCCAGTTCTTAGTTCTATTGTAGCTGGATGTGTATACAAACATGTTACTGCAGTTGTGTCAATGTCAAGAAAATTGCAAAGGTAAAAAAGTTATGAATTTATTAAGTTATGACATGGGTTGTATGTCAGAGAGCGTTCATCAACCAATTTGAAAGTGTTGACATCTTTTACCATTTTGTTTATCCATGTATTAAGCTTTTGAGGGTTTTGAACATCAGCATCATTTTATTATGTCTGGGATCACAGGAAAGCACATACATGTGTCTTATGATGGACACCTTTGAGTTTTGGGGGGTTTGTGGTAGTTGTCCTTTAACTGTGTGCGTGACTGAAGTCAGGAACGATGATGCTGGCCCACTTGTAAATGACGGGGATGAAAAGCAGGGCAGAGCCAAGGATTGAAACCAGGAGGAAGGCCCACAGAAACACCCGGTCCAAAACCTGGGCTACAAACTTCCAGTCTTGCACCACCTGTACAAACAGAAAGTTATCTCACACAATTTTCTCATCCAGCACAAAACAACTAGTAGTTAATAGTAGTTAAGAATATGTGTGTGTAATCAATCATGCATAACAGGCCTATCTAACCGAGTATTTGGTTGATGTGCAAAAACAGCTGGATCATGATGTTTCTTATAGGATTTATTGAGTTTGTGTTACTCAATACATTTAAGGTAATGTGTACTTATCCATACAGAAATACATGAGGTTTTGTTGTGCACAAAATGTGTGAAACAGATGTGAAGATATGTGCTTGAGGTCAAATGATCTTACATGTTGCCATACCTATTTAGTTTACAATCGTATTACTGGTTTTAACAGTTAATCCCAGTTGACTATGGATGTTAGGCAGATACCTAAGCAATCTTGGCCCAAATCTTGGCAAAAAAGGCTCAATCAGAGCCTTGTTTACATTCCATAATCACTATCTGCCCAAGTCCTCAGGCATTTTTGGACGCTAAATACAGGAATACAGACAATTATGCTATGAGGCTCACGATAGGGATTAATTGTATTTGATTGCGCTCATTGTGTTATTAGATGGGCAAGTGACAGCTGCTGTGCCCTACAGCATACCTCGACCTAGACCAATCGGTAACACTCACCTCTCGAACCTCGTTCTCCTTCACGACATGCGTGGCGATGTAGCGAATAGAGTCCAAAGCGGCCTGCAGGCTGCGCCGAGAGTTCAGTGGCTGTGTGGCCTCGGCTAGCCGCCCGTTGGGGTGCATGGCTTGCCCAGGAGCTCCGTCCGGGGCGTAGCGGTCCACGTGGCTGCGCATGCACAGCAGCTTGGGTAGGCGGTGCAGGAAGATCCTCCTCACCCACGGCGCCATGTCGTGGTGAGTGGAGGAGGAGCGGTGGTGGATGTTGATGGCGAACACGGTGATGACGATGGACAGCGTGACGAAGATCATGGTGAAGACCAGGTACTCCCCGATGAGCGGGATGACCTTGGAAGAGGACGGGATGATCTCCTCGATGACCAGGAGGAACACGGTGAGGGACACCAGCACGGAGGTGCACAGCGAGATCTTCTCGCCGCCGTTGGAGGGCAGGTAGAAGACCAGGATGGTGAGGAAGGACAGACCGATGCAGGGGATGATGAGGAAGAGGGTGTAGAAGAGGGGCAGCCGGCGGATGATGAAGGAGTAGGTGATGGTCGGGTAGGAGGCGCCACCGTCCCGTCTCAGGCCGCGGCCGCCTGTGGCCTTCATGATCTCCCATTCGCCGTTGTCAAAATAGTCCCGCTTGTCCACATTGACGTCCTCCAAAAGGATGTCCACCTTTAATATATAAAGATAGAGAAAATTACATTGTTTACTGGGAATTCATACCCTGCTACCTATTTCATTATGTCTTAACAAAAAGTAGTAGTCCTTAATCACCATTACAGTCTAAAAGGTCTTAACAGGCCAAATATTTATGACACCCCCCGACCCAAGGGCAAGAAAAAGCTACGTTTATAATTATCTTTGTTTGTCAATAGCAAACATAGATGTAAGGATCACATCATTTCGAATCGCTGACACAGATGTTCTACGTCTTTGTGAATCATCCTGTCTGTGTGCAGTAGACTGTTACCTGTGAGCCATCATAAGTCCAAGAACCAAACTTCATGGAGCAGTTCTGGAGGTCGAAGGGGAAAAAGGTGACATCAATGTTGCATGCTGACTTGTAACTTGCTGGTGGGGTCCATGAAATGGTGCCATCGTACCTGACAATGACTTTGGTGACTGTCCCTTCAAAACGCCCATCTGCACTGTTGGGGATCAAAGGGAGTTATCATATGTTTCATCCCGCGTCCCTAATATTCCTTAGATTTAATTGCTTTGTTACTTTGTTGCTTCACATAATGCACACCAAAACATCAGAACGAGAAGCTTCGAATTGATTGTAAATATATTTTCAAATGCATAACATTTTTATTTCACTTAACATTATACCAGTGCTGAAAGTGTTGATTCAAATCAATCCCAGCCATACCTAATTTTAGCCACCCAGAAATTTAACATATGTCACATAATGTTGCTTGGCAACCGCAAGAACAGAGGCGTCAGACGTACTTATCATACAGCACAATGTCCGGGATCCAGACCATATCCGAAGGAACACGGATACTGGCGATGCCCAGATAGTCAGGAGGGTTCCACCGTAGTTTGATGTCAGCCCACTCCTGCACAGGGATGCACAGAGAGATCCTATTAAGAATCCCCTCGATATGGGACCTGAAGGTTCACTGTCTCATAAGATAGGTGTTTGATGTTCAATGTTTTCTGACCAGGACAATAGAAAAGCAAAGAAAGGATGCTCTTTAAGACGCAACGCGCAGGTTACGAGGCCTCTGATAAGATATTGTCTGGTCCCCTCAAATGAAAAACAGCAGGTGACATAGCCTGACGACTATAGAAAACTAATTTCTTGTACAAATATTTGTACCGTAATGTTTTGTTTATTCATGACACACTCATTGACTCCAATTTTCTGTAAACTTTGAAAAAGTTTGGCCTCTGATATTTGTCTCCTTATTTCCATTACATAACCATTGCTTGTAACTGAGGCTGCTGCAGAGTCTGGGTCTGCAGGGACCAATTTCGGAGCTGTAAAGTGAACCCTCAGAAGCATAAATAAACTTGATAGGACCATGGGGGAGGCAGCAGGTTGTGGTGGGCAGGGGGAGATGGGTGGTTCATTCAAGCAAGGGGTTTATATGTCACCAAAATGCCACCAGAACACGACGAAAACGATCAAGAAATCCCCGGGGGGGGAACGTAAAACTGGGTCTCCTATCAGACAATTACTTAGAAAGATGTCTAAGCGGCACATGTTTTCATGTTTACATGTGTTTACACCGCGTTTACATGTTTTACAGCATGTGTACATATGTTTTACACCATGTGTGCATATGTTTTACATCATGTTTACATATGTTTTACACCGTGTGTAAATGTTTCACACCGTATCTGCATGTTTTAAATCATTTACTCACCTGCTTCATCCACACATTGGTTGTCATGAGCTGGTTTTTCTCATCCTGGGAAATATAAATAAGTGAAATAATTTATTGGATTGATATGTAGTTCTGATGAAAATGTGTGCAGTGATTATCCAGAAAGGCACGTATGCCAGTACTTAAAATCTTTTGATTTACGATTCATGGCATTTGAAATTTATGATTTATAGATTGATTTACAACTTAAATGTTGTTTTTCACAATTTTATACTAATTCAACATCATAGTGATTCAATTTGTATTCAACTTACTACGTCGACTAGCTGGGAGATGGCTAGCCCGAATTTCACTGTTACTGTCCCATTGAGGAATTCCACTGGCCTAACCCATTTCTGGTAGTTTTTGAAGAGGTAGTTTAACAATCTGTCCTCTGCCTTTGCATAGGAGGAAAGTGTTGAGGTCCCTAGGAGAAGGTATGAGGAAAAATAGAAAAACAAATGAAAACTAGATAGATAAATCTTTATTATTAATTAAAAAACAAACTAAAAAATGTTATTATTATCAATATTGTAACGCATCTGATGAATACAGTTAATAATTACATCAGTTGAGTGCAAAGCACACCGGGGTCGCACATTATCTGAACTGTAATTAATTTCAAAGTCGGGTGTTCGAGGCCGAGCGAAAAAGGTCCTGGTTTCCTTCCGGCCATTCTCACTCTATCTGATCATCGTACGAGATGTCCAACTGCACATTGAAACAGTTGGAATGACCCCTTAAGCCCTGCCAAAGCCACGTCGATTCATGACCTAAGTCATGTTCCGAAGTCCCTCGCAGATCAACCACATCGATTGGCTCTGTTCTTTTGCTTAATTCCTTCCCCAGATGTTCAAGGGCTAATTTTATTGGATGGGTGTGAGGTTGTCAATCCCCCATTTAGGAGGGCAGAGGGAATGACTGCTAATGTCGCTGTGTCACTCCTCCATCTATGGATCGATAAAAGGCCACGTAGCAATCATTTACTGTGATTATCAGATGCGCCGTGGTTCCCGTTATTGACTCAAATGAATTTGATTCCAACAAGACGGCCGTGTGACAGCATCTCTTAGGACATTCAAAGACAAGCTGTTACAGAATCATTCTCATTAACAGTAGGGTCAGGTCCCGCGGGTAGCCTCCCTACCACAAGCTTGAGGCTGCTTTGAGACTACTAATTCATATTCAGATTTCAGATACTGTTAGCATGTAGCATCCCTGTGAGAAACATTGAAACAATAGTTCACTTTCATTCCAAAATGATAGGACTGGGGTACATCTAAAAATGCATCTCCATTAAACTAACATCTACTATTAATCAGTAAATCAGAACACAAACACATTCCTCAGTGTTGTTAAAAGAAGAACACATGAGTTTGTCGGTACAAGATAAGTGAGTATCTTATTATTTTGAAAGCATACAGTCCTGTTATGGTTGTAATACCTGTGGTTTGGATGGTTCTGTAAAGATCTTTTGTGTCTTCTAATGACACTGCTAGCCTAATTAAAAGAGTAGAGTTTCCTTCTTCAACCCAAACACCCCTTAATGCTCAGCAACAGGAATTATGCACCTTGTGTTACATAAACCCATTACCGGTCTTTGCCACCACAAAGAAACAAAAACAGACACAGATATTCGCAGACTGACTTAGTGTCTGTGCAATCAACGTGGTCAACACCACCTGGATAACAACACATGCAATCAGTGGCTGTCACACAACGTGTCAGCCCCCTTAAGGCACATGGGGATGTTGGCCCTAGGGTGGGTGGGGGACTGGGGGGGCGGTAACTTACGCAGCGAGTGGCACAGGTGGCACCAGCTCAACGCCATCACCAGCAGCAGGGCGAGGGAGGGGGGTGCCCCTTCTGCTCTCAGCATGGTATCAGAGGTACGTTGGGCTCCTACAGCTGGTCTCGGGCAGCACAGGGCAGGAGCCTAAAGCACAGCCACAGCCGTCCTCTGGGTGGACAGCGATGCATAGGATAAGGCTGGTGGGAGCACGGGGCTGTGAGGGAGTTCAAGTACATACAGAACATGTCATGATTGTGACTACTGGTGAGCGCTGGCTATCCTAGGCAGCCTAGCAACGTGTTGGGTTTTAGATTTGAGGGACCATGAATTTGCTGCCTCGGCGCAAGAGCTTTCCAGGATGTCTTTCTCGGAATACGGACGGATAAAGTGGTACAATGGGAGACTCAGCTATAAACAAAAACACATTTAAATGGATATTCATGCACCCGCACACAACATACGTTTAAACGTAGAGGGATGCACCTATGTCCCTTTCCCATCACCTTGCTAATCCTGCAAGCAGCAAAGCAATAATATGCAGTCAGCAGCACATGCATGAATTCCTACATAAACCATAGGAGCATATATTCACCTGCTCTGTGTCTCTGCCATCGATGCTCAATCCTTCAGGATTGAGAGGGGGGCTGGGGGTCTTAATGACAGCAGCGTAGCGAAGATCTACTGCTCATCCGTCGCACGCATTTCTTCTCCCTTCTTTGCCGTTCAGCGTTGCTGCTTCAGTTCCCGCTGCCTCTGAAAATATGCAGCAGCCGATTTATTGTAGACCTTCCTCCTTCAGACCCCTTCTCCCCCTCCTCTTCCTCCACCTCCTCCTTCGGAAAGCCAGCCCCACCCCCCTCTCTCTCCTCTGAGCGCTTTCCCTGAACAGTCAGGTCATTAATCCTGGCCAGGGATTGTCCCTTTTATGCAGCTGGCTGACACCTCGAGTCGTAGCCTTGAGGGATACCATCGGCTTGACTTCCATACCGTCTCTAATACAATCGCTCCATGTCTCGGACACTGAGACAGCACTCATCTGTACCAGTGCATGTTTGAAAAGTCTTGCAGAAATGATGCACTATATATATCAGTAAGTAAAAACATGTACTTGGTTTATCATTTTTTAAAGCTTAATTTATATAACATTAACCTTGAGAGAGCTACATCCTTGTTAGAGCCCCGTCTGGCTTCTAAAATTCACCCTCAGCCATTTTGTCCATTATCATATCGGATGCCTCCCGTAGATCCCCTGAACGAGCACTGGGTGAGTTTTAATTAAATTCATTAACCAGGGGACTTCTAATCAGATCAGGAACTGGTATCCACCCGTGCTTCCCTGCCAGCATTCAATTACGCTGCAGTCGGTCACACTGTAATAACAGTGCCTGCCATCTGTACATTTTCAAAGTAGTAGGTTTCAAATCTGATTGTTTGGATGCTAATTATGTTTGGTTTCAGAATAGCCACAATCCACCTGGGATTGTGTTTGATTGCTTTTTGTTCGTTAAAACTGGAGTATTGATTCAGTTTTGCATTTTGTGTTTGTTCTTTTTGCGCTGCATGTCATAGATTTGATACATGGTTTATTCAATCAAGAACTTTTTCTCACAAAAGAGCAAACCTTTTTGCCCTTGCTTTTTTAAAGTGTGCAAGTCCTTGCTTCAGCCAGGGTTTGTAAAAGCAAGAACCCCCCCCCCCCCTCCATTCCCAGAGGAAGATGTACAGAGCAAGGTTTAATGGGTCCTCCGTGATAAGATCTCTGTATTGATTTTGAAGCAACAAGCCGCAGCTCCAAGGGTGCAGAGGATATAAAACCGTGTAACACACACAAACATACACACACCAACACTTAATTGCCTCCCCATAACAGCAGCCTCCTCTCTAGTATTCTCTATCAACGAGAGCGATACTTTAGCCTCTTCTCTAGCACTCTCTATCAACGAGGGAGCGCGATACTTTAGCCTCTTCTCTAGCACTCTCTATCAACGAGAGAGAGCGATACTTTAGCCTCTTCTCTAGCACTCTCTATCAACGAGAGAGAGCGATACTTTAGCCTCTTCTCTAGCACTCTCTATCAACGAGAGAGCGATACTTCAGCCTCTTCTCTCTAGCATGCTATATCAACGAGAGAGAGCGATACTTAAGTCCCTCACACTGCTGGATTGAGAGGAGACTCGTGCTAAAATAATTTTCACTGTCATGTAAGCATAAGATGCTCTTTATCAGAATGAATGTTATGTAAAAGAGTAACCAAATTAGCTCTTTAATAAAACATCAGATGTACAAAGAGTTATTTTATAACAATATACAGATAATAAAATGGCTAGGCTGTTTAGAATCTTTTTTGTTTATTCAAATTATTATTTAATCTTACCACCATAGTTTGAGTAAAATATTTGGTAAGTTCTTTTAGCCAAGGAGTTATGTACTATATATACATAGATGAATGCAGCATTCATTAAGCCAGCAGGAAACTTTGCATATGCAGCCTTTTAGAAAGGGCAATGTCAGATAACATCCACAAGATGTCACCCTTGATTATGGTTAACAAGACCTTGTATCTCAGATGGTAGGTAGTCGACTGTGTTTATATGCCTACATCTTTAAAGTCTGTAAAATCATATTCATGTTAAAAAGCGGCAGATGCAATTGAATAATTGTTTCAGCAATTGAACACAGTTATTTATGGGCATTCTGTTATTGAGCAATGAATACATTATATGCTTTATACTGGTGATACATTGTTTGGGGTAAGAAATTACTATATCACAGTGTTTGCCATTGTTTCCTCAGTCTGAATACTCAAATAAAGGCATTTGAAATGTTATGATATTTTTCAGACCAAAAGTCTCAACTCTGTCTCGGTCAAATGTCGTCTCCAAGTAGCAGCGGCTCCAGGAAAAGTCCAGCTGTTCCCAGGATGCAGACCAGAACAAAAACCCACAGGAAGATCCTGTCAATCACCATGGCGACATACTTCCAGTCATCTTGAACCTGAAAAAGGTTCCGTCACATTTATAATACACACCACTTTGTAAACTATGACATGTCATATAGGGAAGGACTTCTCCCCCTGTCCCACAGGAACGGTCTAATAAGGATGCACTCACCTCCTGGGCTTCATTCTGAAGCCTCATATTCTCCGCTATATACTGAACACTCTCGATGGCCTCCCTCACCTCCGGGGACATCGGGGACAAGAACACCAGGCCTCCTTCCACTGAGCTCGAACTGGAGCAGGGACTACTCAGGCCCATCCCGGCAGCGCTACCTCCACTGAGGGCCCCGAGACTGCCCAGCCCTCCGCTTCCTCCCCTGCAGTCCGCAGGGAGGTTGGAGCCCCTTTGGTGCCAGCATTTTCCCTCGTAGCGCGGGGCCTTGGCTGGCTCTCTGGTCAAGCTGTTGACTCTGGAGAGCTCTGTGTTAATGAAGAGCGGCTGGCTGCGGGCCAGGCTGGACAACACGCTGGTGGCCTTCGACCGGGGCTTACGCTGCTGCTGCTGCTGCTGCTGCTGCTGCTGCTGCTGCGGATGCTGCGGATGCAGTCGCAGAGCGGAGCACGAGCGCACCGCACACAGTCTGGGCGGCAGCGGAGGAGCAGAACTGACCACCACCTCGTTCTCGGGCTCTCTCTCCGGCCGGGTCATGAACATGACCCTGGGCAGCATGCCGAGAAACACCCTGCGCACCCAGCCGGGCATAGTGTGGGTCTTTGGGGTGCGGTAGTGGACGTTCAGCACGAAGACGGTGATGACGATAGAGAGGGTGACGAAGATCATGGTGAAGAGGAGGTACTCGCCGATCAAGGGGATCACCAGCGAGGTGGACGGGATGATCTCGGTGATGACGAGCAGGAACACGGTCAAGGAGAGCAGGACGGATATGCACAGCGTGATCTTCTCCCCGCAGTCGGAGGGCAGGTAGAAGACCAGGACGGTGAGGAAGGAGATGAGCAGGCAGGGGATGATCATGTTGACGGTGTAGAAGAGGGGCAGTCGACGGATGTACAGCGAGTAGGTGATGTCCGGGTAGATCTCCTCACAGCAGTTGTACTTGATGTCGTGTTTGTAGCCCGGGGCGTCGATGATGGTCCACTCACCGCTTTCCCAGAAGTCTTTGAGGTTAATGGTGGAGCCGATCAGCACCAAGTCGATCTTGGCCTTGTCGTAGGTCCACGAGCCGAACTTCATGGTGCAATTCTGGTAGTCAAATGGGAAGTACGTGACGTCTATTTTGCAGGAGCTCTTGAAAATAGCCGGAGGGATCCAGGTGACGTCCCCGTTGTAACGGAGCAAGGCCTTGGTTTTCTCATCCACCTGAAAGTCTCCAACTGCACTATAATATGAAAATAAAGAGGCAGGGAACAGCAGAATGGAAGTGATGAAGGGAAAATAGAGACTTGAAATTGAGAGATAATAGAGAAAATGATTCCTCTGTCTCAGAAACATCGATCAAAATGTCAAAGTGAACTCACTTGTTGTACAACACAATGTCTGGTTTCCATATTTTGCTGGATGGCACTCTAATGAACTCTACTCCACCAAAGCTTTTTGGATCCCATCTTAGTTTGTAGTCATTCCAGATCTGAAAGAAAGGAACTCAGACTTGGTTAAAACTCATGGAGCCATTTATCTACCTTTATAATCTAACATGTCTTATTAAAATGTCAGTATTGTTCCCATTAATTATATGCATCAAACAATAGGTTACGAAATTACGAACATTTTCTTGAGGATCAATTAAGACGATTTAGAGAATTTATGAATAGACATACAGTATGCATCAAATGAAAATGCACATTTGCGCACAATGAGTTTATAAAACACACAAACAATCACTCTGGATGACGAGCTCTGGGGCCAATGTATTCCTAACCATCCTTTCAAAGTTTATCTATCAACTCTCACCAAAGTTCATGCCACACAGAGAGCTGTAAAGCTTCTATTTAATTAGAAAACACCAAGTGTCTGGTGTGTCTTTTAGTGCAGTCTCCGACAGGCTCAGTCCCCCTGGAGATACAATCATCTGTCTTGTTTAATAGACCCGCCGTACCCTTACCACAAAGATGCCACAAATCAGTTCTCCTTTGTCTAACTTAATTAGCATTTCAGAATGTGAATTGGTTTAACACTGATACAGTTAATGAATTTGCAACAGGCTGAATTGCCGTAGAATATAATTAGCTGTTGAATACTTAGCTTTACTGTAGAGCTTAGAATTATACGGCCGCACTGAATTCAATTACAACTTATAGTATAGGTTTGTATAGGCTTTACAAGCTGTTTTGGAGGCAACATAAATTTGTGTAAATGGATACAATAATAAACAAGACACGTATTAAGTAAATATAATTAAGCAGGTTAGTGGTTGTAATGTTGAATTTAAATGGGCAGAGCAATCCATCAGCAACCACAAGTCGCAATATTCAAAACCATCTAATTCACATTAACTTGAAACAGGCAATTGCAAGTGACATCAATCTATACAAACCCAATGAAGCCGATGATTAATTGAAGCTATCTGATTGACACCCAACAGTCATGTATGGCAGGGACAGGGATTGTGTCCATGGCTCATGACCTTGCTCAAGGGCTCAATGTGCTCGGGTGATGGATGGGTAATAAACTCACGTGTCTCAGCCAAAGATTGGTCTTCATGATTTGGTTCAGTTCGTCCTGTAAACAGAGAAAGTATTTCCTCAGGGAAAGAATCACTTGGCAAACACAAGAAAGGCCAAATGTGACTTTAAACAAACTTTACAGCTATCGAATGTGATCCTGTTATCTGTCTATCGTTCCTCATTTCAAGAGGTGGATATGGTCACAGGAGAACCAGAGGTTTGGTGGGGGGAGTGGGCGTCTCTTTCACAATGCCACGTCGATCAGTAGAAGCTATCAGCAGGTTAGCTTAGAGGTAAGCTAAGTGGTAAGGTAAGAGCTAAATTAAGAGGTGCACTAAGGACGCAAGATATGCTAAGAGCTTAAGTAAGAGATAAGCAAAGAGGTAAGATAAGAGGGAAACTAAGATGAAAGCTAAGAGGTGGGTAAGAGGTAAGAGGTAAAATAATCTGGTAACAGTAAAAGGTAACGTAAGATGTCAGGTAGAGGTAAGGTTATGGATCAGGTAAGAGGTAAGCTAAGCATATAGGCTGAAGGAGGGGAGGCAGTGGGGAGCGATGGCAGATATCCGGTCTGTGTTCGGACTGTGTCTGCACATACATCAACCCCATGAACCAGGCTCTTGAATTAACCATGTGGCCCCGGGCCCCTGGCTGATATGTCTGGTGTGTGTTACTTTGTGTTTGTGTGTGTGTGTGTGTGTGTGTGTGTGTGTGTGTGTTTGGGTGTGTGTGTGTGTGCATTTGTGTATCTGTGTGTGTCTGTCAATTTGGTGACTAGAATACAGGGCAACAAATATGTCAAGGTGGGCAGAACTGCACACTGCTCAGTGAACAGCCTGATTTAGCTTTGAGCCGTTCACTCAGTTGGCAGTCAAACACCGATAACCTGTTGCACCAGCGACCCTTCCCGACTGCGAGATGATGTATTGTCCAGGCAATGAGCTGTCTATGTTTTAAATTAGATCATACAGCCCTGGCTTATTGGACACAGGCTGGCCCAATGGAAGGCCGCTTCGGGGCCTAATACGTTAAGGAGGAAACACAATCATCCATCAGCCCGGCACAGCTGAATCCTCTTGCTGGGAGAATATCTAAAAGAGATTGTATCAAAGACACAGATTGTATATCTGTGTCTTCTACTCCTGGACAGACCTGCCCTTGTCTTGGAGACGCTGCCCAGAAATGCATTGAGATAAATGATACTGTGGTTCTGGGTTAGGGTTAGGGATTATCTTTGTTAGGTTGGTTGAGGACAGTATAGGAGAGAAAAGTGCACTGCCGTTGGTGCTATGAAGATGTTCATTTATTTAACATTTCTTTTTGGGTCAAATTATTGTTCCCATGACACGATGCTCCCAATAATCAATATTCTATAATCAACAACCCAGGTGTGAGATTCTGCAGATTCACGTCATCGATAATAATAATAATAAAAATAGATCGTTTTTTTACTGTGCTTTTCTTGATACTCAAAGACGCTTATCTGCCATTTGTTCACTTGTTTTGCACTTATTTTCTGAATGAGTGTGCTTGTTTACGTGTAATTGTGGTCGTGTGCTCTCTCCAACCGCCTGACACCTCACTGTGCTGCCTCTGCAGCCTCTCTCGGCTCAGGCTGTACCATGCTGTTACATCCCATCGGTTCTCATCTGCAGTTATTTAGCGATCGGGGGGAGGCTGTTGAAATGGCAGGGAGATGAGTTTGGCCTGCACTGCTGTGCAGCTTGGTCTCTTGTCTTGCTCTTTGGCACTGAGGCTAAGCCCTGCTGTCATACTCCCAATCCACTCCCACCACTTGCTTTCATATAACACTATAAAGTACGGCACAAGAGTATTTTGAGGGCTCATGCAGGCACTCCCGATGTCAACGATCAACTGGTACTACTATGATGTCTTTCCAGTACGATCAGAGTTTATGGGAAAGATCATTCAAAAGTGTGCCTTAACTACCAATACATCCTCATACACAGAGGACAGAATAGACACTAACCACTAACATACACATCGGACTTAATAACCTCTACGACATTGTAGAAGCCGTTGTCTCACCACTTTGACCAGTTGAGACATGGACACCTCGAACTGCACGACCACCGGGTCGGAGACGTTCTCGACGGGGCGGATGAACTGGTTGTACTTTTCGAACACTTTCCTGAAGAGCCGGTGTTCAGCCTCCGAGCAACCTCCACCTGAGAGAGAGCAGAAGACTCTGTGTCGCTACGTTGAGGTTTTACATGGTGAAGAGAATCAGGGTTGCTGCTGGCACTGATGCTTATGTTTTAGGGGCTGCAGATGCAGTGAGATGCACTCATTGATTAACTGGGGGATCATTGATTTTGTTGTCATTAGTGTTAATATGGTAGTTGTCACATCATTGAATGGCCAGTAAAGCTAGATAAGTTATTGTAGGCGTGTACACAACCGATAAACATTTATCCACCTTTGTCTTATTTCAAGATTAACAGTTATTTAATTCCATATTTAATCCAAAACAGTACTGAAAAATTTTCACCCAGAATAGCGCATGAAATTGGTTTAATGATGAACAATAACAAAACAATAACGTAAGAAAAATTGGTAGAACTTCAAAAATAGAACGTTATAAAATATCAAGCTTTATATTGAACAATGAATAAGCGGTCCTGTTGTGTCAAATATTTCCCCTTTCCTGCACAGATTATAATACAAGTTAGCCTACATTAAAATTAAGATGTTTAAAAAAATAATCGTTCTTTGTAAATATACAATTCTTACCTTAAATTAAAAAGCTGTCGAATCGCAACAAGTACTGGACTCCACTTACCAGACGGCAACAAGAGCACCAAGATGTTGGCCAGGAGAATTGAAATCTTATGTTTCATGTTTATTAGCAACTAATCCCCGAATGATGAGCGACCGGGACCAGGAGCAGATGAATGAGAGAGACCCACTGAGACCCGGAGTAGACAGGAGCGAGCGACCGCGACCCGGAGCGGACGGAAGCGATCGGGGATGTAAAGGGCGCGAGCGTCCACAGCACACTGTGGGCGGAGGAGAGAGAGTCAAGTGACCCGTGTGCGTCCACTGGACCACTGAGCCATTTGACTGTCGACTCTGGACCACTGGACAGCTGACGTCATTTACTTTGTTGTTTATTCTCGCAGGCGTCTGACGTGTTCCTTTGAGATTGGAATTTTCAAAAAATATTGAGGTAATGGAATTTGCGACTGTAGCCAAGAAAGAATGCTAAATCATTGACTGGGTAGTATCTCTCTGTCTCTCTTTAAAGGGGGGTCACTTTTCGTTAGTTTACTGTTTATAAAGCGTTTTACTGTTAGTGACCCAATAACCAATAACCGTGTTCTGATATAATATGATCGGGTTTTATTCAATTGTAAAACCATAAGGTATATTGTTCCACTTAAGCACGAGGTAAAGTAATTTGAAACAAAAATAATGGCGAGGTGCTGCTTGTAGGCCTACAGTAAATGATTTATATGAACTGGAAATACATCGAAAGTGACATGTGTGCGTGTGTGTGCGCGTGTGTGATGGGGGGGGGCACTCTAATTGAGTGCTATTTGTCAGGACACCCATCAGTAAAGTGTTTAATCAAACCTAAGATGGTGCAGTATAAATGTAATTGTTCATGGGAGCCATGCAGATATTTGTGTTGGATTATAAGATTCAAAATATGCAGTGCTTCAAAACACATTTTACTTGGTGTAACAAGTTCAGCTTTTTCAATGTTTTATTTAAAAGAAAATCAAATCCCAGCAACTTTTTTTTTTAATTGCTTGTCTAGTCATAAATAATGCATTCGTTCAAACATTGGGTTCTACAGTTGTGATTAAATTAATTGGCACATCTTATTGATTTTAAAGAAAGACTACATCACCATGGGGATTTTGCAAGCACTTCCAAATCATCCTTCACATCCTTCATTCTCAGACTTCAGATTTTAATACATTTAATGGATCAGTGGTGGACGTTATTGCATTACCACACATTTCACTACATCTGTGTAGCTTCAATATTTTTGGAACCTCTCTATTTTCTACTTCCACAAATGGAGACGTCTAAGTTCAAATGTTTTGCAGCTGTGCTCTAGCAGTTCTTGGACATTGATGTTCTGCTGACACTGACCACTAATGTTGCTCATGAGGTCCATTCAGATGCCCCTCTTTCATTACATCACAGCACCAGAGAGCTGTTATGTTGGCTTATATTGCTGCACTATATTGGTGCCTTTGACTAGAATGCACAGATCGACCACTGCTGTATCATATTTGCAAATCATTTTCCTCACTTAACGTGCTGTTCTACCCAGCTGCCTTGTTGTGATACAATGATTTGTCATGATTGCTATCATTTTGAGTTTTAGTTACGCTCTGGCTGACAATGATCTACCAGCGACCTTTGAAGTATTCGCAATACAGCAGACTCATACCAAATTGTCCCATGGCATCTTACATCAATCAACAATTCAAATTTCTTTCAAACTACCCATGTCATATTGGAGTGTTAACGTCGGACACAAACACACGCACACACACACACACAAATACATACACAAATACATGTACACACACGTACACACACACACACACACACCAAAATGTGAATGCTGCCATTGATCTGCTTGTTGCCGGATCAGATGCGAGGAGTCTCTGAGCTTAGCTGCAGAGTTGGAACGATGGGCTTCTGGAAAGCAGGCTGTAGGAACAGGCCAAGCGTTCCCACCACACACACTATCAGGAAGACCCACAGGAACAGACGATCCACCACCATAGCCACATACTTCCAGTCCTCAATTACCTGCGATAACACAGAAATAAGGGTGAAATGGTTTGGAAAATGACAACAATTTAAACACAGCCCTGATTCTAGTCTCAGAAAAATACTTCTTATCATACTTATATTAGAAAGTTATTGGATGAGGCATGCGTAGTTTGCTGCCATTGGGCAGATTGCAAATAATCAATACAAGTGATTGTATGTGAATACTAGTGATGGACAATTCAAGGACAGGAACCGCCACTGCTTATATATCTCTATATCCCACATCTCACTATTATTAAGTTACTTAACGATGCTGTATATTTGTAAAGTAAACCAAGTCATGTCTGAGCATGGATTCATCACTTATTCTGCTGACTCCCACATTAGAAATGGATAATGACCACGCTATGCTGTCCGTGGCAATTTGTGAAGGGGTTCATTTGTCCAGCCTTGTGACCAACCTATTCCATTGATTTCGGCAAGACAACGATTCATTACATAGTGTCTAACTTTAAGTGTGAAACCTCCTGCGACCCAGAGGCATAAAGTATGCCACATATTACAAGCCTCCTCAGAAGACCAAATGGACAGGGGTCAAAGCACTACCGGAGAACAGCGTTGGGGTCAGTGATGATATGGTGGAACTGCTTTGAGCGAAAAACACCCAGGATTTGATTCACAATGAGGTTGATCATCCATACCCCGTCTTTTATTAACAATACCTCCTACTGGACAGTGAAATAGAAATGTGTGGGCCTTCTCAATGTTGACTATGGTTACATTCCCTATGCCTTAAACCCCAACCCTATTATTAACACCAATTCCAAAACCCTTGTCAAATATTTAACCTTTCAACCGTACATAAAGCCTTTCAACAATAGTGACTTATTGAGTGTGATACATACACCCTGATCATCGTGATCTTCCATTATGTGATCGGCGACGAGGCGGACCCCATCCACCGCCTCCTGGAGCTCTGCGGACCAGTCCCGGCCGGTTCTGGGCCTGAGGTCCTGGCTGCACGAGGAGCCAACGGGGAAAGACCCTCCATCCACTCTACGGTTCATGTGCCTGTGTGTCAGTGGGGGAATGGCATCCCGGTTGTAAAAGTGTCCCGGGATGGAGAAGACAGAGTCAGAGGCGAGGAGAGTGGCCGAGGAAGAGGACACGGTGATGCCTGTTTTAGGAGGAGGCCGTCCCTTGCCCAGCACGGACCTGGTAGGCCTCGTGTTTGGCTGCTTATGGGATCTCGGCTGCGCCAAGTGATCTCGAGGTCGTCTCATGAATAGCAAGGCGGGCATCCTGATCAGGAACAGCACCTTGACCCAGTAGGGCATGGTGTGTGTGCTGGGCGAGCGGTGGTGCACGTTGAGCACACACACACTGGTGATGATGGAGAAGGTCACCAGCACCATGGTGAACATCAGGTACTTGCCGATCAGCGGCACGTCCAGGGACGTCGGCGGAACGATCTTGGAAATGAGGAGAAGGAACACAGTGAGCGCTAGGAGGACGGAGATACATAAGGTGATCTTCTCCCCGCAGTCTGAGGGCAAGTAGAAGACCAGGATGGCCAAGGAGGTGATCAGCACGCAGGGGATGATGAGGTTGATGGTGTAGAAGAGGGGCTTCCTCTTGATGATGAAGTCATAGGTTAGGTCCACGTAGGTGGGGTCCAGAGGGTTGGTGGTCCGCCTGCCTGGAAGGGCCAGGATGTCCCACTCTCCACTGGGTGTGAAGTCGTCGATGCTGGCCACCTCGGACTTCAGGACCAGGTCCAGCTCGGTGTGGTCATAGGTCCAGGAGCGGAACTTGAGGGTGCAGTTCTGCTGGTCGAAGGGGAAGTGCTTCACTTCGATCTTACAGGCGCTCTTGTAGATGGCGGGCGGAAGCCAGAAGATACTGCCGTTGAATTGCACGATGGCGTTGGTGAACACCGTCACCTCATAGGTGCCGTCCGCACTGAGAACAACAGTGGAAGGAAATGACATAAAAGAGTGGGTGCGACTAAATCATATAAAATACCATATAGAAAATCTTTCACAGCCATTTCAAGAAATCCACGAAACTATTGAATAAAGTCTGTGCCTGGACCTAAAAAAACCTAAATGATTCTGAAGGTTAAAGAGGCATGCACTGTAGAAGGTAAGAGACAAGACAAGGTGGGTAGATTGTGGTCATCATCATTATTAAGTAAAACAGCAACAAACCCTGTTAGATATGTTAAAAGTATATAGTAAATAAGGAGATTGTAGCAGAATGAGTTTGTAGTGGGTCTTACTTATTGTACAGAACAATGTCGGGCAGCCAGATTTGTTTGGAGGGAATGCACAGCTTCTCGATGCCTTCATATTTCGAGGGGTCCCAGACCAATCTGTAGTCCACCCAGTACTGCAGAGAAACAAAGACAACTGACACAGTCAAATCCTGTCACAAAGTCTACCGGGGACCAGCTCAAACTGGCCATTACAAGCTTCATCATCACTGGAAAGAAGCACAATTACAGAGCCTGTTTGTTCCACTTTGAGGTAGAACGGAAGGGATATGGTTTAATCCAAGTTCAGGGGAAGGACGTTAGAAGAGACGGCTTTGGTCAGGGTGGAAGCGGTTGGTGATTGATGCTGATTGACCTTGAGCCTTTATTAAGCTTACCTGAGTGAGCCAGACATTGGTTGTCATAATCTGCTCCCTTTCGTTCTGGAAATGGAAAGGGAAGGAGAGGTCAAAGTGGTGACCTCAATTCATATAAATTTCATGCATTTCTTCACAAACAAAACACCAAGAATAATTTGATTCTTGGCTCAAATAAAGAAGCCATATTCAAGAAATTAATTATATTATTTATCACAAATGAAACACCTTTAAGTCCACAAGAATGCAAAGTGTTGTACTTTCATCCATCAAGAATAAAAACTGAAATACTGTATACACAAATGAGTTTGTAATCTAACAACTAACGACTATCTTTACATTAAGCAGATGCCTTCATCCAAAGCGATTTAGAATGATTTTAGCTAGGCCTACATAAGCCTAAGAAGCAGATAGGCTGCCTAACACAGACAAAATCACATCCCAGCCATCCCATCACTCAGGGCCCTTCAGCTGTCCAATAGAATGAAATAATAAGTGCATTGATAACCTCTGTGTCCATGACATTCTTATCGCATTGTCCTGATGAACAATTCCAATAATGTAAACCAAATGTCAATTGCTGCAAAGAATTTTTGTGGCTCATAAACGGAGGCATTGAATGAGTCAGGCTGTTTTGGTCTGCAGCGTAAAACCTTGGCTGCATATCACCAACATTCTAATGGCCCTGCTCTATGGCTGTATATTTTTGATTAATTAAAAACAAGTACATTTATATAGGACAAATAGTAAATACAACCATTTGACACAAATGTCCCTTCTCTCATTAAGCATTAAGCAAGACTAATACAATCGAGACAGTTTGACAATATGTTTTGTAAGGTAGTTGGTGTGATGCATGAATATTAACAATGTTTAATCTATTTTGGAACCCTGTGAAAACTGTTATAAATGTTGATTTATTTCAAGACTCAGTTAAACATAAAACAAGATTCAGTGTATTGTTGTCAATTGAGATTGTAGACGTGTGGATGGTTGGTGACTCACCACGCTGATGAGTTGTGCCAGAGACACTTGCAGTGTGATGGTCACCCTCTCCGACCTGTTTATCGCTGGGCGGATCAGCTTGTTGTAATGCTGTTTCACAAGCAGCCGGTTCATGAGGCGCTCTTCAGATTCCGCACATCTGTTACCTGTGCCGTGGAACAGATATCTTTACCTACTAAGGAGTGACGCATCTGCATCCAACCAAAGGTTAACTCAGGTTTTCTTTATAAAGGCATAACAATGAGCTGGAGATGGAAGGCAAGGGATATCTTGCTCAATGTGTTGTTATAATGAACTGCCTCCTTTTCAACAGTTGACTCTTATTATTAGAATTATTCAATTGTCTTGGGTCTTTGAAAAATTCACTCTTGAAGTCATTGAAGAGTATTTATTTTGGAGATAAATAGTCAATGACTTGTGCTGCTGGTAAAGCAAATGTTTTCATTGTTTTCATTGAAGCACCACTGCCTGGTTCCCATGCTAAGATTTTTTGTGCTGACAAAGTGCTTTGTATTGGTTTTCAGTTATTCCCTTCAATTGTGTTTGTCCTGCTTGTATTTAAAAGCTCATTTTAAATAGGAACTTGTTTATAGGAACTTGTATTTAAAAGGAACTTTTAAATACAAGCTTTTGCTAAAAAAGCGCATGTGCAAGCCTTGCAAAAGCAGTGACTACACCTCACCTGCTTGATGAATGGAATCCATATCAGTGGTAAAGAGCTGCCTGATTTAAACAGATGGTTAGCCCTATCCCACTAAGGCAGGATGGATAGAATACCGCTACACTCTTGTCCTCTGTTTATAATTAATGTCCGGACACTACCACGGGTAGCTGAGTTGCACCAAACTACCCACGGGAAACCGCCCAATGAGATGCGGGACTAATATTGACCATCCCATTGGCTGAGGGACGAAAACAAAACTGTAGTCAGGGACTCGAGAGATTGATTGCATCAGGTTGCAACTTTGCTATCAATTTCCCCCTACAGACGTTGATGTAAGGCATATGAACCCTATGAAGTTTTGGACGGGTTTCTTCATTTGAATTTTACTACACTACTCTAAAACTGCATTTCATTCCTCACACACTCCGTAAGGTGCTACGAGTTATGGGAGTTTAACAGGCAGGTCCGCCACCCATTCGTCAACGCCATCGCCACCATGACAGAAGCCTCATCAGCTCCTTGGCTGAGGGCCCAATCAGCACGATCGCAGCAGCAGAGTTCAGTCTAACAGACGGATGGTTGTCATAGCTCCATGAGGCCGTAATCAAACAGGGCCACCGAGCCCGCCCGGGATGCCGGCAGACCCCCAAGAGACGTTGGCTCCGTAACACTGACCACTGACGGGTAGTTGGTGTGATTGTGTCCGTTTGTGTGTAAATGTGTCTGTGTTTCTGCACATACTTGGCCATTTGTTTGTTTAAGTGTGCGTTTGCATGTGCATTTGTCATGGGTCTGTCCGTCTGTATGCATATAGGTGTATACGCATACGCTGCATACATCCACATGAGTGTGTATTTTATAAAGGTTGACATTATGGGGGATGACGAGTTCAGGACTATTAATGCAGTGGCACAATAACCTGGTAAAGGTCACTGCAGTACCTTTAAAGTAAGTTCCAAATACACTGGTGACCTTATCAAAGTGCTATCATACAAATGGTTACGCCTTTAAAGTGTGTTTCCAATATACTGGTGACTATGAAAGTGTTATCAGACAAATAGAAAGGCCTTTAAAGTGTTTTAAATACATTAGTAACATAAATAAAGTGTACTGTAAGGTTTTTTTTTTATGCCAATTTAGTTTATTAAGAAAAGTATGTGAAATTGTTATTAGTTAAGTGTTCGAAGTATAAAGTCCTAAAGAAGTACATTTGGCTTACTTAAATGTACTTCAAGTGTAGTGGGCCTAATTTAGTATAATATTCATATACCCAAGTGCATTTATAAAATTATACACTTTAAAAGCACATTTCAAGCATACATTTGTTTGGGCTGTGGGCTTCACAGCCCTCCATGCAGGGCTGTGAAGGAGTTATTATATCACAGTGCAGACCTGATGTTCCTATGAATTTTGGGAATTACAGACCTGATGTTCCGATGAATTTTTAGTGGAACATGTGTTCCACTAAAATACCTATCATAAATTAATGTATTTGTTTCATTCATTCATTCTCCCTCTGCCGTTCGTGAGACTCACACGGCACACCTGAGACCTATCAACTTTAATTGGAGGGGTTTCTCAGGCCCCGTTTACACGAAGGGAAAACGCAGATATTTTCACACGGTTTGGCCTCTCATTTACACGAAAACGCTGTTTTTGTCACAGAAAACGATAATTTCTAAAAAACTCCGGCCAAAGTGGAGATTTCTGAAAACGCCGGTTACGTGTTGTCGTGTCAACGGGTTGAAACGGGGTTTTAGGTTCTGAAACGTCACATTATGCGCCAGGAAATGCTTAACGTCATATGAGCGCCCTATGTTTACAGTTTGTTTGTTACAGGAAGACGCTCGTGTTATTCGTTGTTGTTGATTCTGAGGATTCTGATTGGCTTGCACGGCTTTATCCTTCTCCCTACACTGCCAACCATAGGTTTGGCATAGTTATAATGTCCCAACGGCTTATTTATCCGTTTTGATGTAAACGACAACTTTTTTGAAAACGATGTTGTGTGCACAATGTTATTTTTGAAAACGGAGGGGGGGAAATATTCGTTTCTATAAATACCCTGCTACGTATAAACGTGGCCTCAGTTTGAAGAAACATCAAGAACCATATCACAAGACAGAGTCCAAACCGTATAAAGAGAAGCTAACTTTTTAACTTTCCTTTGCTATTTGAGGCAGTCTTCCATGTGATAACATGAATGCAGTGGTTGTGTTATTTGAAAAAATAAGAGTATTTTCCTTAATGTTTACTTCATGACAGCAGATAAAGAATATTTTAACGATAAAAAAGAAAAGTAAAGACTATGCTATTGATTAGGTAAATTAGGCCTACATATAACTTGCCGGCAAAATAATAAAAAAATGATAGAGAAGTCATGCAATGATATACAAATAAGATAAAATAATATTTACCGTAAATCAAACTGAGGAAATAGCAAGCGATGACGGGGAGAGCTCCGATCATCTTCTCAGCATCTGGTCCAGGTGGAAGTTCTCATTCACCAGGGCAACGACCCACGCGCCTTGTCGAGATCAGCAAGTTCTGCTCAAGCGCCATGCAGGCTCCTCGGAGGTTGGGGAACCTCACTCACTGCGTGGCAAAGTAGGCAATTAGTGGCTGTGAACATGATTAGGATAGAGTGGGAGTCCTGTCTGCGTCTCCAGCCCCTCTGACGGGGAGAGGAGATATGCGTCGCCCCGTGAGTGCGATCCTCCTCCCAGGATTCGGAGTCCTCCGTTTCGCCTCGCATATATTTTGATTGTGTGGGTTTCTGTGCCTAACGATGTTTATTTTATGGCTGCATTGTTAGAGGCTTATTTTTTTACAGAATTTATGTTCACATTGAAGGTCTACCTCTTGTTTCCTCCATTTCTCCCAAACTAACAAGCAACGAAAAATAGCCGTGTAATATTCTTCAAAATAAAGTTAAATCCTCTGGGTATATTCACATATCTCAAACCATACAATACTGCAAATGTGAGGCCAAATTAGTCATGTAAAACAAACAGTTGGCTTTTAATGAATTCTCAATTCATTATGTGAGGAGACTTGGTGGTGTGAGCCCAATTTGCCACTCTGCCCCACACTCAATCAACACACATTAACCCTTAATGACCCAACCATTATAAATTACCTCGCTGGTATTGAAAGAAAGTTGCACATTTAATCTTACTTCAGATTAAATATAGTTCCCTACTAACTTATAGTTGGTCGTTTTATAAACCCTACAACTTCTCCACATAGAGGGGATGAGGCTGTGTGATAAACTATCTTGGTGCCCTGTCTAGGGGAATATATAGTCGGGTGAAGCCCAGACGGGCCGCTGCAATGCAATCTTAGCCCCGAGATTTACAGTCCCTGTCCTGCTCAGAAGCGCATTATTATGGGCATCCGGCATCAAATGCTTCCCCAACGCATGCCCTGAGATCCTCCATTTTCATCTTCCATTTTGAGATGTGCCACTCTAAAATATTACAGACCGATCAATAGGAATTAGTTATCATTTGCCCTTCGAATGTCATGCTTTTTCGATTTCATTCTGTTGGATTTGTAAACTGTTTTTAGTGGAAATGTGCAGTGTATCAACAGTACTGATAGAAGTAGTATTGCCAGGGTTGAGTTATAATGCATGGGTTAAACCATTCCCCAGATTAATAAAGTCCCCATGAATCTGAATCTGAAACAGTTCTGTTGAGATATAGATGATGAAGTGTAGTTTTAAGGCTATCTCTTCATATGGAATGGACATTTAACAGATTGATTTTTACATCAAGAATAAATCAGTCCTTATCGATTTAAGTATTTATCGGCATTCACAGATGTTGGATCTATAGATCATAACTGTGTGTCACTGAGCCAGGTGGACAGATGGAGCTGAGACACCTTGTAGGTGCGGGGCATCATAGGGGTGATGTCTGATTAGGTGTTGGTAGAGAGAGGAGAGTCGGGTGTGGAGCACGCGAGAGTATCTGGAAGTTCAGGGTTTTCCCAGACTTGGCTGACATCCTGAAGAGACCACTTTAATCAAACGTTCCCTGGAAGACGGCCAGCTCGGCCCCACAGGGTCAGGGATAAGATGGGGAAAACAACAGCGGTTCAGGAGGTGATTCCAGCTCGTGGTACGTTGTCTCTGTGTTGACCGTAATGCGTGGCAGTAGTTGTTATTGATCACAACGTTTCACAGAATTTATCCATTTCGAGGTACTGTACTCCACTGAACCAACCCTTCTTGTCTCGACCAATTTAATTGTCTCAGTTACGATGAAATCTGAAAAAATAAGGAAAACAGCTTAATAACAGGAAATCAACAATCCAACTCCCCCGGGTCAGGACTCTTGCCGAAAATCGACTCAAATTAAACAAACAATCGACCAATCAGCCCGAGAGTCCCTCTGCAGAGCGCAGCGGTTGCCGTGGTAACATCAGCATCCATAGCACCAGCACCAGCATTTAGATGGAGGCAGACCATATAAGAATGATAAGAGAGTGTCTGTAGTGGGGGTTGAAGGGGTGGGGGATGGGGGGGATGGGGGGGGGGGTTGGGGCAGGATGGGAGACAGGTGGTTGTAAACGTTTTGGTGGGTCGTGGGCGATGCTGATGGAGGAGAGAAACGTCCAATCAAAGAAAAGTGCTGCTGTTGCAGTACCACGGTGCACCGCTGCAGTTTGAGCCAGCAGGGGGCATCAATCAGCCAGGCACTTCATTACATGGAGTGCTTGGCTCCATAGCCCTCTGTCTCATAGGAGCGTATTGATTGGCTAGAGAGTACCACCCCCTCCAAGGGAAGAGACCTGTCCCTCGGTGGCACCTCACCACCTACTGCAATTTATACAGACCTGTGTGTGTGTGTGTGTATGTGTGTGTGTGTGTGTGTGTGTGTGTGGGGGGGGGGGGGGGGGGGCGTCCATGACAGATGAGGAAACAATGTATTCAGCTTCTCAAGGATGGACGGTGACCAATGGGGATGTCCGATGTTTCCCGCCATCCCGATGGAGACGAATGGTCCGTAGGAGAGGCCCTGGTGGACACCGGAAGACGGGATGGTTCACACTGTAACTGCAATCAAACATACTCTGCAGTGCCAATCTCAACAGGTCCTCCACAAATCTCTCGAGGACTGCTATGGGACCGTACATAAAGCTGCCCCTGTCTTGGAAGACTGCGTTCAAAAAGATTCAAGGGGATTGACATCGCCCTGTGTTCCATTTTCATTTAGTCGTTTGATTTAGTCAAAGGTGGGTATTTAGGAAGTGTCTGTGTTCCTTGAGCCTCAAAGGCTTTACGGAACTCCATTAAGTGACGAAGAATCCATAAGGATAATTAGACATCTCTAGCAAGTTGTTATAGAGAAAGAAAGGTCAGAAAGCTATAGAGACTAAATGGAGTTAAAGTGGATAGGAATGCTGCATTACTTAGTTACTTTAGTAACAAACTTATGGGAATTCTTGAGTTATGTTATTAGTTCAAGAATTATCATTGGTTACTTTTTTTTTTACTCTGATACTTTTTAGTTGTGCAAATGAATGCAGTACCTTTGTGTTCTTGATAAATACACAATGTTGATGACAAAAACAACAAATACATGACTTTTACATGACTGGATTTACAAGACTGAGAATTATCTGTTGTATCACATCAGTTCCTTCTGGCCCAGAGGAGATGTTAATGTGCTTAGAAAAGGGGTTTCCTAGAAGTTTGAGACGAAAACCGCAACAGAGCAAGGCCGTGGTGCCGTCCTTTATTATAAGTTAGTTAGTTAAGTCCTTTATTCATCCCTTTTTAGGGGGAAATTCTTTCTCTGCTTTTGACCCATCCGGGTAACCGGTGAACACATACACACACAGAGGTCCACACACATGGGGGCACACCGGCACTACCGGAGCAGTGGGCTGCCGCAGTGCAGCGCCCGGGGAGCAGGTGGGGGTTTCAGATGCCTTGCTCAAGGGCACCTCATCCGTGGATTTTTTCAGGATTCGAACTGGCCACCCTCCAGTTACCAGTCCGACTCCTTCACCAGTATGCCGCGGATGCCCGTGGCATCCGTATAGCTGTTGCTGGATCGGCCACAAGTCATAAGAGTTGGAACTGAACACTGACACACACAGGAAAATCGCCCTTTTTGATGTTCCTTGTTTGAAAGGGAAGGAGAAAAGAGAGAATATTTAATAGGAATGTGGAAGATTTTTGGCTCTCTTGAGCATTGGAGGCCAGCTGCTTACAGCTTTTATCCTTTTCGCAGCACCCCAGCCAAGGCTTATTATCAGTCTGATAATGAGCCATATCTCATTATCAGACTGATAGTGATCAAAGGCATATCATCAGACTGAGGGCTACCTGCTCCCCGGTGCAGGACCTGAGCTGTTGTGAGGTCAATACCTTGCTGGTGAGAGCCAGGCAATGTGTAGGCTATACACGTGTTAAGTTGCAGCATCACCAATGCCACACTCCTTATCGCCCCTGGATATTCTAAGTTTATCCCCGGTTAATGGCGTCAGGTGATTAGCTACAGTCCGCTTTGAGTAGTTCAATACACCATCCATATTACAGCTACAACTATGACACGAGAGAGAGAGAGAGAGAGAGAGAGAGAGAGAGAGAGAGAGAGAGAGAGAGAGAGAGAGAGAGAGAGGGAGAGAGAGAATTCTGTGCTGTCACCCTTGGCAACCACTGGATCACACAGCCTGTCATCTTTATCAGCCATCAGCTTCCCAGCAGGCAGGTTCGGGTGGATTATTGAGTGATGGCTGAGTGTTGCCTGTCTGGACACAAGAGGATGTATGGAGGGCAGAGGTAATCAGCTAATCACGGGCGGGCTGTATGTAGCTGCAGAACAGAGAAGCTGATTGGACAAAGCTCCTTCTCTTGATGAAGCTCCTGTTCAGGTAGAGGGACATTGTGTGTGTGTGTGTGTGTGTGTGTGGGCCCCAGGTAGATGCATATTGTGTGTGTTCCCAAGGTCTTTGCAGACTCACTAATATATGTGTAAGGGGGAACCAACAAAATGTTTACGATAGAGACAGCTTTTATTTTGCTGCACAAGCTATTCAATCACGAAAGCAGAGATGAGTGAATCAATTTGTGTGTGTCTGTGTGTGTGTATGTGTGTGTGTGTGTGCCCATGTGTGTGTGCGTGTGTGTGTGTGTGTGTGTTGTTGCACTCATTTCTGCAGACGCCCTTGGCCAGACCATGCAAACCATGTCTTAAATTCCATTTGTCCTCTGTGCTAATTTAATCTAGGCGTGGCCTCTCATGTCTGCCAGCCAAACAGGTCTTATGCTTGGGCCTTCTAAACATCTGTTTGCAGTAAAACTGAGACATCACACAGCGTATTCTCTTCTCTCCCTTCCTCATCTCCTCTAGACGTCTAGACTCTGGTTCATGTCCTTCCGGTTCCAACTGCATAAAGTTGCTGTTTTTTTTTACCTCTAACTCCTGAATCTCCTTCAAGCTGCAGGCTATGCTGAAGATGACAGGTTTAATCAGCAATTTGGGAATGCAGATGTGTCAGTTGTTTTGTGAATTCCTTCCGGTGATTCATCTTAAAAGAGGGTCTTGCGTCTGAGCTGGCTGAACTTCATTAATAAAGCCGAATTGTTAAACCTAATACTATGCACTTAACGTCTGGAGGAACAATTTGTGCATTAATTTGCAATTTCATTATAAAGCTATTCAGTGGACTATAATGATTTTTTTTTTAACATAAAGACAATAACCATGGGGATGGCTTGGTGTGTACACTGCAGTAAATAAGGCCTGACACACAAGATACGGGATATGAGTCTAAGAGTATACGAGAGCCTCAGAGTGCATTTCATGGTCTTCCTGAGAACGGCACAGGGGCCTTCATCATAAAGATATAATAAAGGTTGTAAACGCTGAGAGATGATTTGCTCCTCCTTTCTGGGGACGGACTGAGGGGATCCGATGAAGACGGGGATTTAATCCACTACCTCACCAGGGCAGATGGAGGACAGAGGAAGAGCATTAATAACGGACAACGGCGCTCTTCCTCTTTATGAGTGCAGGCACATGCAGGATGTGACTGACTACCAATCTGCTGTTTGCTCATAAAACAAGATGGGAAAGACAATCACAGCTAAGACATTTGTCTTAAGAGATTGATTGCAAATGCTTTCGTGACATGGCCAAGAAAGTATTATGCATTATTATGTATCTTAAAATGTTGGAAGGCCTTCCATTGGACTGCCAATCCCTTGCATGCTCCTCTTAAAACATTCACTCAATATCTTATTGGCCTTTCTATTGTCCTTGCGTGCTACATACGCTAACATAAACATGCTTTAACCAGTATATAAGGAATTACAATGTTATCACAACACTTTTCATTGGTGTTTATTCCGAGATGAATAGGTGCTGATTACACACCAATAAAGACTGAATGTTATTGATCTGATCATAAGTGAGCTCAATCTGGAAAACGTAACAATTGTGTTTTCCCCTCAAGAGCACTGCGGTACATACGATGTTCCACGTTATAGCTTATTGCCCTGAGATGAGATACACTTTCCGTTGTAATGTAATATACAACAAGGAAAGTCTGCCACTTGCAGCCGTTCGGCCAAATGGCTGA
Source organism: Gadus chalcogrammus (assembly GCF_026213295.1). Classification (NCBI taxonomy): domain Eukaryota; kingdom Metazoa; phylum Chordata; class Actinopteri; order Gadiformes; family Gadidae; genus Gadus; species Gadus chalcogrammus. Next base: position 23,232,607 of record NC_079425.1, on the reverse strand, counting down.
AGAAATGAATTACCTTGTGAAGTGGAGTGAAACCCTGGCCTTTCCAGAGAAACTGAGACATCAGCCAAGCTGCTGACCGGACCACATCAGCCATAATATCCCACATCTGTGTCCAACACAAAGTAAGTTCAGAAATAAGGCGGCTGGCAATTGACCACAATAAATTCAGCAAAATTGCCCCTCAGGTTATTGAACCTGCCGTGTCCGTTAGTGAAAGGTGTGGAGACAGCTCTGTTCTCACTGCTGGACCAACAGTTTGAGTGCTATTAAGATAAGCTATGAGGCGTTGGTTGTCCAGATTACCACACCAGTCACCTGCAAGATTCACCACATGGCCCACCTTCATCAAGATGGATGGTCCCGCTAGAGTTATTACTGATTAGTTATTAAGTACTTAAGTACTATTAAGTACTTAAGTACTTGAGTACTCTTGTGTTGTCTCCCCTCGACAAATTATAGTTGGTGCCCTTTTTCATAATTTCCTGTAATTATTGGCTATAGTACCCGTATTGGCCACCAGGTTTCTTATTGTTATTAGACTGTTACTGTCATCTAAAAATGGGTGACTCAATTGTGTAAATCCACACTGGGGGAATGTGGTGAAATAAAAGGGTCTGGGATAACCATTTCCTTCTCTGTGGCTCTATGTGACATGAATAATTCATGTTTCTTCGACAAAGAATTCCTTCGACCTCCAATCAGAGCCAAGTTTACCTCAGGGTTGCAGGGTCTGGTATTCCAATATTAGTAGAATAAGGAACATCGATAGTGTTGATCAAGATGGATGGTTGATAAAGAGTTGGAAATAAACGGTTTGCAGGGAAATTGTTGATGTGAGGGTAATGACTTTTAAAGCTGACCGTAACTGTCAATTTGAACTACAGAAAATTTAGATTTAAATACGTCTCTCCAAGCTCAAAAGATGTAGATGCATGTACCAAACACAAGTTGACCGTTACCTGACCGTTAACTACAGAAAATAAATGCCGTTTGTGTCTGCTACCATCTAGTGGTAGGGCGAATGCATCAGTTCTCTGATCATATAATAGTGTGTTGTTACCCAAGTACTGTTGTCTTGTTTTCTTGGATCTAATCTTTTCTGATCAAGAAAAGTTGATTGTACGATGTGCAAATTATTAATAATATGCCATAGCCATTATATCTAGAGCACTTTGTGCAAGTGTGAAGAATACTTGGACAGTCCAATTAGATTACACAGTGGGCATTTTAGTAACCCAAAATATGTCTTGAAGAATGAAAGGTGAAAAGGGTATTCAAGTGGAAGAATTGAGAACCTTCTCTTCTCTTCATCATCCCTCCCACATTCCAATCAGATGTTCATATGTGCAGCCATAGCACCAAGATCCTGCTATTCTTGATGTAAAATATGTTGATCCTTAGTATACCATCTTCTTGTTCTTCTGCTAGGCACAACAGACAAAGTGTTTTTCATGTGTGGTACCTCGATGATAGAACCTGCTCCCCAAAGGTTGGAGTCCCTATCGCTTTAGAAGGCACCTGAAGACTAATCTCTCCCGCCAACACACTAGTTGCCAGTGACATAAGGACTAACGTTTGTTTCTTTGTTCCTTCAACCATCCTGTAGAAAAAAAAAGTATATATTTTTAATGAAGCTTTTAATGCAGCACTCCAATATGGACTGAAAGGCCTGATCTTGAATCCACTGGAGAGGTTGTTAACCAAGTTGTCTGCTTAATAACTTAACATAAATGATTGCCACTATGTTTTGCCACAGCAAAGCTAGCAGCCAGTCAGTATGTTTCTATTAACATTATCATTCTGTAATTTAGCACAACGTTTTCTCCAAAGCAACATATGTAGGCTTGAGGCTGAGATCATGGTGGTATTTAAAAAGTGTAGAGATATTAACAACATAAGTTGTTGCATAATACTTGAAAGTAAAATAATTATTGTCAAATATATTCTCTTGAAAATAACTGGGCTTGAAAACTAAGTTCTAAAAGCCTTCTGATCTGAATGTACATTTTAATAGACAAAAGGCTACATACGGGGCCCCATTTAATTAAATAATTTGTTAATATTTTTTGGTATTTTATACCTCATTTGGCCATTCCTATAGAGAGTATACAGTCTAGCAAGTAAAGAAAATATGTCCCCATATTATGTTATTGTTCCTGAAGTCGTGCTATTTTAAGATTAGAAGGAGACGTCTGAGAAATGACAGTTTTAGAAAACAAACTTTCTGCCTAGAATCCCCCCCCCCCTCGCGGTGCATGCTGGGACGCTGCGGGAGCAAGGAGCCGCACGACGCCATCTTTAAACCCCACAATAAGCTTCAGCTGAACACGGGTGGCAACGCAGCGAAACGAACCACACGTCGGACTACAAGTTGTGATCTTCGGACTGGTGGGGACTGTGTTGTGTTGGAAGTGTGACACTGAGCTACTGCTGGACCCTGCAGTGGACAGTAGAGGGCTGTGGTCCGGGAACGAGGCTAGCTACGATGCGGACGATCTAGTGATCGGACACAACAATAGACGACAACAACAAGGGGACGAGCCCGCTAGCATGTAGCAGGCTAAACTCGGAGCAAATCAGCGGAGGTGGAGCTAGCCTAGCTCGTAGCTTAGCGGCTAGCTGCTTCGTAGCGAGCTAATCAACAGCGGCAGACCCGCGAGGAGACATCAGACCGGACGGGTTGTTGACGATAACAGAGCACCTCGGGTGTCGTCGTCGTTGTGTTCAAGTTATTATTAGTTATCATAATTTAAGTGTTTAGTAATTGTTAGGACTGGGACGACGCGAGGCGAGGCTACCTCTCCCTTCTCCAGGCACCCGCCCGCTCCACCGCAACTGCCTGCCCGCCGATCCCCGTCCCCCCCCGGCGGCCCGGCCGGAGATGCGCGGTGGAACATGTCGGTGTCGGGGCTTAAGGCCGAGCTGAAGTTCCTGGAGTCCATTTTCGACCCGAACCATGAACGATTCAGGATCATCGACTGGAAGCCCGACGAACTGAGCTGCCAGTTCAACGTGACGGGGGAGAAGCTGCTGATTATCCACTGTAACATCACGGTGGGTGGATGGCACGAACCCCAGCCCTTGTTGTCCCCGGCTTGGCTAGCTTCCGTTAGCCTAGTTAGCTTCACTTAGCAGCTAGCCCCGCTTTACAAACAGCCACTGGGCTCATTTTATTTGTCGTCTTTGTGTGTGGGATGTTGAGTTGTGTTATTATGCGAACTGTTGGGTTAAAATGCGAAATGATTGTGTGTAGTGTTGTGAACTTCAGATCGGAACGGATCAGTGTGGCAGGACGTTACACAACAGACAGTTCAAGTGCACAATCTGGTTCTATCAAATGTTGCTGCGTTGTTGTGTTGATGTGATGTAATCTCTATCCAGGAGTCCTATCCGTCCACACCGCCCATATGGTTCGTAGACTCCGATGACCCCAGCCTAACGCAAGTCTTGGAGCGGTTGGAGGATGTCAGAAGAGGCAATACATTGGTTGGTATACCGGTCTGCGTTTATCCACTGCATACACGGTGGTGGCCGGCTGAGAATTGTTCATTTCAGGCCCCAGCGTTTTTAGAAATCCTTTGTCATCACAATCTGTTGACATCGTTTTTGTCGTACCATGGTGACGTAATTCTGGGCTTTTGTAGTCTTTATTTCCTGCTGGTGGGCAATGAGCCACCATAATGTTGTGTCAGTAGGTGCATTCTTCAGATTAGACCGACTGTACTTATTGCTTTTGAACACCCTATAGTCCACTTTATATAATTGTATTTATTCTGTGAGTTTGTTGTCAGCTATGTTTTGCTGGAATGTTTATTGCCGACACCTTGCACAATGTCTAATCTCATTATGTGCAAAATGTGACAAGTAGTATTGAAAAGTTAGATCAGCCTCTCTAAATAGACACTGGTTGTAGTTGTGGTGGTTTGTTGTTGCATTGATGTATTGTATACAGCAGGTTGAGGTTAATCAAATTACAATATGTCCAATCTTAATAGTAATGATTTTTTTCATGCATAATTTTTTCACAATTAACTTATGTTCACAACTGGTTTATGTTAGCAATATGTTGGAATAACAAACAATTCAATGAATTATAAACTATAGACATATGGTGCAGTCCCTTGCTCTTAGTCAATACATGTCCTCCTTTTATTTTTACAAAGCCATGCAGCAATCTATCTAGGCCAGAGACTGTATATCTGTTGTCCGATGTTTTTCGCAAGACAGGCCTGTATCTCAAACATCCGTCTCTGTTTTATCCCCCAGCTTCTGCAGCAGCTGAAGAAGCTCATCTGTGATCTCTGCCGCCTGTACAACCTCCCCCAGCACCCCGATGTGGAGATGCTGGACCAGCCCCTACCTGCAGGGCCAGTGGGGCCCGACCGAAAGGCAAGGCTGCCTGATGCACTCTCGTCAAGCCATCGCCCATGACGGGCCAATGGGCTCGTTTTTGATTGTGGATGAAAAGTGTATATTTATAGACATGGCACGGACCGAGGCGAGCCAAGTCTGCTCATGTTCACTGCAGAGCCAGCCTGGCCTGCATCACAGCTGACCAGCGTATGATGAGGTGCATGCTCTGAGCAGATCAATCGTCTCTGCCTTTGGTCACCAGCAGCCAGAGGCACTGTTCCCTACAGATTGACCCTCGGGCCCAGTGGTTCTGCCTCGAGCTATGTTACTTCACTCGTGCTAGTTGATGCATTAATTTATGAATTAATTAATTGATGTGTTGATTTGTCTTTCAGCATGGGACGACAGACGAGGTCACTTCTGAGGAAGAGGAGGAGGAAGAGATGGGAGAGGTAAGGGTGTTCCCTTGTTCACAGATATCACAATGTATGGTTTATTGAATTTTATGTGACGGAATGAGGGTTGGAAATATACTTGCTGTCCAAGACATTGTTCTGTTTTTTTATTTGGTCCATATTTTTGTTTCCTTTCATCTTCTTCTACACCCACTCTGTTTTTCAAGCTGTGTTCAGACAAGATCTTGTCAAGGGTTCTGAGCAAGCAGAGGAGCCATCGCGCCTTGCTCCCAGAGGGGCTGTGTAGTCAGTAGCTCTACTGCTAACATGAGCAGTGGAGCTATTTTATATACAGACTGAAATATCAAGGCATGCGTGCTTGCCTTTTCCATCCATTCATATGTACATAAAAGGCCTTAACACTATATGCAGCTTAAGTGATGAAGTTCTATTGCATACTTCCCCATCCTGTGGACTAGGAATTTAATAAATATATTTCATTTCCTATATCAAATCAAAACATCAAGGCATTGGTCCAGCCTGGTCACCTTCTGTAAACACTGGACCTTCATTTTCCAAAAGTGACTTAACCTTCCAAATTGATGCAAGTAATTTCCTTATTATCAGATGCACACTATAACACAGGGTCATTCTTAACAATAAAATGCAGCCATAAGCAAGCTAAACAAATGGCAAAGAATAAGGCGGAAATATACTTAACAGTTGAAAATAATTCACTAGCAGCAGTTCCAAAGACAGTAAGGATTGGGAAGATGGACATGGGAATAAGAATTTATCATAGTTTATATATAAAGTGTAGGACTCAATCTAAACATAGATTTTTGGCGCTGTCCATTGAGTGTCCATAGGCAGTGATCAGTGCATACATTGGGCTAATCAAGGTCACCACGGAGATTAACATGGCTGGTTCAGACCTGGTGGTTCGGGGGTCTATGGGGCTGGGGGGGTGGGCGAACGGTTCGGGGGTCTATGGGGCTCGGGAACGTCCACCAGACGGGCAACACTGAACTGTCAATAGCCCGGGTGGCGTTGTATACTAGGCTCCATCGGGCTGTGGATGTGGCAGGCCAGTAACGCGTGTTTTGACCTGGAACCCAACAGGACATCGAGGACCTCGACCACTACGACATGAAAGAGGAGGAGCCGGTGGACGGAAAGAAGTCGGAGGACGACGGCATCGAGAAGGAGAACCTGGCCATCCTGGAGAAGATCCGCAAGAACCAGAGGCAGGACCACTTGAACGTAAGTGCTCATTCGGTAAGGTCACCTTTTCCTACTTCTCTGGGGGGTGGGGAGCATGCCATGGATACTAGTAGTCTGTCTAGCTTATGTACACTAGTCTGTAGGTCAGTAGTGTGTCGCTGCCTCGCACACACGTGTGTGTGTGTGTGTGTGTGGACCCAGGATTGGGTCGTTGTCAGGTGCTTGTTTCCTGTTGTAATGACAGACGTGCTGAGGCTTTGTGAAGGGCTAACAATACGCAGAGAGCGGTGTCTTTGTTCCAAGAGTACAGTGCTGGTTCAGTCCCTTCAGGTTATTCTGCCCTTCAATGCACTGCAGACACACGCACACAGATTTAACCTGTTCCAGCCAGATCAGGCGTTGATTTCCCTGATTTGGCCGTGGGGCTGGTTTTGGATTATTAACGTGTCAAAATGTGAAGATGCCCTGTCAAACTGGTTCTCAATTAGGGATTACTCTACAATCCCGGATACAATGAGAACAACATTGTTTCTTGGAAATGAGCAGAAACACACAATATTTTGAAATGGTCAAGTGAATAAAAGTTGTTTGAATTTAATTAAAATAAAATGTGTTTGATGTTAGAGCGGTAATCCATTACAGATTCTAGCGGTAGGTTCTATTTTAGTGGACTGTTTACTGCTTTTCCTCTTGGGCTGTGAAAGCCTCTAGAGCAGCCAGTGTTGTTTCGACTGGTTTCTATTGTTTCTTTACTTATCTTTCCAGGGTGCTGTCTCTGGCTCGGTGCAGGCCTCGGACCGGCTGATGAAGGAGCTGAGGGAGATCTACCGATCCCAGAGCTACAAGACGGGTACACACCGACAACAGAACACACCAGAACCTACTCTCACATCATCTGCCTTGTGTCCAATTAGTAAAGTCTGCCCTTGGATGTAACCCTCTCCTTCCCTCCGTGAGTAGGTATCTACTCGGTGGAGCTTGTCAACGACAGCCTCTATGAATGGCATGTCAAGCTGAGAACGTAAGTCACCTGTTTCTGCGTCACTCACTGCCGATGGTATTCGTTGCACAAATCACCCCATGATTACACACGCATTCCGAGTTCCCCATCTGGGATGAGTCGCGTGCGACGCTGTCCTGAACGACGCGTGTGTTCCCCGTCGCCACAGAGTGGACCCAGACAGCCCTCTGCACAGTGATCTCCAGGTGCTTAAGGAAAAGGAGGGGATGGACTACATACTCCTCAACTTCTCATATAAAGTATGTAGAAGTCACCCGGGGCTGTTCTAGTTCAGCATGACTGCCACTACTACAACACGCATATCTCACCGACGACAACAACCCCACCCTCCCCTTTGTCTCTCCCCAGGATAACTTCCCTTTCGATCCTCCGTTCGTGCGAGTGGTTTCCCCGGTTCTCTCCGGAGGGTGAGTCGCCCGGCCGGTCGGTCCACCTTCTGACACATGGACGCCTCTGTTCCTCTTTAATGTTAACCAGAGACATCCGCTGTCTCGTCTGAACCTGCTGTTGTCCCTGTTCCCCTCGTCCGTCTGTCTGTCCGGCTAGATACGTTCTCGGAGGAGGAGCCCTGTGCATGGAGCTTCTGACCAAGCAGGCAGGTCCTATTGCGCCCGTACATGCATACATCCATGCATACTCGCTCAAATGCATGCATGCATGCATGCATGCATGCATGCATGCATACATACATACATTACGCACTCACTCCACCACATTATATGGAAGGCTGTTTGTAGCCTCTGTGACCTAACATTTGGGCTTGTGTATTACAGGGTTGGAGTAGTGCCTATTCAATAGAGTCTGTCATCATGCAGATCAACGCCACTTTAGTCAAAGGAAAAGCCAGAGTGCAGTTTGGAGCCAATAAGGTAAGCAGTGCTCAGATGGGAGAGTGCATGTGCCCAGGTAACCTGAAACCTGTTGATTGCTAACTTTGTGCATTCATGTTTAGTTAATTTAGCAGACTCTTTAATCCAAAGCGATTTATAATAAGTACATTTGTCAGAAGAGACAAACAACAATATAACTGTCTGTACAGTAAGGATGTTCATAGAAACAAGTGCCAAGCACTTACAATTGCTATGTTAACCCATTCCCCTTGTACACCAAAGATTGCTAGGATAAGATACTATTTTAGATGCAAGGACGCACACTAACAATAAGTGCGTACATTAAGTAGAACACGACATACAAGACAATTTCGCAACACAGACGGGCCTGCGGCAGTGATATCGAACCCGTGCTAATAGTTTCAGCCGGGAGTCAACTGGTCCTGTACGAAGGACAAGGTGTTTAGTTATTCATTGACGCGACAGAGGGTGCTGTTAGAGTGTTGATCTTTAGCGCTATGGTCGGTTCAACCAGTTCTCCCACGAGGTAAAGTGTGTTGGAGTAGGTCTAATGGAGTGTGGGCTGCAATCAGCATCTGAAATATCCTACGCATGTACGCTTCACTGTATCCCACACAGTGAGGCCTGTGTCTCAGGTTGGGCATGCGTTCTGAGGAGAGATGGCAATAGATGGGCTACCGAATGATACTGTGGTCGTTTTGGTGTCTTTACCTGTCCTATTTAATGCTTGAGTGAGCGATTGCTTCTACATGACCGAATTACTTCTAACTATCACCTTCTGACTTCTCAAGAACCAGTACAACCTTGCAAGAGCACAACAGTCCTACAAATCCCTGGTTCAGATCCACGAAAAGAATGGTGAGTGTTTGTCTCCTATTTCACAGACGTAGCAATGCTAACCTTGTTTACAGAAACCCTATCCCACTGTCGACACATTGGAGTACGAACGCTGGCAGTGACGTAATGCCAGTTAACAACATTATCCTGTGCGTCATTAATCGATTGATATAGCCATCATGATTGGTATTACATGTTTTGCGTGAATAGCAGGAACGACAGCAATCGTTACCGCCTTACTCCGACTTAGAATCCATAAGAATGACAAAAATATTTTTTTCTTGCATCACCATGACTACTCAAGGAATAGAACATAATGCATTACGTTTGCCATTACCTGCTCATTCAACCTGCCCACAGTGAAAGTGGGTCAGCTGCTACTCCTGCTCATTATTTAGTCTGCCTCTCTAGAACATACTGAATTCAAAATTATATAAAGTTGACATGACCAGCAATAGACAAGAAGTTACTTTTAATCTTTTGAATTGCTTTTAAGTGTAACCCTTCTTTTTCGAACAAGAGAATCTCGCTTTGATTACGGTAGAATTGCATCCATGGTTAGCTGCTCTAATCTCTGCAGAAAAAGGCTTTGAACAGGTAACTTGTAAAGGAACATTGACCGATATTTCCTGATTCCGATTCTATATAGCAGAGTAAAGTGTGCATAGGATTATGTCGTTTTTACAATTGAAAAGTTTATGTCAAAGGATTGCATCAAACCTAAGGAGAAAGAAAAAAAAATTCTCCTGAAAGTTGTGAATCGCAACCGAATCCTAGAAGATACAAATCAAGATACTTATCCTCACAGGAATCTCACCCAAAAAAAAATCATGCACATTTTCTTAATGACATTGGCGGTTGTCCAAGCGGTTCAGTGAACTAGCTGCAGCAACAGGGTACATTGAGTCTGTCAGGTTAACCTGACGGCTCCCTGGTGTCATGGAGTCCTCTCACTCGTGTCTTACACCTTAGATGTGTGTAAAATCTCCTTGTCTCCTTGGATGCCTTCTATCTCAGTGCGATCATCAAGTTTAAAACGGCGAGTTTATCCTGTTACCCAATGCTGGCCATCTACATTATTTATTTAAATTCGTGGTCAGAAGACATTTACAATTTACAATGTACCGGTACTCTTTTTTTTTTTTTTTTTTTTAAATGGTCAACGGCCAGTTTGTTTTCCTTCTACAAACTTCCTCAAGTCATTATCTGTTCCACTCTGTGATGGGGGACATGCTCTACGGAGTACAGAAAACCGCCCACTAGCTCCTGTTGCTGCAAATATTAACGTACAGTAAAGTGGCCTGTCCAGGAGGAAGTTAGCGGTGCAGTGAGACGTGGCACCCTCCCTAGACTCTAGAATCACACTTTACAACACCCAATGGACGTCAGGCCACCACGGCCCAAACCAAAGCTCAGCCAAGTGGAACCAGGGGCAGAGGTCTGGTGTTGGCTCAGGTGGCTGGCTGGTTGGATTGGGAGCCGGAATCGTACAGATTGTTCTGTGCAGTCTAGTGGGTGTAGTGTTTTGGATGGAGTGGTTTAAAGTAGGAGGCGGGGTTGAGGTGAAATAACACAGCTGGGTGTAGCTTTAGGGGTGCGTCAGCGCTGATTGGCATTTTTGTAGTGGAGCGGAAGAAAGTTTGTATAGTAAGGGATTTAGAAATGAAGAGTAGCGCCGTGTTATGTATGTATATATCCGTTGTTAATATGTACATCATTTAGCTATCAGAATGAGATGTGACTTGAATAATAACTTGGTTGAACCAAGCTGCATGTTTGTGTATTCCCTGCCAAGCCATGCTTATCGTAGACGTACCACTCATTCCAGAGAACACTGCTCTGTTCCTGCTGTGAGAACATGTGTTCTTGTTCACCCTGCAGGTTGGTACACCCCACCTAAAGAGGATGGCTAGGAACCCTCGGCACCCCCTCCCCCCTCCCCCCGCACTGGGACCCCACATCTTACATGGTTCCTCCCCCCCCAACTTTTTGAATTTCTTTCTTGTGACCAAATTATGGAACCTGGATTCGGAACCCATCCCCAACCGGTGTGCACAACCCCTTACCCCCAAACCCATCAGCTGCTTGGCAGGAGATCAAATCTCCACCTCTCTCTCCCGCTCTCCTGCGCCTCTTGCCTCATCTGTTTTTTGTTTTTCCTGACGTGTCACGAAGAAGCGCCGCCGCCGGCGTCGGGCGGTGGGCTGCGGAGCATCCCGTGTGATTTGGTGGTGAGTGAGAGCGGAGGAGGGGGGACCGTGTGAGCCTTAGCACCGAGCTGCGAGGCCGCCGGACAAGGCCCCCTCCTTTCCCCAGGCAAGCCATGAGGTCAATACTCGTGTCACGTCCGCCTCCTCACATCGCCCCTGACTACCATTCGTATCGCCCCCTAGTGGCCTGGAGGCGCCGCCGCCGCCGCACGGGGACCCCCCCCCCCCCGGTGACGTTGTGTCATATTTGTGCTCATGTAAAATCTTGTGTATCGCCAAGACTCTGGGATATTACGCTCCAGAGGCCAGCTTGCTATCAGCCGTACGATTCTAAGCTCTGCGGCTGGGAAAGGGGATTAAACGGCTCGTCGATGGCCTGGATCAAACCCCGACGAGGCCACGCCCTCCTCCTCCTCCTCCTGCTGCCGCGTTGGTCGAGGAGGCTTCTGTCCCTGCTCCAGCAGAACTAGTCTGGGACTGTCCACGTGTCTGCAGCACACAGAACCTCTGACCGCACCTGGCAGCCCGCTTGTACGCGACCGGGTCAAACGGAGGCCTCTGATTGGAAGTGAATCACACTGTAATGTAGTTTGATTTTAACTCCACGTGTAAACATGTAAATTTGTACTCCTGCAAATGGATCTGTTTTTAAATGTAACCGTGTGTAGGTCTTTGCCAAGGCAGAGGCTGCGTCACTATATACCCTTGACTATTAACAGCAGAGTCGACGCAACTTTAAAGAATAAGGAAAGAAAAACTGCTTAATCGATGTTTTTGCATAAGTAAAAGAACAATTTACGAAAACTTAAACCTATTTTATTTTTCTTATGTAATTTTAAACGACTACTGCGTTTATTTCCGGGTTCTGAGTCTCAGTTGTAATTGGTGACCGTAACATTAATTTCTCTCCCTCAATGGTACCTCTTGACTGTGATGCCTGTTTGTTTCCGAGGGACATTGTGGCTATTCACGTCCCATCCCCCTCTTACGAATCCTTACCCAATCGAGGGAACTGGATGTGCGGAACAAGATGTTCCGTCAGCACGACCGAGCAAGACACCTGATCAGCTTTAGTTTAGCTTCACAGCATCTGACCTTTTACTCTCTGTCCACAAGTAATCCTGTGTTACCCCAGGTGTTTTAATAACACTGCTAGAGTCTCACATTATCATCAGCAGTAGTCCCAGACCCAACACCGCTAAGACTGCACCAGGATGCCCCCGGTTGAACCAAAACCCTTCAGACCCGGCTTCCCCCATCGCTACCTCTCTGGTATTTGTTGCCACCCGAGACCTCGCTGCCATACCCCCCCCCCCCCCCCCCCCCCCCCCCCCCATTGAGCTGAGTCAAAGACGAAATGTGAATATGCAGGAGACACGTGAGAAGCATTCCAGTGGATGCCATTCTACATGTGTGTCCGTTCTTTGTTTTTTTTTCCGTCTTGTAGTCGTTTCCGTGTGCTAAGCTACCAGCGTAGATGCTTAGCCCCGTCCCAAGTTATTCCTCATGTTTTGAAGTGGAGTTTGTCGTAACCTCAGTCCGTCTACCGAAATTAAAAGAAGTGGCCACAACGGGCTTATAATGTACAATTTGGTTCAGATAATTGATTATTTGTACAAGCCATTCCACTTGACACCCAATGTAATCTCTTCTTTTCGCGTACTCCACACAGGATTTCCACACGGGCAATCATAATCACAAATCAGAAGCATGGGTTTAAGAAGATAAATTGGTGGACGTTTTTTACATCCTGACGCCCTTTTGTTCTCTGGAGAAGTAAACTCAGGAATACATACTGCATGCTCACCCAGGCATGGCGTCACGTCCAAGATGTAAACTTCTAAAGTACAGGTCATTACCTTCAGTCCAGACACTCCAAAACTTCCCGTTGTTTAAGAAAAGGCGTTGGCTGGCAGGTGTTTTGGCTAGGGGGTTGGGTTTTTTGTCTTTTGTTTATATTTATTTTCTTTTGCTGTTGGACTGCATACAGACATATTCGTCCTCTGAACTTCACACTTAAATAAATAATAATAAATAAAAACGAGTATAATGGTAGCTCTTTTTAATAAGCACGTTTGGAAGTGATGGGCAGGGTTTTGCTTTGCTTATGAGTGCATCTCGGAGGATGTGCGCCCTGGCTCTTTTGGTTGTACTGTCTTGTGCATGTCGGTATATCAAGTGGTGTCCCCTACCCCCCCAGAATACAGGGCAGTAAGCAGGGCTATATAAAGATGCAGGTCCATTTTGGTTTCCCCCTTATTGTCCTCTAACCAACAGAGCAGCGCTACTCTGATGTATTCCTTTACTCTTCATTCAGCAACATCTGGGCTCCTTTCCACTACACGTGTCCTCTGTAAATTTTAAAACACGGCCGCGGTTCACATTCTTGTGCTATTGGATAAAAAAAAAAAAGATTCTGATACAGATGTGCCACCACCGCTGAACAAGGGGACCTGGAGAGCTCTTGGTCTTCGAGACGTTGGACCATCTCTCTGAGGTCCGGAGGTCGACCGGGGGGTGTGACTAAGGATGGACCCCCTCCATCCCAGGAGGTCCGACCCGGCCCCCCAGCTGGGTGTCGTTCCGTGGTGACCCCCGGTCCGAACTCGGTTACACTCTCAGCATGATTCAAGTTCATTTGTTTTGGGTTTCATTTCTCTCATTGCAAGGGGGACGTTGACCATGTACAGCAATTTGTAAACTTGCATCAAGTTTATGAATAAAGACTTTTATGAAATACCTTGAGTGACTGTGGTGAGTGTAACTCAACAAAAAGTGTGATACAATACCATTTGTTTCAGGTGTTATTGTATCATCTGTCATGTTTCACTTCAGGTTCTGGGATATGTGGTGAGCTCCGTAGAGATCAGTCTTTTATATCAATGTGCGATGTGACATTAACCACTTTATCAGTCGTATATCTTATTGATTTAAAAAGAGCAATATTGTCTTACCTGTCAAACAGATGGATGAAGCATTCAGCTGATGCTTTTACCAGACACGGATCTCAACCTCCCCACCCCGTCCTCCTACCCCTCAAACAGTATATTCTATTTGTCAGAGTGTGTCCAGATGTCTGGGTGAACTGGGTCTCGCATTGGGATGAAACCTGGTTAATGGGACACCACCAGACATGTGTTGTACCGTCCAGCAGATGGTGTGTTCTACACGGTGTGTATATGTCCTGTCAATGTTGCTTCTATCCCCTTATGTACTCGCAACTCTGTTACTGGCCTCACTGAAGCAGGCTTCCCATAAAGGTTCCCGAACACATCTCACTCAAAATGGCTCAAGTTATACCGAACACGGACAACTAAGAACAGGGTCTGAACTGGCTCAACTTCCAGCCAAAAGCCTCCTCAATGAGATGTATCTCAATTCACTAAGCTTTTCAAAACGCATACTCTTTCTCCATGTCTTTTTGAGCCCACCCATAATTTCCATAGGAAACCTTCTGCTACTTCCCCGAATCGATATTCAGACTCTTCCTCATTTAGAAAGCTTCTACACACACGCACACTGTCTCACTCTGTCTGCGTCTCTGTGTGCTTCCAACAGTCACCACTAGATGGTGCTGAAACATACCACACAGATACCCGACCCTTGGCTGCTACTTTTTGCAGCACAACAGCAACAGCCATTAACACGCCAATTATTGTTCATTGTCATAACGTCATGCAGCAGGTCAACAGTCCATTATGGTTTGGTTTATGAGGCTGACTATGGTCTCGATGTGGTTCATTCCATCTCAAGGTCAGATCTCCAGCAGGCCAGTTATTAGAGCAGATCGCATGGGGGAGGGGGTTGTTGATGGAAACATACAGTTGGATATTATTGACAGCTCATTTGAACTCTGTGTCTGCATCAGCGATTGTTTTGCTGACAGCTTCATGGATGTCATGGGCCAGTGATAAAGAGCTAAATGAATCCTCCGCGACACTTATCAGCAACTGCAGGCTTGCAGCATCACAAAGCATCTTGTTCTTATCTCCGTCCACCTCTCAAATATCTCTAGAGGTCGTATGCGTTTCCCCCGCAGTGGAGTTGGTGCTTGTGATGAATTCTTAATCTGATCAATAGAGGTTTAATTTCTCATATTGCATTGCAAATTATTAAAAACGGTTTGTTGTAACAAATTGCCTAGTTTTGACTCATCGACTATTAAAGTGCAACTTTAGAGTTGCACTTTAATAGTGCCCAGAGTACTTTAAAGTGAAACTTTAGAGCATTATAAATGACTGAGAACAATAAAAGCAAGGGCTAAGACATGACCGGCAGGTCACTGAGGGAACTTGGACAGCGGCCATACAGAAGCCTTTTAACGACCGCCACCGCCGTTACCACGGTCATGACCTCATCGCTGTCCTTCACGTCCGCTGGAATAAAATGCATCCAATTTCAGCCTCCGATTTAAAAGGATAAGGGGGCACAGCGCCCCTCCCCTCCTGTTGCCTTGCTGTTTATTGACCTCCTACTTCCTGTCCATAGAAGTCCTACTCTGCACTGGAACCAGATTGAGATAATCAGATTGGGAGGGGGGTTGGTCTGCTGATAGGAAACGGAGGGGGGGGGGGAGCTCTCATCACTCAGTGGAGTGGAACCAAACAACAGGCCAACAGCTTATTCCAGTAATTGTTTGTTTATTTTCTAAAGTTCTTGATGATGTGGAGGGGGGCGTGACCACATGACCTCTGGGCTGAGGTGGGGGGTTGCAGCGTTTCCTCATTAGCAGGCCTGCATGCGTCCATCTCTGGACGGGGTCTGGTCCGCTCTCCGGCCTGCCTGTCGTGCTGTTGTCCTGCTCCTCTGCTCCCTGTCGCTCGGCTCAGACGGGATCCCTCCAGGGGGGTTTCAGAGGCCGCCGGGCCCCTGTGATTCCCCTGATGGGACACGGAGAAGCATTAGCGTACAGAGGGGAGCGTGTGCCGTGCCCTGCATGCAGATGGAGCTGTAGCGCTGGGGAGACGCGGCCCACAGCCCAGCGGCGGTTCACTGCACTCTCTGGATCAATAGCCAGGTTCTCAAGGTCACCTCACTCAGATCAAGGAGAAAACACACTGGCTTATAGGCCGGTCGGTTCCTTAGGTTTTAAAGCTGCTTGTTGTTTTTTAAAAGCTGCATCAAGGTTGGTTTGAGGTGAAAAGATGGCATGGAATAATGCAGCCGGTTTCTTCATAGGACGGTCGTGAGGTTTATCTTAGAATTTATTAAGATTTGTTGATCACATCCCGTCGAAAGGCGTTGTATGTTAAGTAGGTACATCAATTTCCCACGTGAAATATTATTGAATAAAAAACGTGTTTTTATCATTGGCGTAAATACAAACAGCATAATCGTGTATCGATAATATACATCATAAAATAGTATTGTTCTTCCCATTTGATCTCTCCACTGTGAAGCAGCCATGGATGAGGGGTTATAAACAGGCAGCACTGAGGAGGAGCCATTCGTCAACATGTGGCAGGTGTCTCCTCACAACAACAAGCACTTTAATGGTCTGCAGGCCTTGTTAGAGGCCTGAGACACAAAGGCCTTCGCTGATGACAACAACACACACTACGAAGGGATGCCCCCCCCCTGTGACCCCCGCGCTGCTGCACAGCATCTGGACAACATCTGGAGAGCAATAAGACAGCTGTGGGTTCTTCCTCCTAAAAACAGAGCAGAACCCTTTCACTGTTACGAGGGGAGCTCACATGATACTGAGAATGTGTTGGGAATTGTTTAAAATTAGAATAACTTGCGTTGGTGTGGAAGTTGGGTTTCAGCGAGAGACATGAAACTTGACATCCATTAAATAAAAGAACAATAGATAGAGGAACGAGAGGTATCACAGACAAGGAAGGCAAGAGGTTCAACTGATCACTGCAGAGAAGCTCAAACAGTACTTCCACATTCTAACACTCGGTTGGTGGTTTGTAATGCTGAATCATATCATCTCCCCGAGAAATGGGAGAGATGAATGTGCTGTTGAATAAGAAATGGTGTGTGTGTGTGTGTGTGTGTGTGTGTGTGTGTGTGTGTGTGTGTGTGTGTGTGTGTGTGTGTGTGTGTGTGTGTGTGTGTGTGTGTGTGTGTGTGTGTGTGTGTGTGTGTGTGAAGTTCTATATTGGTCTTTTGAATGTTTGACGGGTTCTTTCGCTGGAAGATTTGAAGAGAGGCCTCAGATCTCTCAATCTACCGGTACAAAGAATGATGTTTGCCTGGCCACAGTCTACATGCAATGGGTGCCTTCTGAATTTAAATATTTATTTGATCCTATATCACATATTTGGTTCAAAGCGACATCAGACATTGTTTGTGTTCACGCCTTTATTGGAAGAGGAGAAAGAGGCGAATGGTGTGCTGTTTCCTGTCGGACTGACCTTGGAAAGGAATATCTCAATTCCAATATTACATGAATGCTTTACGCCTCAAGGAAAGAAAGGGTTTTACAATATCCGTTTCATGCCAGAGATTTGACTTGGAATTGCGCATTAGTTGTAAAACATGACACAATGACACTAACAAAAATGACAGATAAATAAAGAAAAATAAAAGGGAAAAGGAATGAGATGAAAGAAAGATATCCAGAAGAATTTATGATCCATGTCAGCATCACATAATACCACTTCGTTTCAAAATTTTACAAAAAACTAAAAGCATTTCAAGCCAAATTGCAGTTTGCAATCCAAGTTTCCTTTTCAACCAACTTTGCAGAGCTCAAACTAAATTGGTACAAAGTCGCAAACTAATGACAGAAAATAGTGATGATGGCTCAGTCGCCTCCAATAATACCAAGTAACCCACAAACATGGCCCAGAATTGTACCAGTTCCACTTTGAAATGGAAGCTGGTTTTTCAATTTCTCTGTACATGTAACACAAGCAACATCCACAATGAAACACTGACCTTCAAGGTATCTACAGGACGGCGCTTTTCAAAGGGAATGCCTTCCAATGTATTCATGAGGAAAATAGTACACAGCAGAAACACACCACAAACCACCTCCTGGTAATCCAATTATCTTCAGAGTGAGAATTTTCTTTTGAGACTAGCCTCGTTTCACTGTTACATATCACATCAACAAGTTCTGGAGACAACCTCATCCCCTTGCAACAAGCGTATTCGTCTTTTAGAAGAAACCAGAGTCAGTTCAGCTCCCTGTGTGTGGACAAGCCTCCGTGCGCAGGCTGTGGCTTACACCACAGTCTAGGCTGAATGGATTTCCTTTAGAGGGCCGATGGCTCATTCCAGATGCTTACTCAATACTGTGTCCTGGGCATGGAAGTAAAAAGTCTCCCTGCAGGAGTAAAAGAGGGACAATGAAACCAGTGAGTGCATCCTTCTATCAGTCCCGGGATGTCAGGCTCCATTATGCTAACGATACCCAGAAGTCTGTCTGTGCCTTGTTACCTATTAGCGTAGCATAACAGCATAATCACAGCAAATATACTATCCTTAAGGGGACTGCTGGAGGGCCTCCATCATTAACATATGCACAATGTTTGTTGCTTTTGTCAGCCCTTGTGGCAAATAGACAACACAAACACAAGTGCTGTTAAACAGATGGAGACAGTGAGAGAGAACGTTTCAACCCCACGTCGGTCTCTAGACTGTAGCCTGGAGGTGCAGCCAAAACGCTCAATATGTAGAGCAAGTGAAATGGACTATCTGTCTCCCTGTGACAGCTACTGCACCAAACCACAGAGCAGAGGGGTGGAACTGAATTATTGTTTTGCATCGATTTCCAAACTGCCTGATAAATCAACCTCCCCTGCTATTAGAACGCGCTCCACGGGGGTGTCACCGTGTCAGGGGGAGGACTAACCCAACAACCTCGTCGGAAGACACAGATGCACGGAGACGGATGGGGAAAGTGCAGTGACGGGAGAGTGACACGTTCAGTGGGTGACAGAGACCTCACATACAGGGAGGTCCTTTTGTTCTTAGGACGAAGATGAAGTAAAATGAAAATGTTTACGGAAAATCTTGGCAGAACCGAGGAGATGATGATATCTCGAAGAAAACCAGCGGTGAGATCATAGTGCAGCCGTCAGCGGCAGCACCCTCACTGCCGGTGCTTCACTAATCAGCGGGGTGACATTTAATCTGGTAAAACATCCAGTCTGTGCTGGGAATGGATGATGTGCTCTTACTTAATGAAGCCCTCAGCATCTGGTTGTGGACAGCTCCCCATGCAGTGGTAGAGGCTGAGGGGGGGAGGGAAGAGGGAGTTGTTGAGATGGTAGGCTGGGGTAGCGTTGACAGGGTCAGTGGGGAAATGGATGGGGGGGGGGGGGGGGGGGGGGGGGGGGGGGTGTTTGGAGGGAGGGCTGCAGGGACGAGGGATCTCTCGGGTGTGAGGTTGGGTTGGAATGCGCCCCGACGTGTGCCTATCTCTCGGAGCGAGAGTGGAGGTGTGTTGCAGGCGTATGGTGGCCACTGATGGATTTGGAGGCAGCGGAGAGCTCTCAGGGCTGATGAATAGGACCTTTAGATTGGCTTAACAGACCCAGTGACACTGGGAGGGAGGGAGACAGGGATGGGGAGAGGGAGAAACAGAGCGAGAGAGAGAGACATTCCTTCTTAATTTATATTTGGCAGTGAAGAAGTGTGTGTGTGTGTTTGTCTGTGTGTGTGTGTGTGTGTGTGTATGTGTGTATGTGTTTGCGTACGTGTGCGTGCATTGTGCATGCGTGTATGTGATTCTCTGAACACATTCTCACTGTTGGCAGGACAAAAAAAGGAAGCAGGTCATTAAAGCTTTGTTTTTATAGTGCTAATGATGAAGCAAACTTTACAGCCGCAAATGTCACGCTATGTAGCGCCTGTCCTCAGCAGACAACGTGTTCATGGGTCACACCTACAGTGCCTCCACTCTCCTGCTGGACGACAGCACCTAGTCATCGCCTGTGTTGCAATGGAATCACCGGTTTTGAAAAGAGAGGTTACTCATGTTGGATTTACGTTTTTGGTCCCTCATTAAACGCTCTACACCTAGACATACCCCAAATTGACATTATCTCAAAGTGATAGTAGCATTATACATTCTTTGTCCCATTTCGACGAACAAATAAATGACACAAACCCAGATGACACAGATATAACGACCCGGTTATTCAAACCCAGAAGAAGAAGAGCTAAGCGAGGATTGGGAAAAAACTCAATTACCCCGTTTCCCCTGCTGTCAGGGCCCCGGGGCCCTTGTTGAAAGTGGATCATTGCCTTGCTGTTTTAGAGCCAAGAGGTACGAGGCGCTATAAGGGAGATAAGGCACGCTACGCCCCTGGAGATAAGTATCTTATCTGGGCCTGTCGCCGGCCCCTCTGCCCTCTCATTGGATACCTGTTGTGTTCCACAATGTCGGACAGACAACTGCGAGCGGCAGATAAACGCCACCTCTACGTTGGAAGCCATTATTCGGTTCTGGTAGAATAACATAAATCCATTGTGAAACGGACGGCCGTGATCTAGTTTTTTGGACGCAGAATGAAACCCAGGGATAAGTATAATGGTGTAGTATTATTGGAGTGTCATATTATTCAACCTATAATTGGGTCTCGACCTTCTTACTCCATTTGCCTTGATGGTTCGCCCACTTTAGCTAAGCTAATATGCTAATGGATCCAAACCCGGGGACACTAACATTCTCCTCCCCTTTCGCTGCCTCTAATCTCCCGGGTTGTTTTAGCTGAGTGTGAAAATTGTCAGGATGAATACTTCGCCTTCTCCCCCCCCCCCCCCCCCCAGCCTGGCAGAGCGACCACACGCTGTCCTCCGTATGATTTCCGCCCTCTAAACGGCCCGTCCTGTGAAGCCTCGGGGTCCAGAAAGGAGAGAAGAGTCCGGCCGGCGCCTCATCAATCTCCGGCCTCGTTCACTTCCTGAAGGGGCTTCTCTCTCCCGCCGCTGAGAGTAGTCAATAGGCCGGCGCCACCTAGATGAGAACCGGGACATTAAGATGACCCGGGACCCCTCGTTCTTCACAAAGGGGGGGGGCTTATCAGGGGCTGGCAGTACGGGTGGAGGGTGGGTGGGTGGGGGGGGGGGGGGTGCCACCCCGCATCCATCCATCCTCTGACTGTGTGGAGCTGGGGGAGATCAACACTGCAGGCGATCCGTCCTCCCTCTGCCCCTTTGCCCTGCTCTTCCTCTTGTCACACGTAAAGCCTCTCCACCCTCTCCACCCTCTCAGCCTCTCAGCCTCCTCCACTCAGCCTCCACCTCCACCACCACCTCCCAGCCTCCACCACCACCACCACTCCGTCTCGGTCCCACCTGGACGCACACTGTCTGGTCTGCGGAGGTGGTCCACTCCAGGGAGGTTTTTCTGTCAGTTGGTTCCTTGGAGGATCTCTGTTGGAACTGCGATAATAGATTGTTCCACTCATAGTATGACACCAGAACACACAAATACATTGGTCTGACGTTTATTTATACACACGCAAACGCACACACGCTCACACAAAACTTGCGCACACACACGCTTGCGCACGCACACACGCTCACACTAATTCACACATACAAACGCACACACACACACCCCTGCTGCTGAATATCCAATCCCTCATCGACGTCATGTCGTGCCCATGGCGATAGCCTTGTGGCGTTTACAGGTGGCATATTTTTACGGACGGATGTAAATGGCCCCGCATTAAATGGCTTGTCATTTCCCCCCTACCTTGACATCTTACTACCTGCGGCTCTGCAAGACTGTCAGCCTTGAGCAGCAACGCTTCAGAGACCCACAACACTGCAGCCAGTCATGCATGAACGAACGCAACGCGGTCCCCAACGCAATCGTGAATTAATCCCCTCGATCCTGACACGGCACCATGCCCTAGGCGAGCTGGGGGAGAGCACAGAGACAGACGGCCACGGGGTCAGTGTTGTTCTTACTTTTCTTCACGTCGTGTCTCAGCCACCTGACGTGTCGAGGAGAGAGCTGCCTTGATTTGGTGGTGGGTGGGTGTTGAGGAGCCATACAGCTCCTTCACCACGGATGGCTTATCCTCCGTGAATGTGAGCAACGGGTCCAAAGGGTTTGTTGGGTGGTCCGAGTGCGAGGCAGATGAAAGGTGCGCGGCGGCGGCTCTGTCACGCATCAGAGCCGGCTTTTCACTGCTCCTTTGAAGGCGGATCTCATTTGTGTAAAAAGCGAAATAAACAGAAAAGGTTTGTGAGGTATTCTACCTTCAGGGAAAGCCAGAGCAATCACAGTTCAGCGCTGAGTCACCATGATGGGATTATGCAGATCATCCTACCCGGTATTATTGGGAAGGAACCGATGAACCGAGACACTGAGATTTAGGTTATTTATTATCACGTAATAATGTTGACTAAAATAAAAACTCAATGTACTGTTGGTGTTGTTGGGGTGGTGTTGTTGGGGTTCTGTTGTTTGGGGTGCTGTTTTTGGGGTGCTGTTTTGGGGTTCTGTTGTTGGGGTGCTGTTGTTTGGGTTATATTGTCAGGGTGCAGCTGTTGGGTTAGATGCTGAAACGTGTCCAGTTTCACTGGTCGGTACGTCACATATACACCACCAAGGGCCTC
Organism: Gadus chalcogrammus; assembly: GCF_026213295.1. Taxonomy (NCBI): domain Eukaryota; kingdom Metazoa; phylum Chordata; class Actinopteri; order Gadiformes; family Gadidae; genus Gadus; species Gadus chalcogrammus. The sequence continues at coordinate 23,210,181 of NC_079425.1, read as the reverse complement.
AGCTCAGGCCACAGGGCCAGGCTAAAGTGCTGATTGTCCCCGCCCGCCACCCCTGATGTTGGGTATCCTTGTTAGCGTGGCAACCAGGACCCAGGAGCCACAGGTCATCCAGAGCGTGTTAACCCAGCACGCCCTCTGCACATTGCCATCTCACCAAACATGCCAGCGGTTCCCTAACAACCATGGCGTTTCCCTAGTAACAACCATGGCGTTCCCTAACAATCCTGCTGTTTCCCCTAACAACCCTGCCAACATGTGTCTGCGAGGAGCTGTTGATGGCGCGAAGCGTCCGCTTGGGAGGGGAAGTAAGCGGCCAATCAGAGGTGGCGGTAGCGCGAGATTGGCTCCATTCCCATGGCTGCGACCAACCTTGGGCTCCGTGTCTCCTTGCTCCCTCTGGCACCGTCCTGGTCCCGGAGATGCTGAGCTGATGGATCTGCATCAGTGGGCATCCTGCCCATGTGGGCAGTGGGAGGAGAGCCGCGTGATGGATTGGCTATAAATCCCAATAATGCTTAAGTCCTTCCATATTTAATGAGCCGTCCGCAGTGATTTGAGTAATGAGCTGCAGGCTGGCAGCGGACTTGGCACTGCATCGGTCTTCAGACTTAATCCTGGGGAGTGAGGGCTGGTTTAGAGGCACGTGCTGCGGACTTAGCTTGTAAGTGGACACAAAGCTGTAGCAGCAGTAGTTTTCTTAATGTGGGGTAGTGTTTGAGGCTCGCCATGGCCTATAGGTGTGGCCAGGTGTGTGTGTGTGTGTGTGTGTCTGTTTGTGTGTGTGTGGGTCTGTCTGGGTGTGTGTGTCTATTATATTGTGTGTGTGTGTGCGTGTGTGTGTGTGTGCGTGTGTGTGTGTGTGTGTGTGTGTGTGTGTGTGTGTGTGTGTGTGTGTGTGTGTGTGTGTGTGTGTGTGTGTGTGTGTGTGTGTGTGTGTGTGTGTGTGTGTGTGTGTGCTCATGTGTGTGCATGTGTCTGTGAGTGTGTGAGAGAACCAGGGTATGAAAGAGACAGCTCTCCCCCACTACACGCTGCATAGTGCTGAACCAATGCTCTCAGGCAGATAGGAACTATAACTTCCATGGGCCAGATCATATCATGTCATATCACATTACAGTACCCAAAGATCTCGGGTCGTGGAGTACACTGGATTAACGGAGGCCTATTTTGCAGCATTTCCCCCTGAATTCAAATCTTCCCAACTTACCACGCTATTACCCCTGCTGAGTTTACTTCTTATGTATTTCATTTTGTCACCTGTCAGAGTTTCCTCTGGATTCAAGCCATCTTGATTAACGTGGAACTAATAGGTTTTTCTCCATGTTGATGGAGGGGAGGAGGGGAGAGGGAGGGAGGGGCAGGGAGGGGAGAGGGTTTAGGTGAGAGGGAGGGAGAGGAGAGGGAGAGGGGAGTGGGTAGGATGGAGGGAGGGAGGGGAGGGGAGAGAGGGGGGAGGGAGGAAGGGAAGGGAGAGAGAGAAAGGGAGGGAGGAAAGGAGGAGAGAAGGGTGGAAGCGGGTAGGCAGGGAGGAAGGGAGGGAGGGGAGAAGGAGGGGAGGAGTGTATGGAGGGAGGGTAGAGGGAGGGAGAGGAAGGGGAGAAGGATAGGTAGGGATGGGAGAAGGGTAGGTAGGGATGCACGGGAGAGAAAGAGGGAGAGGGAGCTGGGGAGAGGAGAGGGAGAGAGGGAGGGAAAGGAGAAGGGTAGGGAGGGAGAGAGGGAGGGAGGGGAGAAGGTTAGGGAGGGGGGGGAGAGGGAGGGAGAGGGGAGGGAGGATGGGGGGGGGGAGGGAGAAGGGTAGAGAGGGAGGGAGGGGAGAGAGAGGGAAGGGAGAAGGAGAGAATGAGGGGAGCAGGAGAGGGCGAGGTGAGTGGGAGAGAATGAGGGAGAGGGGGAGAGGGAATGGCAGGCGAGAGGGAGAGAGGGGAGGCCGGTCTCTGGGTAAAGGCGTCCTGCGGTCGGGCTGCGGTGTTGAGGGATGGGCCGAACAGAGAAGACACATTTGTCACTTGTCTCCACATTGCCTCCTCCTGCTGTCTCTCCCTTCCCCTCACAAGCCCACGGTGGGCCGACGAGGACGGCCCGGAGCCCCTCCCCCCGGCAGGTTAGGCTAATGACGGTTTCCAGCGTAAGTAGGCTGTCTATATGCAAAGTCTCCCCTAATGGATTTCCTCATTATTTATTGTTAATGTATTAATGTGCTACGGGGGATCGGGAGACGGCGCTATCGACACGCCGCTGTTGCCCAGCGCCGGTAGAGGCGGCGGGAGCATTTTACTCGCAGACGGCGGAGGGAGGCTGCCGCAACCGCTGAGAAAGGATGGCTTTAATAAGGTGCCGATAGACCTGAGATATGTCTCAGGTTACATTTGAGCGGAGTTGGAAACCGCCGTGGTTAAGTTTTAGAGTGAGTCCCTCTGTCACGGGCTGTGAGGTAGAATTCCAGGTGGGCCTTCTGTGTGTTAAACACAACAATAAATCGGAAAGCATTCAACACACAACCTGTGAGGTGAGATACTCATTTCCCAGACGGGGAATTGAGAGTATTATTATTTATTTATTTTTAATAACACGGTGGGAAAGTGAGTGTTCCAATCGCTGTTCCACACTAGCTCTTTGGAGCTGCGCTACTAGTCGTATTGGTAGGCTACAGCTATAGGACAATGGACATGGTTTTAGATGTTAACGAGATCAATGTAATGAATTTAACACTTGTAGCATCTATGACTATAATTTTAACATGTGACACAAATATATTTCGAGATACATATTTTTTGCATTGTTTCAAATTGTTCATTATATACAGCATATTTGCATTATTTCACCTGCTCATAACCATTTGACCCAATATGCCAAACAGGATTCAGCCTCCTCCGATAATTTGGATTTGTTCTACATGAGCGATCAACCCTGTTGCAACCCTGTTACAGCTGCACTTATAACACAAAGCTCTCTGTAGCGTGCAGCACTCCGAACACTTTCCCCTGAAACAAGAGCTGTGCTGTGGCCAGCC
>NC_079425.1:23197168-23202168 GCF_026213295.1 Gadus chalcogrammus | reverse complement strand
CCGGTATCACGGTCTTCATCGGTGCAGCTTACCTAAGCCTCTTCATAAGCACTGGGACGTTTCATGGTCATGTCCTCTGTCAACCGGGCAGGTTATTGCAAAGCGTCCTTAATATCGCTTCCCACCTGGGGACGGCGGTGGCGCTAAATCACGGGTCCAACCATAGGCCACCTGGCAGAGCGTCTCCCCGGCCCTGTAATCACGCGGAGGCAGCTGCAGTCAGAACACCAGGGAGGCGCCCGGGGAGCCATCAGAACATTGTCATTCTCCTCTTCCATGCTCATAAGATTCACCGCGGGCCGCTCTCCAGCGGGCCTAATGCTGGAATTGATTGCCCCGCTCGCACTAAAAGAGTAATGGTCGCTTTGGGATTCACTGTACTAAGCAACATCCGAGTGTAACGGCATAACCCTGAACCTCAATTGATTGTAAAACAGCGTTTTTATGCTGAGGTTGACACATTTGGTGTGTGTCTGTGTGTGTGTGTGTGTGTGTGTGTGTGTGTGTGTGTGTGTGCGTGTGCGTGTGCGTGTGCGTGTGCGTGTGTGTGTGTGTGTGTGTGTGTGTGTGTGTGTGTGTGTGTGTGTGTGTGTGTTTGTGTGTGCATTCCTTATCTTCCAATAGCATGGCCCATAGTGACATGGCTATTTGCTACTTTTAATGCCAGCACATATTGGCTCCTACCTCTTCCGGACACTGCACTGTAGAAGTGTCAGTCGGTGAAGTATTTCACTGATGATAGTACACAAGAAAAACTTCTCTGTGGTAACATTTTACCAGAACTCTCTCCTTTGAAAGTAGAGTTCTCTGTTGTTTTTCTCACGTCTTTTGAAGTTTAGAGCGATATAACTTCCAGCAAGTAAGAGCATGTTGGTCAAATGTAGACCGATTCATGCACAGCAACTTTTAACTCAACATGCATACATGAGCCAACACCTAAAAATACTGCAATAGGGAAAAACAATCAAATGGAATAAAAATCATAAAAGGTTGTGAATGGATCGCTATTGGAGGGAGCTCGCACTTGCCTCAAACACATCATCTTGAATTAAAGCCATTCGAGAGGAGAGGAGAGGAGGAGGAGGAAAGGACAGAGGGGACATGAGGACGAGGGGGGACTGCTCAGCATTCACGGCGGGCAGTGTCTGCTTGTGTAGCGCTGTCTGGCCCGCGCACCTCCTCCGCACACCTCCTCCACACACCTCCTCTCCGTCACGCTCCCAGACGCCCAGGACTCGTGCTCCATTTAGCAGACGGCTGGAGGGGAGAGAGAGAGAGAGCACAGACATCCAGCTCTGGACTGGAGGAAGTGCGGCGCGTTATGCTATCACATCAGGGTTCAAAGAGGGGGCGGTGGAAACTAATAGGGCACAAAAACAGTGAACTGAAGAGAGACCCTTGTCAGAGTTGTTTTATTATGCTGGAGGAGGAGCGAGGATATTGTTGTGGCTCGGGAGTCGTTGGTTCAATCCCTGATGGCCGACGTCTTTGAGCAACATGTCCTCCCCCCTGGCTAATCCTTAAAGAAATGTTGTGTCCTCTAAACTCTCCCCCTATAGCTGGGTCCCACAAACATCCCACCGCTTCGATCCCCAGTGAGAGTTTAACCTTCACACACTGCCAAATGATACGAGCATCCAAACAGGAAAGGCACAGACACGTTCACGTCGACCTGCAGAACACACACGTTTTGCAGATGCAATCCATAGGGGAAGCTTTGATAAATTAGTTCTCAGGGTTTTTTGACAACAAATACGATTTGCTGTACATGTTGTGTTCGTGTTCCTTTGGCCCCTGAAGCCTGCTATTAACATTCTATCAGACGTTTCCATGGCAATGCTGCCCTGCGGAAACATCTAGTCGGTGAAGGCAACGCTAACAGATAGATAGAACTGCGTCCCTGGCAATTAATATCTGCTCTAATCCATCGGCGTGTAACTAGACAGAGAAAGCCCAGCGCCCCTTCGAGGCATCTACGTTATTATTATTAGCAGTGGTTGTGTTATTTATATCATCATCACAGGGTTCCGTGCCCAGTGTGCCGTCTCTCACAGGTAATTGGTTTTTGTTTGCTTTTTTTTCCAATTTCACAGATTCACCTTAAATGTGCGAACCGTGTCTATGGCCGCGGGCGGAGAGAGCTTTAAATACCAAGACGCCTCATACAGTCCTCTCCTTCAGCACGTCGACAAATAACAACCCTACTTTAGCGTGTGGATGTACCTAAAAAGTGTCTTATGAACACAGGCCGGGTAGGGTTTTGGGCTGACCAAGAAGTAAAATTCCTCTTCAAATAACCACTAAATACCAGGTTCGGCCAAACCATCCAGCTAACAGAAGAAGATCTGGACAAGAGGTCACATTGACCTGCGCCAAAAATCGACATGAGGTTACATAAGGTCTTTTTTAAACGTATTTGAATGCATTCTTTAAGATATATCCGATACATTTAAACGTTGCGTGTTTCATAGGATGAACCCATGGTGAGCATGTTCAGAGCTAAATCATCCAGCCCGGTGAGGCCTGAGGTAAAGAGGATTTGAGGAGCACAGCTAGCCTCGAGCAACTCCCGGCGGGCTCACCGAGGCTGTAAAACGTCTGCATGGCATTGTAGCATGAGTTGTTTGGGAGACAACACCAGACTACCAGATGGCATATGTCATGTTCTCTCCTCTGCAGCCCAGCATGCAGGACGGGGATGGGGGGGGGGGGTACACTCTGAAAAAAAATTAGCATGTTTGCAAACCACCCACAGGGGTGGCTTATCAACTGTATGGAGATAACAAGACTGCAGAATGTGGTGGAAGAGGTGTGTGTGTGTGTGTGTGTGTGAGTGTGTGAGTATGGGTGTCTGTGTGTGTGTGTGTGTGTGTGTGTGTGTGTGTGTGTGTGTGTGTGTGTGTGTGTGTGTGTGTGTGTGTGTGTGTGTGTGTGTGTGTGTGTGTGTGTGTGTGTGTGTGTGTGTGTGTGTGTGTGTGTGAGTGAGTGTGTGTCGGGGGATAGGTGTAGATGGAGGCGGTGCAGGAAGCAGAGGGGGGGGGGGTGAGCCGTTTGATGAGAAGGTCACGATATAAACCATGTCTCCTTGCATTAGGACTGCGCTCCGGCAATATGTGTGCAAATACCACCGCCAGTCGCCAATATTATGGGATAAAACGAGATGGCTGGGAGACGTCCTTCGTCTCGTGGACACGGCCGGGCCTGTCCTCCCGGTGAGGTCATCCATGGATCCTCCCAGCCTGACTTCACGCTCGCCTGGAACAAACTCGTCGTCTTATGCATATTCATACTGGTCAGTTCCGCATTGGTGGGTTTTTGTGTTGTTTCTACATGAAGCAGAATGAGGATTAAAGACATCATCCTCTCTCTCACTGGCTCGCTCTGTCTCTCTCTCTCTTTCTGTCTCTGTCTGTCTCTGTCTCTCTGTCTCTGTCTCTCTCTCTCTCTCTCTCTCTCTCATCTCTCTGTGTGTCTCTCTCTTACTGTCTCTCTAGCTCTTTTTCTCTCTCTAGCTAGCTCTCTCTCTCTCTCTCTCTCTCTCTAGCTAGCTCTCTCTCTCTCTCTCTCTCTCTCTCTCTCTCTCTCTCTCTCTCTCTCTCTCTCTCTCTCTCTCTCTCTCTATATATCTCTCTGTGTGTCTCTCTCTCACTGTCTCTCTAGCCCTCTCTCTGTCTCTCTTTCTGTCCCTTCCTTCTCTCTTTATTTCTCTCCAGAATACCAACACGCCCGCTGGTGTAGCTTCGATTCAATCCCTCAGGTGGAGCCGAGAGCTAATTTAACTGAAAACTAGCCTAGCACGAAATAGCGTCCGCAGTTCTCCTGGGAACCAAAGAGTGAGGCAGCAAAGATACTCATCTTCAAGAGACAGGGGGGGAGCTCCATAGAGCTGGGAGCACACACTCCTGCTATTTCTACCCTGCTCCTTTTCATCCCCTTACCTTGGATCACTAGATAACTGTCAGGTTCGCAAAAAAAAAGAAAATCTTAAAAGAAATACTGGGAAGAATTATTTTCAATATAATGAAGACTTTGAGGATCTCTCCATGATGTGATGATGCTGTACGACCACTGGTCCTGACTGGACCTCCATCTTCAGGTGATAGATTTACACCTTTCTCAGTTGCACTTGGCACTGGGCATGGAGGTAAGTGTTGTAGCGAGGCAGTGCAGGCTTTGGGGCCAGCTCTCCGTGCCAGGGGGGCTCATGGGAGTGCTGTCGGCTCCACTTAACTTTCATCCTAAGTCTGGGTAATTACCGCTGGATGCTGGGTGGGTGGGGCGAGCCAGGCCGGACCACTCTCACTTACAGTCTCCCTCCAATTTCTCACTCCGAGAGTGCACCGTGAAACGGACACGTCTGCACACGCCTGCACAAACACACATGGACCAGCGCAGACAAAGAGATAGGACAGCCTTGCATGCATGCCGGCACATACTCATACACAAGCATGATTAAACGCACACACAGTCATACATGCGTGCTCAACGCACACACACCACACATGCATGATCAAACGCACACACATTCACACATGCATTATCAGCGTACACATCCTTACACACGCATGCTCAAAAGCATGCACACCCACACACCCATGCTCAAACGCACACACAGTCACACAAACATGCACAACGCACACACCCTCACACACAGCACAGGATGCCTTTTCCCTCCCTCTAAATGTTTTCCACTGCAGTCCTTTCTATCCCTCTCTAGCCATCTATCTCTTTCCATCTATATATCTCTCTCTCTCTCGACTCTCTCTCTTTCTGTCCCTCTCTCTCTCTCGCTCTCTGTCTGTCTCTCTCTCTCTCTCTCTCTCTCTCTCTCTCTCTCTCTCTCTCTCTCTCTCTCTCTCTCTCTCTCTCTCTCTCTCTCTCTCTCTCTCTCTCTCTCTCTCCCTCTCTCTGGCTCTCTCCCTCTCCTTCTCTCTGTCTCTCTCCCTCTCCCTCCCTCCCTCCCTCTCTCCTTTTCTATTTCCTGCGACCCCCTCTGTATC
>NC_079425.1:22782893-22887068 GCF_026213295.1 Gadus chalcogrammus | reverse complement strand
GATTAGTGAGACACCACAGCTGTTCCATAAACAACTGACCATTTCTGTACTTCCAGACTACAACTTAAAGCTAATGCATTCTGTTCGATCAAGTTCACTTGATGGTATAGCACGACTAATTGCTTTGTTTTTTTTTGATTTTAACAAAATTTTTCCTTTAAGGCAATATGTTCAATTTATCCATATGTATAGCAGCACAATGTGTCATATTCTTTGCAATGTCAATTACGGGGTTAGTTCATTTGTTTGTTCTTTGAAGAAAGTACTATGTACTGGTTTTAGTAGTCTGGGATTGGAGCCAGGCCGATACATTCACTGAACCCTGGGATAAAGGGACCGGGCTGCTGACATGATAGAACACAAACCATAGCTGGATCCGTTGAGAGCAGTCCCTCAATGGATGCTTGACACTAGATGGCTCCACTTCAGCTGGGTGGAAGAAGAAAAAAAAGTCAAAACCATAAACCTGGGTTGGTCTTTTGGAAATCACTTGCATCCTAGGTAAATTCTGAGAGATGAAATCATGCAGCGAAATGGCATGCTCATCTCTGTCAGGGTGCCAACGAGTTGGCACTCAGCTTACCAGTCAAATGGAACCAAGCTTCTCAGATCGCAGCCTGTCTGCAAGATTTCTGGGCAAGATGGGTCATGACACATTCACCCTTCTGGAACACCCTGAAATAGCAGCACATATGCCCAACATGGACCCTTGCTAGGATGCAGGGCACGGCGATGGCCCGGGTCCAATACTATCATCTCTCACCAGTTTAACAGTTTCCCTCGGTCGTCGCACTCGGTTCCATCTGCTCTCCGTCAGCGCGCTGCAGCAGACCACCGCTGTAGGTACGTGAGAAACAAACAGAATGACCTCGGGATAAACACTTGGCTGTGTTTCACTGTGTTGAGTTGTGTAAAATAGTTTTTTACACATTCGTCTTAATATCCATTCCACTCGCTATCGAATACAAATTAAGATGAACTTACCGAAAATGTTATGACTGAGAATGAGGGGATTTTATAGTAAATAATATTTATATCTATATTATATGCATTATTTAGATGTATCAAGTGTTATTGAATACAATTATTTTTTCACTGCAACAACTTTATGTACATCCTCAAGTTAGGCCAAACTGCTGGTCGGTGGTTGGTGCCCTGGTCGTAACGATGTTGGGGGTCTGTAAAGCATCAACTGACCAGAGTCTTGCTTTGTACTGCATGTGTTGCATGCAAAACATTCACTATCTGTAGTTGGAAAATGTATTGGCAACCTAGGAAGGCAAGGGTAGGTAACATTGTTGGCAATATTCTGTCAGGCTTGTTTCATTTGCAGAAGAAAGAAATGACAGAGAAACCATTCATTGTCTACAATACGTTATTGAAGTGTTTAAAGTACATACATGTTTGGTGGCTCCGATGCATGTAAATGGAGGTCAAAAATATATCACTTAATTCTCAACCGAGTCGTGAAATTCAGTAAGCACCTTTTTGCAGGTGTATGGGTAAAACCAAATTTAGAATGGGTGAGGCATTGTTTTAAGAGAAAATTTAGTGTTATGTATTTATAGTTATCTCAGATACCTGAAGAGTACAGGGGAGGGTTACACTGAGTTTGGATGGGGAAACATAAATAATGTGACCTAAAACATGAAATTGGGGACAATGGGGAAGATGGATTGTGAATGGACGTTAGGTGGGTTACATTTACTCTATATATAGTTATCCCTTGCTCCCTCCATAACCCGTTTCTCTTGGGTGTATTTGAAGTAATATTTACACTGTCCTTTTTAATCTCTAAATGCATGTCTTAATGTTTGTACTATAGGTAATCTGTCCCTGGCTGGTAATCCTTGGGTGATTTAAAATGTTTTACCAATCTCAATGTTAACAAGAGGGTCTTCCAATTTCTATATTAAAAATGTATACTTTTATAGTTGAAACTTCACTTCAAACACAAACTTTGATATGTTTTTTGTCCAAAAGCAACCTGATAGTTATACATAGTCAGTTATATAGATAATATCATTTTCAAAGGCAAACATGGATTCATTTCTGCAAACCAATCACTCAAGGTGGACAGTCTCTGACAGGATAATAACACAACGGGCATCTTTCCATTTTAGTTTTTTCTCACTGTGGGCCGAGAAGTTATGATTGATGAATCGGTGGGTATTAATTTGTTTATTGGACCTTTGTGTAGGAACTTAGAAACATGTTTAATAATCTGACAGCTCGGAAAGCTGCATGACTGCTTGACTTGCTGCATGGAAACATCTGGCCCTTGTCAATGCCCGGGCCCCTGAGAGACTGTCACTTAGAAAACACCCGTGCTGCTAAGCAGGAGTCTGGAACAAATGGAACATCCCTCTTGTCCATATATCCGTGCGACGATGCCTTGCACATTAGTTTTGCATGGGAAACAATGAAAGGAACGCAGGGGCAGTGAAGCCACGTTTGGAGCCCCTTGCTGCTTGTGTTGAATTTACGGCACTCACAGTTATTGTTTAATTGGTTTGACATTGACCCATCTCGGATCCACTTCACCTTCTGCAACATTTAGGTTTTCTGTCAGGTAAGAAGGCAAAGATTGCTCTTTGATAGAAAATTTCATAAAACTTGAGCGTCATGAAGGGTTCCTGATTTCAAGTCTCACAACTAGACAACCGCGGCTAAGATGCATGTGAACATGAGCTGGATATGGATGATGGGGAGAGAAGATTGTTATACTCCTGTGATTACTAATTAGTACTCTAGTAAGTATTCTACCAACAAGCCAACAGCCAATATGGGCAGAGCAAAGTAATTGTTGGCATTGAAATTGGGTGTTTCAATGCGGTCTTATCATGGGATGAGATGCTTGCAGCTCAAACATCTAGGCTGCTTATTTGGCTGGTGAGATCTCAGAGTAGTAGATGCAATTTCATATTATACATACATGGGTGGATGAGACTTGTTCCAAAAGTTGTCTGTTTTCTTGAAAAGTGATGCTGGTTTGTGTGAGGCTACGTTGTTTGGTTCCAAATGGGCTGTTTTATTACAGCTCGTTCATGGCTCGTTGGTTAGTTTTTGTTGTGTATTGCTTAAGAAGAATTTATCACTCCTGATTCAGTCCTGGGTTTTGATTGCATGATGTTAACGACCAACAACAATATGGCGAGTACGCTTTCAGACTCCCACAGCCAATCAACTATTGGCAGCTTAAAATGGTTTGGGTACAACTGCTTAATAGTGCAACATGAACGATTTGGCCAACTGTCAAATGAGTCTACACATTGGGGGCAGAATACTACCAGAAAGTTGTGGTGTTCACTCCTTTTGTAAGAAACACTGAAATACAAAAAGTGTGACTCAAAACGTTAGATCTTCACATTCTGATGATAATTATACTACTTTTTTATTGATTTAAAAATAGGTAGGCTACTTAGCAGGTGTTCTTACTATGACAATTGTGACATAAGCACTTATTTGAGACGTTGGTATATAAATTAAATTAGCAGATGCTTGGCGAAGTTTTAAGGTGAATTAAAATTCAGTTTGGATCACCATCCTTTCGTTGGAGAGTCAAATGAATGCTGCATGAGGTTCCACTGGAAGATATCAAATGAAATTGATAGTGTGCCAAGACAGACTTTAAAGACGGGATCTCTCTCATGCACTAAAATGGAAAGTTCTGAACTAGCTTATGTTTTGATCTCTGAATCTGTCAGTTCCACTCTGCAGAGAGTGGCTGTTATTTCTGTGCGTTCCGTGCATTATGCTGCAGATTCCCATCCAGCTCACTAAGGTATGCAGCATATCAGTCCAAAGGATCCCCTCGGACTGCTCCACCCATCATCTCTAGCATGTAATACAATACATTCTATTGACTTCCTCGGGGGCCGTCTACAAAGAGAATTTATCCTTTGGCCGGGGCTAATTTGACTCGCTGCTGCATGGGTACAAAATAAAGGAAGGCGCTGGACCGTGCAGAATGAGAATAATAATGTACTGTTACTGAATGGTTCGATATTTTACCACATGCTTGTCATTGTTTGGTGTGTGTCCACATTATCTGGTGCAACTAAGCTCTGCGGTTGGCCTGAAGTATTAATGTTTCTGAATGGAAAGTTGCTCTGTAATAAATTGACATGAGAGATATTGTTGGAGGGTTGGTTTGCAAAAAAGAAAAAGAAAATGTATTCATCAACACAGTGGTTGGCGCTATCCCCCTCAAACACAATTAGCACTAGGCATCGTGTTTCAATGTGCTGGGTCTACAGTACGTAATAAAGCATATTATTCAGTTCAAGGCCATAACTTAGTTGCACAAAGCAGATTCAGTCCTATTAGATTGTGGTATGGACTGTGAGTGATCTGTTACCAGTTAAATTATGTTGCTAGTTGTTTGATATTGTCTCTGATGTGGACTGCTTTCTATTATTTATCTTTAAGGAAGAATAAAATAAAAACACACAATAAGGACTGTGAAATATTTACTGATATTAATAACTAAATATGAAATCATGTTGAATATCAATGAGAAATACGTATTATATATATATTTTGAAGAACTTGTGACCCAGGACATTGCCTATCCTTGAGTGAACTTCATCATGGGTGTGGGGCACACAAACCAAGCAGACAAATAGCTACAACAGGCCACAGTTACTGTGCAGGTGAAGGGAAAAGACAGTGTCATGGTCTAACAAATACTGTAGATACAAATGCGTTTTCATGCATTGTTTACTCCCAGCTCTAACAATATTTGCCATCGGCCAATCATAAGCATTGGTCCGTCAAACTGCTTGAACAACCTTTAAAGGTTATAAACTACACAGCCCACGACAGTTTGAAAATATAGCTCAATTTTCTCAATGCGTAAAATAAAACATTATTTTCCCCTCATACAATGTCAAATAATCAGTCAGTATAATGAGATTTTACTTAAATAAGGCGATATTTCTTTGAACAGTAGCAAAACATTGTGACTCAGTATTGTTGCTTGCCTTTTATGAATGATTGTGTGCTCTTTCCCTCAATAATCAGGATCAAATTACTCTCGCTAGGCCTGGTTGAACCAGCCAGGGTATTTTATTTGTATGATATCATTATAATGCCCATGAATGTGCCTTATATCCCATAAAAGATAATCCAGAAGACAAAGCAAAATGTGACAAAAGAAAGGGCCCCTTTATCTTTAACATCTCTTAATATATTATTAATTAATAGTTCACGTCACATTACCTCGGTAATGTGAGCACATTGGCTTGTTTTGGGGTCTTTTTATATTGAAAAAGTAAAAAAAATCAGATCGATTTTTTTTAAATAAGTATTCCACTTGTGTCCTTACCAATACTTCCATTTTGTTTGGAAACTGAATTATGTGTTATTCCCCAGTTATAATACATGCATTGAATCCACATTCTACCCCATATAAAAAGCCTTATCTGAGATGCAACAATATTCCTTTGTTTTGCCTAACCGTAGTTAGTTGGGCCTTTAAGGTAATTTCAATAATGCAACATATATAAAAAGTGCATTTAACACATTCTTGACACATACTCTGGTCCCTAGAACCTCATTCTCTTTCTCACATTGTGGCAAGAAAGAGTAGGCTCACATCGTTTAACCAAACTCCTCGGGCCCGCTACACTTGGGTGGGAAAGTTGTTGCTCATTTAATTTTGCTGGTTTTCAATGAAAGCAAATGGTTAGGTCTGACCTCATAAAACGTGTATTATCTTCCAACACAATTGAAAAGGGAGAACATTATCTTCCCCAAAGTATGTTGTCATTATATATATACAATTTCAATAATTTGTTCTATTTAATATGGGAGATGTAAATTACCATCTTTGCTGCGGTCTTGGAGAATATAAAAAATGAGCTAACTGAAATGACACGTCTATAACAACCAATCACATTCTGATTTGTCAAGCTTCATGGATTCAGTGTGGTTTAAGAGACAATAACACAACTGATATGGATACATTGATATTTCATAATATTTGTAATATGAATGAAAGAAAAGCTGAGCCTTGACAGCAATACACATAGAAGAAGATTTGACACTATTAATCAGCGTAAGTCCTTTCTGTGATCAGAACAACTCACACTCTGAGACAAAAGTCTTAAAATACTGCATTCACACCACACGCATGTTGGATTCCAGAGAAAATACAGTTTAGCCTGTGCACGGCAATTTACAGACCGATGTTTAATCTGTGTTTATAACTGCTCTCCTAGGATTCATGTTTGTTTGTTTGTTTGTTATACAGCCAAAAGTGTTGTTGCGATTATGTTTTGATTTTTAGCATCTCAGCCATTTCTGCAAACAGGAGACTGCAAACTATTAAACAAGTGTGTAAATCTGCACCTACCCAGGCTACTGTGCTCAACTTAATAGCAGTGAGTTTTACATTGTTTAAAAAAGCACAAAATAGGGTTGGAAGGGATTTTCTTTTGTGTGTGTCACAGGGATAAAGGAAGGCATGCTGCCAAGGCAGTGAGTAAATATACCTTGCGTTGCAGGATGATGATAGAAGTCATGCAAATTTATTTAATTTAAGTGCTTGGTAATATTATTGTACTATGTGACTGGTTGACAAAAAGGTATGGAAAGAACATACACAAAACCCATTGATACTTGCTGCGCTCCAAGGTACTAGGACATCATAAATGTGGTCTTTATTGTCGATCAGTTAGCACCCTAGCTTTCTCCATCAGGATCCACATTTTAAGGAACACTTCTTAGACTGTCATTTATGAAATTTGCTTTCAAGGCTGTCTTGAAGAAAGAAAAAAATCTTCAAACCTGATTTCATTGCAGTCTGGTCATTTCATCTGTGTGATAATGGAAGCCATTTCTATGAAGGATTTTTACCGAACACTGTCAATCTGATAAGCTTTGTTGTGTGTGTGTGTGTGTGTGTGTGTGTGTGTGTGTGTGTGTGTGTGTGTGTGTGTGTGTGTGTGTGTGTGTGTGTGTGTGTGTGTGTGTGTGTGTGTGTGTGTGTGTGTGTGTGTGTGTGTGTGTGTGTTTATACAACAATCCGGCACCTTTCCGGACAACACTGAAGGGTTTTCTGATCCTGTCCAGAATCCGTCAATGACTTGGAGTCTGTTATACCTTTGAACCATTATGGCGGGAGAGTTCTTTCCTGCTCACCTGGCCATGTCGAATCCATCAAGTCAAAGTTCCTTGCTAAAAGTGTTTATGAAGTTATAAAAGTCATAAAAAGGTGAACAAGTATTGCAAAGTGATGAATGCATTGTCTTAAACATACAACACATTCTGTTGTTCATACAATCCATGAACTTTGGTTCTGGGTCTTGGTTCTGGCCGTGGCATGTGGTCGAATACCGGGCTATAAGCGATTGAATGATTCAAAGGCAGCCTCCAGTAGGGCGTTCTCTCTCTCTCTCTCTCTCTCTCTCTCTCTCTCTCTCTCTCTCTCTCTCTCTCTCTCTCTCTCTCTCTCTCTCTCTCTCTCTCTCTCTCTCTCTCTCTCTCTCTCTCTCTCTCTCTCTCTCTCTCTCTCTCTCTCTCAGGGCTGGCCAGCATGATGCATGAGATCATGTGGTATGATCAGGCTGAAAGTTGACCTCGGCGTTCTGCGGGTTAAAATCAAAGTCGTAAGCATTCGCTCGTTTGCGTTTGATTGATATGTCCAGATTGATTTTGCATTTGTTAGCATAATGGCACGGAGCGATCGCCGAGTTGATCGCAGACCGTTTGGTTATTGACGGTAAAAAGCTCATGAAAATTGAACAGAGCGCTGTTTGCTGACCCCTAACAGCGGGGTGCTGATTGCAGATGAGAAAGGGCGTTCACCTTCGCTGCTGAGCAGAGGATTTCATCAACTGATCCTAATGACAACACGGTCTCCATTAACACACCCAGAGTCACAGCCCGCCGTCAAAACCCATCACGTTTGCATCGAGGAGGATGCTAATGTTGGACAGGTCGAAGTTATTCTTATTAATGCATGGTGGACATTTAAAAACAAAACTCAGAATGAACAACCTTGAATTCACAAATACATTTTGAATAATTTTCGTTAGTTTGGTTCGTTAGGTGGACAAGAAATGTATCAATGGTGATCGGTTCCATTTTTCAGCATCCTTCTAAGGCACCATGACCCGTTTTGCAATCGAGTTAGAATGCACAATCCTGGCATTTTTCTGGGAACATCTGTGCTTATTTAGAGATCAGACGGAACAATTGAAGTCCTATTTGCACCTGGGCAGTGTGTGGCCCTTTCCCTTTAAGTGATACTAACTCCCCTGCCATTTGAATAAATGTCAGAAATACTGAAAACCCGCTTTGGGAATGGCTGACCAACGGCTGGCACATACGACTGCATCGCAAACCTGGCCCATTGTGCCCGTACTCCCACTTGCCTTTACCTCCCCTTTTTTTATATTTTGATGAGGTGGCGGGGATCTCTTCAACCTATTCAGAGCCTCTGGCTGCAGCACAATGACAAAACAGGCTGTCCGTTTTTCCTCCCATGCTATCAGACACAGGTGGCCGGGTCATGGGGGGAGGATACAGGGCCGGAGGGGGGCGAGGGCCTGGTCACAGAGCATGACATGGTTAATGGTAAGTTGCCGAGGACTGGTGAAGCTTGCAGGCGAGATGGCTTCATTTCGTGTTCAGGATAGCGGGGCCCAGGAAAAGGGAGTTGCAAGCAGAAGGAGCGGAGGCCTTCAGGAAACTACCACCACCCCTTCTCCGGGGTCTCACCATCAACACTGGACATATCCATAAAATGTATGAAAAATGATTAGGCGCTGACTAATTACCCGCTTAGTGTCGCTGAAAGTTGTTAAACAGACCATTACCTTTTAATACCTAAAGTAAGGAATGGGATTAATTAAGCAGAAATGTATTCTTCTAGGCTGCCAAGTCCCCTTCCTCACACTCGGTAAAAAACACAGGGTGTGATGGGGTTTGCACCTCAGGGAAATAGTTGTAAATGGTCTGAGAAGAGATCTTCACTTTCCCATTCACCAGTTTTGGATGATTGGATGAACGAGGTGAATAAGCACTTGATGGCAGCCACAAATCCAAAGTGCGTCTGGTCGTTTGGGATTCATGACTTTTCTCTGAATTCTTTCTCTTCCCCCACCTTAGATGTTGTTCAACTGGTCGTTCTGCACTTATTTACCATATATTAAGCACACCATTTAGGTAAAAGTTGTGATGCTAAACACTTAGTGCTTAGGAAGAGAAGCTGTTCAAACAACTAGAAACATCGATCTTCAGTATAAGTGTTAAATTTACATCAAGATGTGTTTATTCTCAAGCACACAAAATCTCCCCGATCCCAAACAGTTTGTGGGAGTACAATGTTCCGTTGGGTTGTCATGGTCTGGCCGGCCTTGTCATGGTGTCACATCCATTTGCATTTGGATTTTCCCTTTCTTTATTTGAAGATGGTACGAGAACACGCCCTCATTAATATCCCCATGTCCTCAAATAAACAGCAACGGAAAGTCACAAAATACAACTTCTTATTGAGCAACATGAAGCAGCCTTTTTTTGTTCGTTTTTTTGCAAATTATGTATTGAAGACTGAGCTTCGGATCTGTTGCATGTTTAAAATATATAAATTAAGTTTCTTCTCCCTAGACTTCCTGGCATGTGCTGCAGTTGGCCTTCTGGCGGCCTCTGTGCAGGGTGCTAAATCTGCTTTGGACACTGGGAGATCGGTCTTTCCACCAGGAGATTTACACTTGACATGCTCTTAAAACCCTAGTCTGACACCAAGGGCGCTGGAACCCATTGCCAGACACCAGACCGGCACAGGGCCCACACAGCCATTTAAAAGCTGTGCTTTATGGCTTTTATAGGTGCATTAGCCTGGCCCAGTGTACCCAGGACACAGGCAAAAAAGGAGCAGTGATTGACCACTTTACTAGTGCACACTTATGCCAAGAAATCGCAACTTCAGTCTGAGACCTTTCCGCTGAGACGTCTTAATGGACCTTGACCCTGATTGTTGGCTGCTTTTGATCTTATTTCTTTTCATTTTTCATTGTAATGATGATGATACCCACTAGGTCTCTGTACGAACATGCAGTATGTAGTGATATAGAGACCAGCACAAATATGTTTGTTTTGGAAGGACATTCAAACTATACCAAATTCCTTTTACACACATTATTGTCAACTGAAAATATCTAGGATGTAATATATCAGTTTATAGCTTGTTTCAGATTCATAGCCATTCTAACCATTAAACGAGGTACAGTGTTCATTAGCATTTTAGATGAAGGAAATATCATAAATTATACTGCAGTTTATGACGTTATGACGATTCAACACTTCTCCTGTTAACTGCGTGCTGCCACTTGGGTCACCAACACATGGCAGAGGTAGGGGGTTACATTTCAATTAATTTATGTTTATTTTCTCGTGTTTGGTGCAAGCCCAAGACTTAATGAAACGCCACAGCTATTAATCTTTGGACATACCTCGAAGCTTCTAGGTCAGCAAACCACCGTGAGCGGGCAGATCCATCCTGACATTTGACTAATTGCAGTCATTTGAGAATGATCACTACTCTGTTTTATTTGCAGTACCCGGCGGTATGGTCCGACATACGTGCAAACCGCCTTTTTTCCGTGACTTTGTCTGAACTCAGAGAAATTGGACTAGTCATCAGTGTATCTGTGTTGCCATTAAAGACCCGCACTAATTGGAGGTGAGTAGAGCTTCCATAGCCGCCTTGCTCGCTCGCCAGACCCTTAGTACCAATGAATACCAATCATTGATAATTAATTCATGGCTCGCACATCTCTTGTCTCCTCGGAGCCCTCAGCATTGCGGTAGAAAACTTTTGCACAATCTAGGCCTCCTCCTCCTCCCTTTCCTCCTACTCCTGCACCCGATTCTAAAAGAAATGACTCTAACCTGTCCTTGGCACTTTGTGCATCACTGGATGATGAAGACCTTCCGTGTCTGGCTCCTGGGCGAGGGTGGAGCACTCTTTATAGCAATAAGCAAGGAGATGGAAAGTGCGTAGCAAGGGAGAAATGAGCAAAATGGGGGGGGGGGGGGGGGGGAGAGGAAGAGGGGGAAGAGGAAGAGGAGGAAGAGGAATAGGAGGAGGGAGAGGAAGAGAGAATATAGTGGGTAAGTAGTAAATATGAGAGATTGGAAAAGCCCTTTTGTAAGGTGATATAAGGGGTGCTTAGGGACTTGCCTGTCCTCATCATCATTTAACTCCTATTTGTTGGTCTTACTAAACTGTCAGCAATTCTCTCCTTCCTTGGCCTTTACCTGTAAAATGCCATGAAAATGCTGACAAGCTGCCAAGAAAAAAAAAACACTGCTGGCCTTTTTTTTTTGGATGCACTTACTGTAGCCAACCGGGCCGCACCCTGCATGGATATTCTCCATTCATCCATCTATGCATATGCTAATGAATATATAATGGCGGCCTGGTTTCTGTAGGTCTTATCTATCTGAACCACTAATAAAAACCAGGGGTGCGAGAAATACCAAAAAATGAATCGAATACACTGCCTCGCACCTTGTTGGCAGTAGTTTCCACTAATATCGAAAGTCAGTTTTAGGCTGTAATTTATACAGGTTTTTGCCACACTGAAACTCACCTAGTCAAGCAGTTTTATACCTGCTTTAACTGTTGTAAAGCTAGTGGGATACACTCCCAAACAGCGACTTTAATGTTATTTCCATTGGCAACAATTTGAAACATGATGAATCCAGTGGAATTTCGTTTTAGCAAGGCCATTATTTAGGCAGGGTACTTTGTAATTCGCTGCTTGTGTTGCGATATTGACCAAACAACGAGTGCTGTGGCTGTGTTCGCTTGGCTGCCGTGTCTCCTGGTCAGGTAGGAATTGCTAGACACACTGGGAATCGTCACATCACTAATTCAGAGCATGACTATCTCTTGAATAGCCAACATCTTCCTCACTTATGTAAAACAACGTTCAAACTGAATGGCTGCTATTGGAAGCATATAGCGCTATGCTGCTGTACGTTTCACTTTCAGTTTGGATTTCGAGGGTCAACTTGCAGGCATTTATTATAGAACGACTTCAACACTGCCCTTAACTTCTATCTGTGGTTCACACAAATATGCATAGGCGTCAAAACGTGTTTAGATTATTTTTTCTATAACAAATACAAAAGCATTTGAATACAGTTTTGAGATTTGAGAACCTCCTCTTTCGGCTGAGGACACTATTTGCTTGACGAGTACTCATTTAATTGAGTAGATGTTTGTGTCCTCAATGAAAACCTCTAAATAAACCAAATCTTTAATGAATACAGATTATTTCCTCAAAGAAGAATGATCCATTTCCATTAAGAATCTGTATTTTCATCCCATTCCAATTTTGATTATCCAGAGCGCACAGCTTTACATACATTAACAAAATGTTACGCAATATGCCACCGATATATTCCGACGTGTCATTCACAACTTGTTGTGATTCTCTTTTGTGACACCATCAATGTGTGGCACAAGCCAATCCATTATTTGCATTCAAACTGACCAATGAAGAAACGGATGGAGGAATTGGCACCATTCACTCACTCTCCTCGGCATCTAATGAGTCGATCGAGTGCACGGAATCATAACAAATTAACATTTCCCATTCGACACACCTCTAATTGGCATTTCTGACAGCGTTTCTCGAAACGCATGTGCTCCTGGTAACCCCTTTACAAGGTATTTCACGGAGGTACAAATTGGTTTGCTCATCTTCAAAAAGAAATCTATGATGGTAATGCATTTTACCTTCATTAAAACTGGTGTGCTATTTACATACACGAAGTCAAAAACTATTCAGGCATTTCAAGGGATACATATGTATGAAACCACCTGCGTACTCATACGTAGTGTGATCATACACATTCTATTTGACGGTGTCTGTTTTTGAACAAATGCAGAGATTAATTTGACGACCGCATTCGACTCGACTCTGCCTTATGATAGCCTTGCCGGTGACCTCGTGGGGAACAATTATCACCTCCAATTACCTTTCTTTGTTTTGCACAGCACACTCTTCAATCAAACCGCTATGGTGTACGTGGAAGTGACAGGGTTCTCATTAACTCTAATTACTTTCTGCCAAACCATTGGACACTTTTGTCTTTTATCCCTGGAACTCAGACCTCCCAGTCTGTCCCCCTTCTGCCCCATCCTCTGAGGCACTTCTTTCCCCCCACTGTTGAACAGCCCTCCCCCTCCCCCTCCCCCCAGCCCTGTCCTTCATCACCTGTGAAGGTCTAATTGTATCTGTGGTTCTGTGGCTCTTCATTAATCACTCCCGTGGCTCAATCAGATGGTAAGTGATGCTGGACACGGCCTTGTCCACCCGATCGCTCAGGTGCTGTAGTTCGGCGGGGAGATGGACAACCAACCAGCCGCATAGATCCTGTAACATGTCCTCTGACTGTCGAGGCATTGCACATGTGCACAAACGGCCGGTGAATTCCCTCCAAGCAAAGTTCCCTTCTGTGCCAGGTGTCCTGCACCACCAACCTTGGGGAGACTGTAGCAATGATTCTCTCCCCGTCAGATGCAGTGATGCGCTGCATCGTTGTGAAATAAGTAAGTAAGTAAGGTGTCGGCACCGCAGACACATCCGGCCACCCCTTCTGACTGGTTCCCCCAAAAACACAGGAGATCTGGGTTGAAGATATGCAGTGATTGAGGAAGATGTGGTTGGGGGTTGGGTGGTTGGGGTGGAGAAGATTGAGGAGGAGGGGAACATGGAGCAGGGATAGTTTGTTCTGGTAGCAGGATATAAATGACACAGAGATGAAACAAATCAAACTCAGGTAGCCTCGGCGGTTATCCAATCCATAGTAATCAGTGTGAGTCTATTGAGCTCTGAGCTTCAAACACCCTAATGAATCAGCAACCAAAACAGAGATCCATCATTCATTTTCCTTCTGCTCTTTGACGCAAGCGATGGCGACCTTTTTTGAACGTGAAGTAAGGAAGAACGGTACACCGTGATGAAGGGGGGGGCATGTTGCTGTGTCTCTTTAGACTGCACGGCACGTTTAGAGAGCTCCGATGCAGCTACAGTTTTAATCTCAATTAAATGCAGAAAAGGAACAGCCCACGCCCCCTTGGGCATGTTCAGAGTTCCAAGATGCACGTTTCCATAAATACACATTTGTTATCACCTGCCTAGAGAGGTAGGGAAGTCTTGGCATTGCGCTGTCTTCCGGTTTGCGCGATGTTTGGATGCCACCCATCTTTGTTCTATGGAGAACTGAGGCTGAAGTTCTACCCTATTAGAAATGAATAATGAGCCTATTGGCAAGGGAGGTCATTGCTAATGGTTTGTCCAAATATTTCCAAGTCTGTCCCCACTGACAATCTATTCCTGACCCGTGCCAAACCACATTTATACGCGGATAGGTGGTTTAATTGCCTGTTTAACTTTTCACGAGAAAAATTAAAAAGAGCAACGTTATAAAGAGTGCCTCTTTTAAAAGTGCGATGTTGCGCAAATGTACAGGCATCGCGATGCCTGTACATTTTCACAACAACACCCTTTTGAAGCAGCTTAGTTGGTTTCCATGTGATTGATAGTTTGCCTTGCTTCAGGGCTCTGTTTGTTTATTCTAATGGGCCGGGTGACCTGTTGCCCCCCCTCCATCTAGCAGGGAAATGGCAGACGATGCCATGCATGGCAGCCATTGATCTCCCCTAAATACATCTTTCTCACAAGAACTCTTTCAGGATTAACTTGGCTGGAGCAAGATGAAAGAAGAAATGAACGGCAAAAGACCAGCACGGTCCAATTGGTTTGCTTTGGCATGATTGCATTATTTTTTTCCTTTTTACTAGAATATTGCAGGATATGTGGGTTGACTTTGCTGGAGACTTTCACGTTTAAAATGTAAATTGTTAAAAAATATATATCATGTATGATATGATCCGGTCCAATTCTTATGTTCGGCTCACATTTCCGACTGTCAGTACTGCTGTTGAATCTGAGCGGTCACATGGGTCACTGCCTAGAAAGATGGTCATGTAAGAACAACATTGCCTATACTTACCGAAAGGGGAATGATTAAGTTTGTCAATTGTATGAACAACTACAATTTGATGTGTACAATCTGTTCCTTTATAAGCCAAAAATGGGCGTAGCTAGTTCTGGCAGGACATTCTAGTTATCAGCTGACTACTAACGCTGTCCAATCAAACGCACGTACACTGATGGGTCAATTCAAGGCCTTCAATCTTAAACACTCACTATGCGTAAGTTACGTGTGCTGAGCAGAATTTGACCCACCACCAACCCAGCCTCCACCTGCTTTGGTTCTGCTTGTCTGTAACCTGTAGGGTGGGTTCAGATATCTGATGTTCCCCATGAAGGATTGGATTGTGCTCCCTGTGCAAATGTTGGTATTCTGTATCTGACATGCGTCTGTCATATTTTAAATCCAGAGAGAAAGAGTGGAACGATAAATCGTGTTACCATTTCATGAAATAAATTATCAAATCTTTGACATGACTGATTCCTGATAGAACCATAATTTAAGGCATAGGCCTAACATTGTTAAAAGATGAACACTTGAATACAAGTGCAGCAATAACTGTAAAATGGAACATAAATATACAGCACATACAGCCAGCGTTCTACAACTAGCAGGAAGGTTCCAAGATAAAATCCCAGCAAGAAATTGCGGTCATCAATCATACCTCTAACTGCTTTTTGATCTTTGTTTTGTTTTTCGGATTGGAACTAAATTGTGTGAAATGGTCTTGACTACCAAGGTATTATTTTTATTACCTTTGATTAATATGCCTCCACTCTACCATGTCAAGTACCTCTTATGCACACATCTGAAATCATTAACTATAATTAACTAAATCAGCCGTTAAATGCTGCTTGGTTGGTTTTAGTATTTGTTAAATAAGATAAGATAGTTGTTGACAAAAACAAAGCCAAAACAATTATGCGTTGTTATTTGCTCAAAGACAATTCCACCTCATACTATGTCAAAGGGTTTTGGGAAATTTTGAGGTTATGTGCTAGCAGTTAACATAATAGAATTCTATAAAAACTAGAGCCTTACAGCAATGCAGATTTTAACGAAATCCTTAATAAATCCGGAATAACTACGACATAAATATAGTGATACAAAAAAGTGAATAAAAAAAACATTGTTTTTTTAATAATTAGTTTCTAGCGGAATAACATGGACACAGGAGGAGTCATCAGCCTAGCATGGGGTGGTCCTCTAAAAGCGTTGACCTTTAACATCATCTCCGCGTGGACCAGGATAGATGATGAGGAAGGTAAAGGTGACGAAGGGCATCGGGGGTGGACGCACTGAGCCACAAAAGCCATACCCCGGGAAATGTTATTGCTTGGCAAAGGGCTCTGGACGGGAACACTATCTGTTTGCCATTTACTCAAACTATGTGGAACATATTTTGAAAATGTCAGCTTCGGAGCCACATCCTCTGTATGAGTTTTGTTCTGTTTTTTCAAGTAAATTGGTCTGACTGTGAGGTTTTTGTTCGCGGACCGCGGGAGAACGGCCTCCATGGCCAGGCTTGGAGACCTCTCAACGGCGCCTCCTTCTGCCGTATTGATCACAGCGGCTATTGGCGTTAGCCTGTGAATAAAACACCGCCCTATCGAGCTGAATTCCCCGCCGAGAAACTGAAAGCAAGAGACAAAAAAAACCTTTCTTTGCACTGTTTCTCGCCGTTCAATACCGGGGGGCTCAAAGGACATTGCGTACGTATAGGAAAAAAATAACCAGGCGAGGAGAAATGTCAACTGGTCTCGACCGGTTTGTGTGGGGATTGCGGATTATTAAAGTGTATTCCTTCTTAAAGTGTATATTATTATATTGTATTTTATATATATTTTATTATGTGTATTCATTCGTCTTCCTACTTACCGGACATTAGTGTGAGGTTTTGATCAGTAGACCGAGAAGAGATCAATTATTGAAATGATTTATAAAAGTCAAGGGCAAGTAAACAGTGTTGCACTCCTGCACTCTGACTGGGTTTGGCCGACATCAAAGAGAGGAGCGATCACATGATGTGCATCTTGATACGTACCCCCAGCGAACGCAGCAGTCCCCCTTGACATTTGAAATAATTGGAACATGAAAAAGACAATGTTTATACAGATTCAGAGAACAAGGATGTGCAGAGTTTTGTATCCACATTAAGGGAACAAGCATTATATTATTAATGTTTTTTTTTTCTTCAATTTATACTAGTGTATCAGGAGGAGAAATAACCTCTTCACACTTGCAATTTTTTTTGAACACTTTAAACGTCAGACCTAGAAAAAGAAGAAGATTGCTTTGTTATTTCAATACATTTTGCAAATAATTACACATAGGGAATCCATTCAACATATCTTTTCAACATTATAATAGGCACAAGCCTTTTGGTCCTCCAATACATTTTTCTCTTTCACTGCCTTTATATTGTCGAGTTTTCCCTGAGCCTTGGAATGACTTTAGGTAGTCAAGTGATTTCCCATATATCATTTATTTATTTAGTAATCAATTTATTTGCGTATTAATCTATGATCTATGTATTTAATATTAAATAGTACACAGTCCTTGTCACGTGTTCTATGGTAATGCTTTTTCTCAGTGGTCCTTGGTTTTCTGTTTGGTTGGAATATAGGGCAGTACAGTTTGGGTGCTCTTGTCCGACACTGTCTGTGTGCTGCTGTTTCGTAGCAGTTTTTTACGGCAGCCCGGATTCAAAAGACCCTTCCTGGGTAGTGTGTGAGCTCCGGTCGACGCCTTGGCCGGGGACGGGACGTACGAAGGGTCCAGAAAGTGAGGATAGTGGAGCGAATGCTCAGAGTAAGACCGCCTCGGGGTGGCGCACGAGCTGGCCAGGGGACTCGTCTCAACGTCGCTGTCCGGCGTCGCCCGGCCGCTCTTGTCCTCTTCGTCGTCGGCCGCCTCCGCCTGCTCCTCGTCGTCCTCGTCGTCATCACAGCACAGCGCGTGGTACAGGATCTTGTCGCTGAAGCGCACCCGTTCTCGCGGCTTGTGGCTGTGGGTGGAGCTACTGGCCTCCTCGCTCGATGAGTCCGGCGTGATGATGCGGGGGCCGTTGGGGATGGGCAGACCCCCGTTCATCTGCGAGTAGGCCGAGGCAGTGGTGGCGGGGGGCGGCGGTGGCGGGCTGCCGGGCGTCTGGGTCTGGGCGGGGTCTCCCGACCTGAGCGTGGCAGCGGCGGCGGCCGTGGCCTCCAGGTAGCTGCAGAACTCCCAGCTGTCCGACAGCACGTCTGGGTTGAGGGGGTCTGGCCGGAAGGCCTCGCCCAGCCCCCGCTCGCTGCTGGACGTACTGCTGGCCGTGGCCACCGTCCAGTCATCGGGATCCTGGTCAAAGTCAAAGTCTGACGTGAGCTTGTCAATCTGACCCACCACCTAGAGAGGGAGAGAGGGAGGCAGAGGGAGAGAGAGAGAGGATGATTAGCTTCTAGTACAATGCAAGTGGGTCGCATTTTCATTTCAGATGCCTTGATTGGGGTAGTATTGTCCTCGCTTAAATTGAAGGCTGCAGCTGACGGAAATTTTAATAGCGGATTAATCAAACCATTTTTCAGTTAATCATATAATCAATCAAATGTCCTTAATAATAGCAAATGTCATCTCAAGTTACCAGAGTCCAAAGGGATGTCTTAAATGCGTTTGCAGCCAAGAAAAACTAAACTATTACTACTATTAACTATTACAACGATACCAAATCTTTCAATTGAACTGCAACCTTAAGCAGCAAATTGTATTATTTGTGCTTGATAAATGACTTAAATGATTAATCAATTAAGATAATTAAGAACATTTTTTAGTTGGCTCAATTAATCGTGTAATCGTTGGGCCTGGTCAAGTTTTTAATAGGTGAGAATGGCTACAATGACCTGTGCTGGCACTGAGCTAAAGTTTAGTTTATTACATTACTTTTACACGCGGCTGCACTTATCTTCACAACCTCCGTTTCGAGTGCAGGATTAGCCACCCACTCAGTCTGACTGAGGCAGGGAGAGTACACTGATTGAATTCCAGAGCACCAAGTGTTGGTAAACAACTCAAATGGCCAAACTGTTGTTCACTGGGCTTGAAAGATTACGAGCTACTAATTTGTCTTGCTCCATGCTGTAGTCCAGATCAATTTTGATATAAAAAAAAGATTAAAGAAACAAATGGGTGTCTTCCCTTCACAATCGCTCGCACACGGAACTGCCTAATAATTTGTTTGTCAGTATACTGTCTGAAAATAATGTCATGTGCATAGTTGGCGAGCACTTTCCCGTACGGTGCGGCATGAATGTTTATTGTGAAATGATTTAATTTTTTTTCGTTGTCTCAATTAACCTCAATACTTCAGGCGTCAGCAGCCACGGTGCCGCTTGTGAATAAAAAGCACTTTCGCTCACACCGTGGATTACTAGCCGAGGACACATCACATTCAACCCCTAATACTCGACATTTTAGAACCTTTAATCAGCGTGTTCTGGGCTCAAAAACAATCCATTGTAAAATGAAAACACTCAGGCTTCCTGTCGCCCGCTAAATGATACATTTCCTTCAGCCATTTTGCAATTAAGCCAAGTGTTTTGAAACAGGGAAAGTTTTTCCGAGAACATACACACGTGGAATTGGAACATAATTGCCGCTGAATGCCAACCGAAGTGAGGTTCTACCCAGAGATTTGGGAAACGTGGTCTTGAGCCTCTGAAAGTCGATTAAACGACAATGAAGCCTTACTCGTGTTATGGCTTCGTGTCTGAAGTGGGATTGGTATTTCTTTTGCATCACAATTTAAGGAGTGTGATTATCAGCCCTATAACCTAGACTTCAAAAGTAGAATATGATTTAAATGAGGCTCACTTGTTGTGTTTATTGATAGCCGAGCGTGGCCTATGGTGCAGTCAGACTAATTTGAACATCTTGAAGTGGCTCCTTGATAACTCCTTACCTAGATTAAAACGCAATCACACAATTCATTCTCCTTTGGTATATTTTGCTTTCAGCGAAACTCGTTCTCTTGGTCTAGTTCAGTCTACTGCCCTACCAAAAAGTCTTGCGTCAACTTGAACCATCTACAATCAGAGAGATACGAGATATGATGTGTTTTCCTCAGTCCTCCCCCATACGTGTGGCTGCATGGTGTGTCTGTATGGATCAGTGCCTGGAAACGTGTGCTCGCATGGCACGCTCAGCCAAGGAGCTCTGGGGGTCTGCCAGTGTTGGTACGGTATAACTACAGACTATCTAGGCTATGCTTTTGCTCATTGGCACCATTGAAAGGGACCAGTGCTGAATGAGTGTTCTAATCGGCTAATGCTTCCAATGCCGTTTTCAGTGTGATTTGCTTCATACTCATGAGTGTCATTAAAAAATATACCGGTATATATCTTGGTGAATTAACCAGCTTCTGTATATTTAAAAATGTGTTTCGTTTTTTCAATTGTCAAAGGATAATCTGTCAAATGTGTTATCAAAACGTGTTCCGCAGCTGAGCTAATACATCCACTATCATTTAGATGAACCTGGAACAATAGATCCTCTTCCAGTTTTCTTTGTCTATTTATTTAATTGGAGCAATAATACGGTTTGAGGACAAAAACCCAACGCAACTGTCCCCCTCCATCCTGCTCAGCATCATCTGAATGTTAAATTACCTCCACAGTCAATCATAAGAGTGATCCTTTCTAGTCATTAGAAATCCCTTTTGTGCTCATAGACAGTAATCGGTAAGCTATGACAGACCTTTCACACCTGACGGACGTACCAGCAACCCTTTTCTTCATCTTTTTGTTCGTTGTTTCACCGTGAACGACATCTGTACCCAGTCTTTTGAGGTCACAGATGGGTCCAATGCAGCACCACTGAACAATAATCTGTGACTTTGGTTTCCCAGAGGAGAACATGTGACGATTGTGCTCTAAAAGTGAATGATTGTGTAAGCAAAATTGTTGCAGGGGCTGGATGAACACGATCACATTACCAAGGGGAGTCGCCGTGTTTGATATAGAAACAGACAATGAGTAAAGAATGTGCTCAAATTGAACTTTCAGAATAATTATGAGATTAGCACTAAACCTGCATTTTATCTGCTAGGTTTTATTGGAATTAATGTCTGCAACAAGGCCCGGGTAAAACAAAGACTGCCTGGTCTGTTTAATTTTTTTTATGGGATTGAGAATGCTTCTGCATAAACAAAATATTTATACCTTTGAAACCAATCTATAGTCCTGCATTTGAGTATATAAAGTAAATGCAAACAATTATGTCCGGACATCATCGGCAAATCACTTGCTTATCAGTGGTTGGTGCATTGATTATGATCATTTAGCCTTGGACCTTTCCCAAGAAAGACTGCACCACTACAAGACAAAAGACAAAACATACAAAACCCAAAAACCAGTGCGCATTCCCTATACATTATACTTTTTCGCACCATCAACACATCTCTCTACTTTAGAACTTGAATATCATATTATGCTTCCTTTCATTTCCTGCCTCCAACAGAGACTGCTTTTTATTTCTGCTGCAACAGCATGTATTTTCCTCGTATCCTTGCTTGCACAATAGATGCCCAGTTGTGCAAACAACGCCCACCAATCAAAGCCTCACCGCCTAGAAGCTTTTAATGATGTCAAACATGCAGTGTTCAATGGCAGGAAGCTATAGAATACAGCAGGAACATCTGGTGCAATCCATGCAACATTTTTAAACCCTTTTTTTTTTTTTTCTTGAACAAAAAGGCTGCTTTGACAGAAGCCAGCAAACCGTTCCATGTGCCCATGATCCTACTCCATATAATCTGTCCTTCTTTATGGTTGTGCGTCAGTGATAAAAGACCCACATGATGGTTTTGTCTCCACCACCCTATCCGTCAGCTATCAAACATGTAACATTTACAGCAGCGGGTCAGCAGGATCGAGAGATTCCGAGGCTTGTTGTGGGGGGCCTTAACAAGAAAGACTTCCATGCAGCCGCCTGCCTGGGTCCGTTGCTGCACCTCATCACCTGTCTTTTATGATCGCTCTGGGTAATTGAGGGCTGGAGTGAATGAAGGACACTTGGGGGGCCCTGACAGTGACCGAATTGTACAGTGATGGGAAAGACAGACTGAACGTAATCTAACACTGAGTGATGGTCGATAATGTAAAAAAGAAAACTGGAAAAAACTCTTTGAACAGTCTCCTCTTTGCCACAGTAGTGATCTGGGTGCTGTCCACATCCATTACAAGACCCCCCTCTCTCTTATATTCCCTTCTACCTAGAATCACGCTTAACTCATCACAAGTGAATGCCTGCTTGTATTCCTCTGAGGATGCCACCGGTGCTCGCGTCAACGTTCATTAGAAATGACCATCGACGATCATAGTAGAGTTCCAATTGTGATATGTAATGCACGTTGCAAAAATCGATTCAACACAAGAAACCGAGACAGTCTGAAGCATTCTATGATTTGTCTGAGAAGTTCACCATCTGCGTCCAACATTACTCCGCCGATGTTGGAACAGATGTGTTTCGATGTGAACAGACTGGTCCCTGGTTTCATTTTGCATGATGCACAGAAAATGGAGGCTTTCCAAGCACAATAGGAATATTGGACCTATTGATCAATTATCTCTGCCACAATAATCAATAATCAGATGCACAAGGACTCATTAAAGAGAGGGGGGAACTCACTTTCTGGGCTCATCTAGTTTTTTAAACTGTAAACTTAGGGATATTTTGGGATTGATAGAAACAGAATGGATGAGTACATTGTCTTAAAATTGCCATTCTCTATCTCTCCCTATCCTGCTATTATTTCTATAATCACTGTATAAGTAAACTGAGGGAAGCAAAAAAAAATAGGCTACTAATTACCAAGCCTCCAGCGTTAGGAAATAATTTATTTCCCATATGGATCAATGGACCCATATAAATAAATGTTTAGGAATAAATTAAACTGTATGCATTTCTCAACGTTACAATTAATTGTGAGCCTGCTCCTGTGCAAGCGTTTAACTTGCTGCAAGCACTTCATGCAAGTTAGGAAAATGTTTCTGCAATTATCCAATCTGGCATGCTGGCTGTAAGATAAAATGTTTGCAAATATTGTTTTAATGTTTTTAGTTCCTGCAGCTTTCTCCCAATCTCCCCAGCCCTCTCCTGTTCGCACCCAATTGAGCTCTACTCCCTAACAGGGGTTGAATCCAAATGTGCGCTCCCATTTAGTTTGATACCACTTCATCTCTCCCGGCGGCGGCGGTGGCAAGCATTTCACTGAAGTCACTTCAGGATATGTTCACAAAAAAAACTACAGATGGCTCCTACTTTCAAAATCAATAGCGTTCTCCGTAATGTAGGTGTAAATAGCTGCACAATGTTTATGCATTTCCCTTTATCGAAGGTGCATTCTCCTAACGGACTTGTCCGACAAACTGATGAGATGGAAAGGCTAGCCCTCAGCCTCCCAATGTGTTTTTGATTGTTTTACACAGCAAACAAACCGGAACCCCTTGTTGTGTTCCCTAAGATGCATGAGTTCGAGGGCTGGCGGACTAGAAAGCAACCCACCAACATACGGGTGCGACTTGCATATCTCCTCAAACCAAAAGCAAAGAGTTAAACCCCATATTTCGCCAGGGGGGCTGTTAATGGTGGGTGGGTGAGTGTGTAAATGCCACCCTTTATTTACCAACACTTATTTAGCGCACGTTGGGTCGATGAGCAGGAAGGCTTTTTACCGGGGCACAACGGTAAGTGCCCTTACCTTTATGTCTCTGAGTTGGAGAAAGCAGAACACCTGGGGAACTGTGCGCCTGGGGAGCATGTGAAGACGTACAAAGCCACACTCCTGTTGGGTTCACACCAATAATCTCGGTTTGATACCAGTCGTTTGTGCTGTCTACATTGGCCTTTAAGGACTCTTGAGTACTTCACAGGAAGGTACTATTTGCAGGAGTTCAACATAGGAAGTATCCGTCACTGATACTGCAGTCTACTTCTACAGTGCCACTATTTCGAGCACTAAAATGTCGGTTGCTTGAGTTGTTGGTTACATTAAATCAGTTATCGTCCAGCTGGTTAATGGTGGGTGGGTTTAAATGGTAAATGGACTACTTTTATATAGTGCCTTTGTAACCACTCATAGCATACATTCATTCACCCATTCATACATACATCCCCAGACCGACATCAGTATCAATCATTCACGGCAACAGCCAGCTCATTGGGATTATTAAGGGTTAGGTGTCTTGGACAGGGGCACCTCGACAGGGGATTGTACTTGCAACTCTCCGGTTGCCAGTCAACCAGCTCTACCTCCTGGGCCGCTGCCGCCCAACAGTATGTGTTTGTTTGCGTGTGAGAGGGAGGAAAAACATGGCAATAAAACCATGAGGACCTGATTTTGGCCTGGCCATCCTGATTGGTGAGATGTGATGCTTGTGGTCTTCAAGAGGAAGTAAGGGGTCTTTGAAGGGTCCTCAGGACGCATCGCTGCTGTAATTATCCTGTCATGAAACGGGGCTGTGAGCCCAAGACTTCTTCACACACATGCCTCCAGCTTTTTCATCTTTCCGGAGTCACTCATGTTTATGGAGATGGTAGAGAGCAAGGGTCAGACCGCACAGGACCAACCCCCTAATCAAAAGCGCCATTACCAACTTCAGGGCTTTAATGGGCGCCATTTATCCCCGGGAATGATGGTAAGAGGTCAACCCTTTCCCTCGAGGCAAAGGAAAACCGACCACTTATATATACTAACACCTTCAGTATAGCCCTACGTTGCTTAATTTAAGCTATTACGCTGGCCAGCTCATCCCACCTGCTGTTTGGCAACTAGTGAGTTTATTGGAAGGCTTTGATGATAATTAAAACCAGGTTGTGCGTTACACTTGGTGAGCAAGCCAGAGAGGGAGGTTGTATTTTACAGGCAGCTACAGTAAAGTGTCTTGGGGTGAGGCCCACTGAACTACTAGCCCTGTACACGGGCCATTTACTGAGGTTCCCCTCCATTGAGTCTCTGTGTGTTGAAAAAGGTCTTGAGCCTTTGCAATCTCTTTGGAAGTAGAAGAAGTTCTGCAAGAGGAGGCTCAGTCCAATCCAGCGATTTCCTTTCTGGCAGTCATAAATGACAGTCCATCTCTAAGACAAGGCTAAAGCAGTGAGCATAGAATCACCTAGTCAACGTATTAATCAGGAACAATATTGAATAAACAACAAAGGTTATGTGGTGTCTGATCTCAGTACAAGTTGTGTATTGCGAGCAGTTGCTCTGCAAAATTGTATTGTCTTAAATACACAATTTCCTTCCAATATTGCTGTAATTTCAGTATGTATCAGGCAACCGTCACACATCTGCACAAACAAAGTAATGGAGAGTTAAAGACCCCTGTCGACATTTATCAATTTCAAATAAGTGTTCCTCTGGCATTTGTATGCTATCGTCTCTTCATTCAATGATTTGTGTGGTTAACAAAACACAACTTCTTGTTATCACTGTTGTGAACACTATTTTAGGCTATTTTAATAGTCTCAGTCAAGATCCGGGAGGTGTGATAATCTGAAAGCTGTTGTGACGAGTGTTGTTACTGCCAACACTTGTCACTTGTCCAAACCTGTACGCGGTAATCCTGAAAACAACATATAGAGCGGCAAAGAACCGACACACTTCAAAACCGAAAACACATTTCCTGCGTCTGACACTTAATATATCATTACGGCCCCCACTGCAAGTGTACTTCAGGATACTTTCCGTTATTTTGTTGTAGCTGAACATGGGGTCAAGACTGAAAGCGCTTGGCCAAAGCATGGGGCAGCACTACTAATGCGGGACCAACAACTTGTATAGCAGGAAGGTTTACTGCTTATGTAGGAGTGTGCTTTCCTCGCACCAAATCCTATAATACATTACCCTTGTGTATATCTGCAGTTAGCTTGCTTAGAGACTAGGCTATTTATTTTCTAACAAGCTTTTAGAGGAGGGTTTAACCCAACAAAACATCCACGGTCATTTGCGATGAGTGAAAGCCGGCGTTACGCGCTTGTTGTTTTCCAATCACTTATGACGGATTTGAAGGATAAGGTCAACCCTCTCAAGCTCTACAGCTGTTGACATTGTCCTGAAACAATTAGTGTCTTAGTTAAATATTTATCAGGCTTAGGCACGGATGTATCTAAATACTGAATTACATGGAAAAGGTCATTAAAACACAAATTCTGAAAAATCATGATAGTTTAACATATAGGCCTATTGCGCTGAAGAGAAAATATCACATTTATAATAACTCACCGCATACTAGATCAAAAAAGGCAAAGAAAATATTACCACAAATGGTGTCCCTCATCTAAATGAATATCGATTTTGTTTTATATATTAATTTACAACGATAAGATGCATGGTGTAGCCTCCCTCACTCATTAAACCTATCAAAATGTGTACGGTAAAGGCTTTAAACTCTCGTTTACAAAGACCGCGCCAAAGTCAATGATGTTAGACCCAGTGTCTGCAATCTATCTTTATCTGATTCAACGTGAAGAACCCCCTTCTTGTGTTTTAATCAATGTTCTGCACACAAGGCTCTCAGCTGCACTCCACAGCAGTCAGCCATACCATCTCCTGTAAGACCTGAAACTCGGGGCAACTACGTTTACAATAAAAATACAATTCTTTCTGAACATCTCTCAACAAAATCATTTTTGGGGGGACTCCTATAGTGTCTCCTGCAAATATTTGTAATCAGTTAAACTGATGAATGTTAATCTAGAACTGAGATCAAAACCAAACTTTAGCTTGCTCGGCAAACTAGTAGCGTCATCCAAATAACGCAGTATATATATATTTGTGTTAGATGTCTCTCTTCTTCGTAACCTACTGTCACCTCTAGGTGCACTACAGACGAGGCGGTTATTTGAACTCGGGTGATAAATCTCTGCTGCCGTTTCAAAAAGACAAGATGGAAGGAAGCTGGGAAATGGAAGGGGGGAGGGCGGGAGCAGAAGTGGGAGCGTCAAGCCTTTGAAGAGAAAATAACCAATATAGCGACGCACGCTCCTAAACGGAAAGTTGAGGGGCTCAGGAGTCCAGCGCGCACCGCTCTTTCAGTGCCACAATAGAGTCTGCTGATATTGGCATTGCGCTGTTATCCTTACTTCTATATTGCAAAATATTTGTCATTGCTTCCAGCGGGCTCTCCGCGTTTTCTATCAGTGACAATGTGTGGAGCGCTCGGCCGTGGACTGACACACCTGTCACAGCTTGTCACTTTCTCTCTCTCTCTCTCTCTCTCTCTCTCTCTCTCTCTCTCTCTCTCTCTCTCTCTCTCTCTCTCTCTCTTTCTCTCTTTCTCTCTCTCTCTCTTTCTCTCTTTCTCTCTCTCTCTCTCTCTCTTTCTCTCTCTCAACGGGACGTCTTCCAGCCCGCGACTCTATTATAGATATGGCGCTTCCTAAAGCGCGGCTTTGAGAACGGCAGTCAAACGTCGGGCCCGCTAGAAGCCGCTGACTTTTTTGACGGAGACCTATTTGCAAAAAAAAATCCCAAGCAGACGTTTCGCCCGTGAGGCCACCATCTGGCAGCCCTGCATACCTGGTGTGACGTATTCACTCGCTAGCCCTGCCCTTTCTGTTGCGGTGCATTCTGCTGTGCTTGTTATCGCATGTTGTTGTCCAGAGCGCATAAGAAGTGGTCGGGCGGTTCTCCTTTTAGTTGTGACTGATGTTGTTAAGAGGGTCATGCATTGGCCATTCAGGTCATATTCAGAGTATTTCTCAGCGGAAAGCTGTGTGTGTGTGTGTGTGTGTGTGTGTGTGTGTGTGTGTGTGTGTGTGTGTGTGTGTGTGTGTGTGTGTGTGTGTGTGTGTGTGTGTGTGTGTGTGTGTGTGTGTGTGTGTGTGTGTGTGCCTGCATCCGTCTGCGTGTGTGCATTGAGATGGTCCTCTTAAGATCTTAACATATATCTAGGTGACATCTTCACATATATCTAGGTGGACTGGACATATATTTATATAGTTTTTCTTTCGGTTGTCAACTCCTTGGGCCTCTGACCATGAGTTACCAATAACTCAATAAGCGTCTAATCCCTGTAGGGCAGTGGGCTGCATTCTGATTCAAGCTAGGCTCTTATTGATCAAGCATTCGTCATGAGGGCACTACTTGAATATTGTGAATGAGGTAAAAAAAAAGAATGTCCGCCGGAGAGTTTGGAGTCTGATGTGCGCTGTGTTGTATTTCAAAACCAAGGTTTAGCCCCTTCTACAACAAACGCACCTTTGATGCCCCACCACATTAAAGCAAAAGGCAGCCTTGAATGCTAAATCTCAAAAGGCCAGCCTAACTCTTTCCCATGGTTACATGTTTAGCATCATGCAAACCCCTACCCCCCCATGGTGACGTTGTGAAAACAATGAGTATGCATCACCTCCATTCATGAGGTATTGGAAATACATAAGCTCTGAGACGTATTGATCGCTCGAAGCCTTCCTGGGAGCTATGGGGAATCCTTGTGTGTTTACCGAAAGCTAGGGAACTGCGTGTACAGCAGTGTACGCTGCCCTGCTATTTTCCCTCGCAACAATTATGATTGTCTTTCGCAGGTTTCTCGTGGTAATTATAGGCTACAGAGTTGGCATGGGGGAGGGTGTGATGTGGGTGAGACGCGGTCCTCTCACCGCCAGCCCCTCCAAGCGAGAGGAGCCCGTTGGACAAACCGAGCCCCCGAGACGGATGAAAGGAGGGCTGTGTTCCCGGTCTACCTTCAACCCCCATTTTTGTATACAAAGAATCATATCCATATGCATCCATACATATCCACATGTGTTACATACAGTATTAATACTCAAATACTAACACACAGGCATGCACACATGCATACACACACACACTCACTCACTCACTCACTCACTCAGTCACTCACTCACTCACTCACTCACTCACTCACTCACTCACTCACTCACTCACTCACTCACTCACTCACTCACTCACACACACACACACACACACACACACACACACACACACACACACACACACACACACACACACACACACACACACACACACACACACACACACACACACACACACACACACACACACACACACAGGCATACGTACAGCACATACATAAACAAACCTAATGCATTTAGTGATATAAGAAAACAAACGTGTCTTTATAACAGGGGTATTTTCTTGGAAGCGTGATGTATGTAGGAACATTGGCTTCTCAAACAACAATGGTACCGCCAGTATGTTCTCCTTTGAAATTTCCATTCCGGGTCAGAACGTTTTTTTTTTTTTTGGCCTCTGTGTTATGACTCACTATTCTCAGAGTAGCCCCGGTTGCCAGATATGAAACAAATTGGCACACAAGCACATCGTGCTGAAGCCATGGAAGCAGGCAAACAAACTGGATCAACTGAGATTGCACTAGATTCTACCTAATTTTTGAAACACGGAGACAGCTTAGAGCCTGGAGGGATGTCGTGGCTGATGCCACATGAGCTGGCATAATTTGAAAACAATGAATACATTGAAACTGAAACATGAGCTGATCAATTTACAGTGTGGGACGCGCCGTCGCTTGACATTGTCAAAATAGAATAATAGCGTTTGTCTCAAATATAATGTTGTGCTCTGCTCAACCTGGCAACCCACGTAAGCTTCAGGCCTGGGTAGGAGGGGGCGGGGCCAGCTCTCTCCGATAGTGTGAGTTTGGACTGGAGCATCCATTTTTAACTCTGTCAAGGATACATATTGTTCCCTTTATAATGCAGCACAATAATCGTTTCATCTGTAATCTTGTTTTCATAATAGTTGGAAGTCAAAAATCGTAATTGAAAATCAAATTTGGTTAATCGCTCAGGCCTTATGCATAAATACATACATACATAGTGCAAATATGTCTTCTTCAAGGGTGAGTGGAGCTTGCATAGCTTGTATGTAAATCCTAACCATTCATTTTGCGCAACGATTTGGCAAGATCATCCTTTTATGAAAGCATAACACAAATATAATGAAAAAAACTATACATTTGTGACCACGAAAGCACAGTATCCCCTGAAGCCACCAGGTAAATCAATCCGGCTGGGAAGTCAATCTGCACCCCACATCACTTTTCTCAAGGTTATCCTAAAATATAACACCAATACACAAATCCAATTCACTACGGACATCGTGTATACTACCTATCCACTGCAATTTGAAATCTGCACTTTATATGTATGGCCTGGGATTAGAAAAAAAAGAGGACCTATGGGATGGACTGAACTTTGTCAACAAGTAATTCAGGAGATTAAATGAGCCCACACTAGTCGTGATAGAATCAGCATTCTGTGAACAGAATATGATGTCCTGTAGTTCACAATGAAACCTCAGGACAAAGAAACAAGTAGTCTCCGTAATACTATACATATAAATGTTGGATAGATGTCAAAATATCCATTATTGAGTGTACTGTGCAGTCATATGCTACTGGGTCTAGATAGAACAACCTAGTCGATATTTTTATACACTATAGTATATATATATATATATATATATATATATATAAAAAGGCGAGGATAGTAATGTCCACAAGAGTTCATCCTTGCATTCTTTATATACTTTCCCTCCACTGAGTGTCAAGTCAAGCAGACTGACTGACCGGCTGAGTGACCGACTGACAGTCCTGCGGACGGACTGGCGAACACACAATCAATCCAGCACACCTGTGCCACAATGCAACATTCTCAGAGGGTACTTAAATTTGTATGCATCTTTTTTAAAGCATTGATTATTTTTGAGTTTTTTGGTGTCAAGTCGGATTTGACAGAATATACTGTATGTCAGGGCATGGAATCAATACACCAAATTCTTCGAGAAAGTCTTTCTGCATTTCGCTTCCATGCATTCTTTGTATTTGTCTTTTCTGGAGCAATAGAGGATGTTACTTGGGGAAGATAAGAGTACAATTTCAACATTACATAACAAAATGGATATTTGATGAATCTTTGCATTGACAACAGATGGCTGTTGTCGTGTGGATCTCTGCTGGGACTCTCCAAGGACTTTGACAAAACTAGAAAGGCTTACAGGAAGGAGGATCTTGAAGTCCCACGTCTATTCGTTATTCAAACGTTGACATTGAAATCAAACTAGTGTGAGGTCAAACCAAGCATCCAATTAGCGGGTAGAACGTTAAGTAAGGAAGCTGGATAGGGCCATTTACTGGAAAACATTCATGAAGTGTTTTTTAGATTAGCCCCTCTAGTTTATTTGTCCTTGCCTGCATTTCCAGTGGAGCCTAACCCCCCTGTTCGCAGCCTGCAAGTGAAAACGCCGCCTCCAATCCTAGTTGCTGCTTGGTTTTTTTTCTCTCAGGCTTGACGATGCAATAACTGTCATTCTCTGAGCACCCACTGATGCAAGCCCTGCTCTTTCACACACCATTCCACACACCGGCTTCAGGAAAACATTTGAAAAACGTCCACATTAAATAAACATAGAATCGTATGTGTATGTGTAAATGTGGAGGCAAAACCCTACACGGTTGAGCCTCTTGGTTTGGACAGTGTTTTGACACCCCTCAGTGTCTCTGTCTCCTTGGCAGCCCGGTTTTTGATTGATGGCAACAAAAGCCGTGAAGGATTCTTAGGGCTGAACAGAGAGATAACTGAGTGGGTCCAAATGAGTCCGTCGCGCTGCGAGTTCGACTGCCGTGGACTGAAGGGGAGGAGGAGATGGAGTGACAGAGAAAGTGAGAGAGGGGGTGTATGAGGAGGTGGGGAGGGGGGTGAAGGCCTTGCAGTTCTGCTGGCAGAGCAGGACGCAATGATGCCTGCGTCATCAGCCTGGGGGTCACGTAAAGGATGGGGAACAACAATACCCGCCATGTGACTGCATGGCGGGGCTCTGCCGACAGCCATCGACCTAGTCCATCACGAAACGGACACTCATGCACGCACGCACGCACGCACGCACGCACGCACACACACACACACACACACACACACACACACACACACACACACACACATACACACACTGAAACATTTCATTGTCAACAAACAATGTGTGCGCAAACATGAGTGTGTGTGTACCAAAACAATGTTGCACGTACATTACTCATCTCCTGAGTGATGCACAGCAAACACAAGCCTCCATCGCATAACAATGTCAGGGTCTGCCAGATTAAGGCACAGTCTGTGAACGAAAACAGCCCGGATACGCCGTCCAAACGAAGCCAGTAGTGATCCTGTTCGTCCGACCTGGCAGCTGAAGATATTTAAAAACAAGCTAACAAAATAGAAATCCTCCAATGGGTGAATCATTCGCTGCTCTATACTTCCACTGTTCAATGACCGCCTCCTGCTCTGAGTCACAAGGCAAAAGTCCCATATATCTGACCTTGGGTTTTATGCAACGCTCGTACAAAATATACATGACATCAGTGAGTGCGCGGCGAGAACCGTTTAGCTCGGTTAGTCATACACCCCCCAAACTCTCATCTCTCCCCCCGCACTCCCCTCTCCGTCACCCCCTCCGTCACAGTGAGGTGATGACTGCCGGTGATGTCACAGCGAAGGGGGCAGGAAGGAGTGTGGACGGTGGCGGTGTCTGACGGGGTAGGGGGCCCTGGCGTGCTTTCCCTCTTTAAATAGCCACAGATTTAATCTACACACAGCAGCAGAGTTCTGACAGCTCCTGCCTCGGCTTCCCCCTCCTCCCGCTTGGTGACACATTATTTTCTCTCTCTCTCTCTCTCTCTCTCTCTCTCTCTCTCTCTCTCTCTCTCTCTCTCTCTCTCTCTCTCTCTCTCTCTCTCTCTCTCTCTCCTTCCATCCTTCTGGTCTCCACTCTATGGACCGCCAGGCCCCGCAAGCCGTTGTCAGTTCCATTCTTCCTCCATGTCTGAAGAACCAAATGGATTTACAGGCTTTGCCGTCAACCACTCCCTTTTGCCCGCTCGTGGATGAGGCTCCTTTCCTCTATTCCTCTGCTCCTTTCTCTCCATGCCATCCATCTTTTCATGTTGACATGGTCATTATTCTCATTATAGCGCCCCTGCCAAGCCGGCTCTTCCCTGCTTCCCTCCATACGTCTTTGTCTTTGACTTCTAGTCGCTATCCACGCGCGTGTGTGTGTGCCGACCTCGATATATATGTGACTTTAGCCGATGCGCACGTCCAGCTGTGACGCTGTAGAAGCAGGGAACCCTGATAAAGACCAGAGACCCTGCTGCAGGATGCTAGGGGCTTGCAGTCTGGTTTCTCTTTAAAGACCGAGCGCATAGCTTTGCCACTGTGGTTATGCAAAGAGTTAGGAAAAACATGAGCTCTGCGCTACTGACAACAGTCATGGCATTGCCTGCCAATACCGTCTTACCCAGGAAGCTTGGATGACCCCTTCCAGCGTGTTTCTCTTTGAGATATCTCCATCCCACAGCTGACCTGATCTTACTTGGCATACCCACGTCTTTGTGGAAAAACACAGAGTTTTTTGGCTTCTTAAAAAGATCATCCGATGTTTAGTGCCACCAGTATTTACTCATATTCCTTGAACAATAGAATTTTTTCTGTTGAGCTCAAGACTACTTCATGATTAGAAAGTGTTGGCAAGGAATGGATTAGGAAGGCAAGGTTAAATAATGAGGGAAACTGCGTGAAAAGTTTCCCTCCAACACGTGGAAAACCAAGTTGGGCTCGAAGACCATGGGCCCTATCTTGCATCCGTGCGATTGACTTAATCACTGGCGCATGTGTCGTTGCTAGTTTGCAACTGGCGCAGAGCGTTCTTTTCCCTCCTGCTCCACGCGTCGGTAAATTAGGGAATGTTCTTGTGCCCCAAGGGGCGGTTCGGCGAAAGGAGGAGGCGTGTTCTGGCGCAAACGTTCCCTGGTGCTATTTTGGAGTTTCAGAAACCACTCCCGCCACAAACCACGAAATACCTGGTTTCAAGTCAGTGTCAGTATTTCAATTCTTGT
This sequence comes from Gadus chalcogrammus, assembly GCF_026213295.1. Lineage (NCBI taxonomy): Eukaryota > Metazoa > Chordata > Actinopteri > Gadiformes > Gadidae > Gadus > Gadus chalcogrammus. The sequence continues at coordinate 22,853,121 of NC_079425.1, read as the reverse complement.
GCATCTGTCTCATCGGAGACAGATGCCGTAGAACCGCCCACAAAGCTACTAGCGCTTGGCGCTTCTCACATGCGTTTCAGACCGTTAAAATAGGGCCCCATGAACAGTGGGGAGAAAAAACTGAATTTGGTTGATGTTGGAGCCATGCATGGGCATTGTTTGACATTACCCTGGCTCGGAGCTGATAGGATGAAAGAGTGAGGCAATATATACAAAAAAATAAATAAAAATGCGAGACAATAAAAACAGTTTGCATGCTGAAGCTGGAAAAGCAGGTATTCTGCAGACCAGCTCGGCTTTTGTACTTCTTTCTTAAAGTTCCAAATAAAAGTTAAATCGTTGCTTTCCTCTTCTTGCTCAAGTTTAAGTGTTGTACTTTCCACAACAATGTAAATATCTACCAGGGTAATCAATGGGAGGTATGTTTGTGACTTGTGCACCAGTCTGTTCCCTGGATCCCCTGTCGTCCTCCACAATGAAAACTGCAATAAGCGCACCAACAATCTTTTGCACGGAACCCCCTAATTGGTACTGATCGAAGAAACTTCCCTCCCTCCAAACTCCCTCCCCTTCTACCCAGCTACTTTGTCAAGGCCTTGCTAGGGAAATCTGCTATGTAGAGTATGAAAACATGACATATTATCAACTGTGTAAAAGTATTGCTTTTGAGATGGTTTTCTGGTCCAATCTCATTGAGGACATGGCCTTTATTCTCGATGTACCAAGGTATATAAGATAGCGTAACCCTGGGAAAAAAAACACGCATCAATTATAGAAACATGCTTATTAAATACAACTAAATGGTGGTGAGTCTTTTGAAACAATTACATTTCTACTTGCAAATAGGTTAAGTCTGTCCCTGGTTATAGTCGATTGGATTGGATATGACTGAACCATCGGTACCATGTTCACGCCCAAACAATACCATCTGTCATTGTCCTGACACCCTTCACAACATGATTAATGCAACAGCCCAACTTAACCCTAACCCAACCGTTGATGTATATAACGCATGTTATCCTCAGAAATCGATAGCTAACCCATAAGAAACTCAAAAGCCCAACAACGCAATGCAATTCATAACATAAACAGTATTTCTAATAAAAGAAGTACTAAAGCCACTATTGCTACTTCTACTACTAATTTTATACCACTACTACTATTTTACTACCACTACTACGACTATGTCTACTACTCTGCATTTTATGAATAGTAGTAATTACTGCTAGTAATTATAATGCTGATGATATCATTTAACACTGCCACACGTAAATTAGTGATCACATGCAATAGATTGTAAATGAGTCATGTATCTAGTGGCAGTGCACTCTTTCCTGGGAAAATGAGAGGGGTATTTTTAGTCCATGTGATTGTGTGATGACAAGGTGAAATCCATTTCTATGAGATATTCTCTCGACCCTTCACAGTCCATGCACAATTAATTTGATACAAGCTGGAAGCATAAATCCTGGATGATTATGCTGTGTTCACGAGGAGAGCGATGAGCATGTTCATCTTCGCGGGTCTCAAGAACAGTGGGGAAACGGCAAATTAGTTTTGTTGTATTATGCAGATGTTGGCGCATTCCGCAGAATCGTCAAGATTCAGTGAAGTGTGTGTGTCAGCAGGTGTGTGTGTGTGCGTGTGCGCTACCAGGTTATTAATGTAATAAAAAGAAAAGACTCGATCATTTATATTCATGCATTTGCGGTTTTCTGATGATACCACGTTTTTAGATGATGCGCTCCACGCCACCGCGGCGGCGGCGGCTCCGAGTTAAAGACATGATGCCTTAACGACCGCGGGTGTGCCTCCCCCAAGGTTGTTTAGCCTCCAGCCCGTTGTGTTTTCCCCGCTCTCTGATCTGTGAACCCGGAGAGCCCAGGCAGTCATGACCGAAATGTAAATGCAATCCAATCCTCCTCCCCCCCCGCCCCTACCCGTCCACCTCCGCCGCCGTCCTCCCTCAGAACACGAATGCAATTAAAATCCCACTAGCCCCCGATGGAGAGAAGACATCTGCGAGGTGGTGTAGCTGGCATCCTACATGGGACCGAGCGGCAGCCATGACCGCCTGTTCACCAAGCCCTGGCAGGAGAGACGAACTGTGGGTCCCTCTAATGACCTGGAGCTGTTTCACGGTGATGGATGGATGCTGAACGGCCTGGGACCACTTTAGGTCAATAGGGAAAAATATGGTAACACTTTATAATAAGGTGCCATAATAAATAGCAAACTAGTCATTACCTAACCCTTCGTTAATATTTGTTAATTGTTACTAAAATATCTATTTGGCACAAGATAATAGTTTATTTTCACTGACCACAGAGTGTCGCTGGTTAGGGTTCGGGTTAGGGCCGGGTGTTATGGTTAGGGTTAGGGCCGGTTGTTAGGGTAAGGGTTAGGGTTGTGTGTTAGGGTTGGGTGAGGGTTATGCAAACAAATTATACTGTATTTAATAAATGATGAAAAAACGATTAACTTGTGCCAAATAGATATTTTAGTAATAATTGACAAATATTTACAAAGGGTTAGGTAATGACTAGTTTGCTATTTATTATGGCATCTTATTATAAAGTGTTACCAAAAATATATTTCCTTCACGTAATACAAAGCAAATAAAAAATAATAATAGGGTCCCAGTGGCTAGTTCATCTCCATATTATGCATTTTGAAAATGTAGGTTCAATAAAATATATTGAGGAATTAAGATGTGACATTCAATTCCCACCCTCAATAAGCGTAAAATCTAAAGCCTTAAAAGTTGAAGTATTGTAAACCAATAGGTGACGTCAGGGACTGTGCTATCGCTACAGCCATATTGTTTACGGTCTATGACATGGACATGGTCTGCATTCTTCCCCCCCACAGCCCAGTTATCTCTGGGGATGAGTTGTGACACCGCCCCCTCTCTCCTCTGGCTTCTGCTGCTTCTTCTCCTGACCCTATATCAAACCCTCTCTGCACGAACCCCCCCTTGATATCAGAACCCCTGTCTCTCTTGCCTCTGTCCATGGCCCCACCAATCGCAGTTCAGGCTGAACCACTTCTCCAGCATCTCTGACCCTTGACCTTACACTGGATGGCTTTGCTTTAAAGAGTCAGGGGAATTCAGGGATAAACTGCAGGGAGAGAAGTGAACAATAAAAGGCAGAATCAAGGCCAAGAGAGATCCGATGGCTGAGCCACTATGATCTTTGCTAATGTATGTCGCTTGATGTTATACGTTCACACTTCTTTTTGTCGCCACTCCATTTCAGTATGCTCAGCCCTTTACTCCCCTCAGCGAAAGATCAGGGGATGCATCTCACCTGGAAGAATATGAAATGGCATGCTACATCACGGCCCCTCACTGAACCCTCACGTGGTGTAACAGGGATACAAGTTGACTCATTCAGTACGAGAGAGAGAGCAAGTTTAGACGGAGAGAGAATGTTTGCATTATTGAAATCCTCATGATCCATCGATATCTTTCAGCCCCGTCCTACCTAAGGTTTTAGCAGCCTGCCCTTCTGTTTACAACCACAATGGATGTACTCTCATATATTCAAACAAACAGTTAATCGTGCACTGAAACTCGGTATATTCAGCATAAAACATTCTATTAAATGACGAAATGAATAACCAGTATTGTCCCTCATCAAAAGGAGAAACACTGCGGACAATAAAATGCTCGAGTTGATGCGTGCCTCAAGCTGCTAACGTAGCAGCAGTGATGAGCCACCAGCGACTGCATGCAACCGTATGCATTCAATTTTGTGCTGGCCTGACGCTATTCTGTTTGAGTAGGAAGACGCTCTATATATAGACGACGCATCCAGTAAGAACAACACGCTCGGGGCTCAGCAGTGGCAGCCGCACCACCCATGAATTTGAAGGGGGACCGACCAACCGGACATGTGCTGCATCCGCTTGCTGGGCTTTCAAGCTTCTGTTTTTGTTTTCGGGGCGATAAGGCTTGCACCCCGAGTCCTGATTGGGCCCTTCTAATGACATGTATTGCTGAGGCTGCCAACACATACTCGGTGGTACAGCTTCAGCCACTGCTGGGCTGCTTGGGAACGACCAGCCAATCGGAGCTGTGACCTGACCTTATTAATTCATCCATGACATAAGGAAGAGCCGTCTTCAATATGCAGATGTAATAATACACATTTCAAATGTGTAACTAGTCATGTTCATGGGAATAGCTTTAGGTCACCATGGGTGCCTAATGTGAGGTTGCATTAATGACCTATTTAGTAATTTAGCGGATGCTTTCGTCCAAAGAGGATTCCAGTGAATGCCAATACAGGTCACAGGTTAGGCTCTTGCTGTAGGATGTTAAAAGGTTAGCTCCTGCCTTTGGGATTCAAACCCAATACCTTTTTGGCTGGCAGAAAACTCCATACCCCTAGAAATACGATGCACAGACTTTGACAAGATGACTTTTGATAGGCTCGATAGAGGTTTGGTGTCAGTGCCTTGGCCGGAACTCCTTTGACCCTTGGTGACCTGGAAGCAGCAGCTCGGGTCACTCTACTTCCCCCTGTCACTGTGACCAAGTTGTCGAACATCCTGAAGCCATAAAAGCCGCTCCTTCACTGGATTCAGCCTCGTTCAAATTCAATTCAAGTGCCTCCGGAAACCATGTACCGCTCCCAGAATATTAGCTACTCTGCCCCGAAGAAATGAACGTCTATAGAAACGGAAACCTTATGGGGGGTGCAGGAGCCGCACAAAAAGCAGTATTACACAAGGACAGAAGACGGAGTGTGTGTTAAATTAAGAGAGTTTAATAGCCCTTTTTCTCTCTCTCATTGCAAATCATTAACTCTAAAAACTATAAGCAATAGCGGATAAAAAGAAACGGGTGAATATACAGCTATGGGCTGTCAGGAAGATTTTACAGCAGGTTCTCTGGGGCATAATTCACCGCCGGAGAAAAGGGAAAAGAGTCTCCGTGGTTTAAAGCGGCGGAGCTTGCGTGAGGATTATTCCGTGGCAGCTTCGTACCGCGCCGTTCATCAGACGACTTGTTATTTCTAAATGGAAGTGCTGCGCCAGGGTTTGAGATCCCTCCTCTGTGTTCGCATCCAGAGTGTTCGTCACCCAGGAGAAGTCAAACAGTTTGGCCGTAATCCTCCAAGCGTGAAGCACTCGTGGTGACTGCTACTGCGATGAGCTCACGGGGGGGGGGGGGGGGGGGGAATGTGTGTGTGGGAGGTGGTGAGAGCTCTGGTTGATGATGTGGTTATGAGTGTCAGCCATGTATTTTTTTCTCTTCTCTAATGCTATTCTTTCTTAATGGCTTAATGCCCCGTTAAAGATTTAACGCCTGTGGCAAGCCTTTCATTATTGTCCCTTTTTTAAACATTTGTGTTCACATGTATTAATGAATCAGGCAGAATAAGCTTTGCCGTTTGTGTAAATGTTATCCCCGTAAAAGGCGTGTACAAAAGTAAAACAAATACCCAAAACATATTTTGGTTATTAGAATGGTGTGTTTGGAAAGAAGCGTTCAATGGATGTTCACTACTGATAATTCTTTCTAATTCCTAATCCTTGTTATAAACCGTGTAAAGATATCTAGAAGACAAAACCCACAATTTATTATCTGCTTCACTAACCATGGGAAATATTTGATTCTATTAAGAAATATACCAGTAATCAAAAGGGCTCGGCAATAAACATTATGTCCAAGCAATTAATCAATTTCTGCATGCTTAAAAAACCTTTGATGGTTTGGAACCTGTACATTTTGTACAGGCCTTTGCTCTCTCGGTTTAAACTAATGCATCACTGTTTACACTCATACTTTGACCTTTGCCCTCATCCATATCACTTTACCCTCATACATATCATCTCATGTTGCAGTCTTCTATACAAATTTACATTTTCACCTATCACTAAACACTAGTGATGGGTCGGTCGCGAACGATTCGGTCAGAACGAACGAATCCCGAAGGTGAACGACGAGAACTGATTCCCAAAACAAGAGAACTGATTATTTTTTCTTTTTTTTTAAACATATAACAAAAATATGGTCACGTAAATAAAATATACAAACTAACCCCCCACAACCTTATATGGATTGAGTCTAAAACGTTCTCATCGATTCAGCCAATGAGAGCAGGTAGCAATCGCTAACAAATGATAAGGCAACACCACATAACTAACTAACGATCGCTGTAGGCTTCAATATTATGCAAGCACTTAATTTTTTATTTTGTTCTACATCACAATTGCATGCTTTTATAAAGTATTGTTTTTACCTACCCTTACGAGTTCGTTTAGTCTATTTGCTAACGTGCTTCACTGCTTATTAGTGCTACTTGGAAGACGCCATTAATTATTACCCCATTATGTATTAAGGATATGTATGAAATGTGCTTATGAAATGTGTATGTGCTTTATATATATATGCTTATTATTTACACTTAACCTGGGTAATTTTGCCAGAACATTAGAAAGTAATAGGCTACATGAATGTTGATTAACATTTATTCCATAATTTCCGATTCCCTGGCAAATTGTGTAACAGACCATCTGACTTAACAAACGAATCAAACAAATTAATCAAACTAACGCATCGTGATAGTGAAAGAACTGATTCCCGGAAAAGAATCGTTTTGCCCATCCCTACTAAACACTTGCATATCATGTTGAACTCTTACACATACATTTACACTCGTATCACTTTACACTCTCACATATCACTTTACACTAACACACATCACTTTACACTCATGCATACCACTTTATCCTCATACATATCACTTCACACTCTCATATCGCTATGCACTCTCATATCACTATACACTCTCATATCACGGTACAATCTTACACACCTCTTTACTCTCTCATGTCACTTTACCATCCAACATATTACTTTACACTATTAAATATCGCTTTACACTCTTACATATCACTTTACACATTTACATATAACTACACTCTTAAATTGTAGAAATCAGGCAAGCAGGGTGCCATGTTCGTATTCACTCGAGTGCGAGTCTCTCTCTCTAATTGCCTTACCACTAACAGTGAAGTTCAGATTCAAATTCAACATATGGTTTGAAATAATTGATTATTTATTTTTACTCCTTAAACCCAGGTGGTCCCAACGTTTGGTGGTGGGCCTTATATTCTCCTTATTCACGATGAAGAGGACATGGTCCAACCCCTCATCAATCTGTCAGTCATCAGTCGGGAACAGCTCTCACATCACAAGGTAAGGTTCACTTTCGCCCCAGACCACTTTTGGAATTATTTTATTTCCCACATCTGTTCAAAGTTCTGCCCCTTGTATCAGAGGCTAGAGGCTAGGGGGGTTCACAAGGAGCCCTAGCTCCAGGTGTCTGGGTGGGGTTACATCTGCTCAGACCCTCCGTCCCACTGCAGATCCCCTCTCCCGAGGAGTGCCAATAACATTTCAAATGCAGGTGTCAAATAACAAAAGTCTAGATTAATGTCCTTCCACTTTGCCAACGGCATCAATTACAGGGAGTGGGTGGCTGGGTGGGGGTGTCGCTCTCTATGAGACTGCCATTCACGGCTACGCAAAGGGCTAAAGATCAAGCTATCTGCTTGAGTACAGCACTGCGGGTGTTCGAACCCGCACACATCACGTCTGTCGCTTTTCATTCCACTGCTAGTGTGACACTGACACCTCGACTAACCACATTAATGACAAAATAGAATGTTAAAAGCAGCCTTGAAGTCACAACGTATAAGATTGGGATTGAGGATGAACTAATCTAGTCTTGTGGCTGCACAACTGTATGTCGTGAACTTGGGTTGTATGTCGTTGCTGGGGCTTTTGTGAGTGTCGATAGTAGGATTCTTGTCAACAAAGAGAGAGACGTACGGGCTGGCCAGCATTTCTCATTTTCGGACTATGTGAGTTATAGCATGGGATTTTATTTATTACAATGTTGAAATCCCTAATGATCAGAATTAATTACAGATATGTCAATGTAATTTTAAGCTACAAGCCCTTTTGTTTTGTTTACTAGTTTGGACAGTTACTATGAACAGGTAAGAGAGTATGAGCCATTAAAACCCCTTTGAGATTAGTATCCGTTTCTGGGCATAATTAAAGCAGGGATTTCCATGACAGCTTTTGTGTTTTGTGTCTGTGGACTGTAGCATCCCAACTCCTGTTCACGGACAGGGCTGTTATGACTAGAGTGCACTATCGCTATTGATGCCAAGGTAAAATTAGACTCTCACCACCCAATTAGCATCTATTTAGGTCACAGCGGACGTCTTGGGCTGAATGTAGACTAACTAGGCTATTTTTGTGCGTAATAAATGATATTGCTTATGATACATATATAGTAGGAGTGTTAAGAAAAAAAAAGCTTTTTGGTTGGAAATTCGATAAAAAAAAAAAAAATCGAACAAAAGGGAAATTATCCGAGGACCTGTGTCTCAATTTGTGGTTGGTCGGTATTCTAGTCTTCTCAGTGCTCGTTCAGTCGGGACAGATGTTAAATAGATCGACACATTTTTGCATGGTATTATCATTTTCTTATGACTCCCAATCATGGAATGACAGGCTGCACCGGTGGCCCTCTGGGGTTCATGCATCCGCACGAGCAAAACACTCCACGCCAGGGCATGCAGGGAAAACACTGCCGTCTGCAGCCAATGAGATAAGCCCTTTCTCTCAATTCAGTCATCCCCCCCCCCACCCCCCCCCCACCCCCCCCCCACCGCCTTCTATCTATCATTATAACCTCTCCCTCCTGCTCAATCCATCTTCCCAGCAATGTATTTTCTGATTGCTTGCCTCACCTATATTTGTAAGGTTGCCTAACATGGACTTATGTGAATATTTATATTTAGGCTGTTGCAGAAATAGGGGGGCCCCCAGGCGGCCCTCTTTATCCTCATTGTTTTGCGCTGACTAGAGTGTCCACATCCATACACGCTGCGGAAGAACCGTCTGTGTTTACCCTTGCCTGCCTCAGAAAATCCTTACGGTGGACAAACCTCTCCATCAAGCATGCCCTCTATGCCAAAGCGAACAGCTGATTCTGAGAGTTATAATTCTGGCTGTGGCCTTGATAGACAAAATTGAGGTCACCGATGCCTGCTCCGCTCCGACACCTCCTCTCCTTTCCTGTCCTCGTTCAACCTAGTGTTGCACAGTAAACCGCTAGCAAGGTTTCGCAGTAACCTGCAGCTTGACATTTTTTGCAATACCCTGCTGTTAAAAATGGTCCTTCACCCCTTTTCATTAGCACCGGTACTTATCAATGACAGTGTTTTAGGTTGTGTTTTAGCCGTATATTTCCTGTGAGTTCTGTCGAGGTGCGACAGCAGGTGTGTGTGTGTGTGTGTGTGTGTGTGTGTGTGTGTGTGTGTGTGTGTGTGTGTGTGTGTGTGTGTGTGTGTGTGTGTGTGTGTGTGTGTGTGTGTGTGTGTGTAAGTCTGTTCATCGCTCTGTTTCCACTCCCTATAGGCAAAGTGGGCGTGCCAATTGTATTTTCAATTGAGAGAACAGGAGGCATGGTTGCGTGTTACTCTTTAAACTGAGCGCACGTGCCATAGTGATATAGCCTGCCTATAATTTCATTAAATCATCCAACATCGGGGTGGAAGATATCTAAAATAAATCACTCACAAATCAGCGATATGATTACGGTTGTTGCTTGCCACAATTCAAAGTAGTCCTCGCTGTCAAACTACTAACTAATTATTTGCAAAAGTCTCCTAAAATAAAAAAAATTGTAGACATGTTTGATGAAAAAACACTTGATATTCTCAACGTCAGAATATTACTTTTAAGACACATTTCACTGCAAAACACCAGATATTTTATAGGGCCCTTGATCCCGAATGTGCACTTCATGGTGATGAAGCTCAAACCCAGGATTTTTCTCCTGCATGTTACAGAAGTGCACTAAAGTAGCCTGAACACAAAATTGCTCAAAACATCAACCTGATATTGAAGGTTTTTGCTTTGGAATAGTCAAGTATCTGTATCGTATCGAGATAATAATGCAGGTATAGCATCAAACCATTTTGGCATCAAAATCACTCAAACCATCTATTATAGTTAACCCATGGTCAGAATCGAAATTGATCCTTCTGACAATTTTGTGATCTGTATTTCATCCGTTGTGAATCGGCAGTGATGTCATGTTGCAGTCATATTTATTTTACATATTTATATTTGATAGAAATTCAATACAAAGTGGCCTTGACTCATAGGGGAGATGGACCATATGTTCGAAACCTATAGTGGTAATGGAGTCATAAAGCCTTCCTACACAATTGATGGAAATGGCTAAGAAGTGACTCACGGTAACTCATTCTTTTACCCCTTTCAACCTTTAACAGCCTTCAATGGCTTCTGCTCTCTCTCTTTCTGTGGTATCTCCATGAACAATCTCATTTCCACTGAATAATCTGTGCTCGCTCGCTGTAAGCCGCCACACAGTGAGTCACACGGTTGAACTGAGGACAGCGGTGCGGATGACTTTCTCCTCATCATGTCATCAACCTTCTCCTTCTCTTCCCCACCACTCACTCTCAGGCCAGCTGTGTGTGTGTGTGTGTGTGTGTGTGTGTGTGTGTGTGTGTGTGTGTGTGTGTGTGTGTGTGTGTGTGTGTGTGTGTGTGTGTGTGTGTGTGTGTGTGTGTGTGTGTGTGTGTGCTTTGCCTGTGAGTGTGCCGTGCATGGTTCAGAGTGAGCATTTAATTCCGCAAAAGTGTTTTTCATATTTATTTTTTTCCACACAATGCTATTCCACGAAGCAAGTTCATGATCTTGCCTTGCAGAATAACTTATTAACTAATTTAGATATTTGTGTGTTTGTATTGAGTTTTGATAGATGGAAATAAGTCTGTTAAACCAGAGAATTCCACGTGTCCATGAGATCAACTATGCCTTTCTTTTTGTTTACTTATTTGTTGTTTGTTTTCCTCTGTGAAGCGCTATACAAATACAATGTATTACTATTAATATTTTCAATAATTGAAAAAAAATGTGGTATATTATCGGCGCATACGATGCATCATCCAAACGTTGTGACGTCTCCACGGTCATCATGGATGCTAATTATGACGCCCAATCATCTGGGTAGTACTGTCTGCAGTTCTGGAGTACCTGCCAGCTTTTGGGATTGGTGAATCATGCGTGTAAAATCCATTACAATTACCATTACAAAATGCCAATCACAAGTCCAACAAAATGCACTGAGAGAGACGCTCCAACATTATCATAAATAGGAGCCCTGCTACTTTCGAGTCTCTACTCAGTGCCCTCTATTTGCCTGGGCGTCATCGCCATATTATACTCTGCCGAGTGTGGGTGCAAACAGGCAGCCACACAGGTGACTGCACAGGTGACAAAGAATATTAATCATCCCAACAGTTTGTTGACATGTTTGGGTCGCTGTCTGCTCTTAAGTGCGTGTCTGAATAATTACCCTGTCCCCTCACGCGAGCCTCTCTCAACTTAGCCTGCCCTGCGCTGCAGAGTGCACGGCCACGAGCTTGACAATGACAGACGTGGCAGCCATCCATGCCAAGCCAGGTGACCGACTATGAACTGACATTTCAGGAGAACGCCCGAGAGAGCGACGAGAGAGACGAACAGACGGGGAGTGTCTGGATAAGATACAAGCCAAGAAGCAAACGTGAAGACTTATTTTCTTTGTAGAACTGTGTTGGCCGCTTCCTCAAATGTATGGTTTCCTTTATAAATCTGATCGGGCTACTCTGATCGCATTACTGCTGTCTTATCAGTGTGCTATGATATAATAAATGCAGAATAATGTCATCCACTTGAAACGGCCTCACAATCAAATTCCTCCCTGTCTGAAAAAAACCTCTCCTTGTTGGTTTGATCAGAGAGCCTATGAACTTTAACTGACGACAGAGAGTTTGGGAATTTAAGATTTTTAGCTTGATGAGTGTTCATTGGGCTCCGTTTAGGCATTGCAGGTTTTGTTCAAGAGCGAGTTTAGACACGGAGTAGTAAATTATATCATGGTATCCTATGGCTACCATAACGTAAAGTCCTTATTTACATTTAAATTGCAAATGGCCCTGGTTGGCATTAGTTATGTCATTGATTTCAAAAGCTACGTCAAAAGCTACAGAGCCCTTCTGGGATCAGAATACATCACGATTGCTAAACACAATGTTTTTCCAGACACAGTTATATGTAATGATTTCGGCCAACCAACTCAATGGGACACTGGCTTGGTTTAATGTCATTACGGACCATGGTCTTATATACAAAAATGGTGATTAACCAAACAATGGTGATGCTGCATACCTAGTCAAGACCCAATGCTTAAGCCAGCCAAAGGCATTGAAAATGGACCACAAAGTCCTGAGCACAAGACTGTTAAACCACGAGTATTTCACAAGGTTACCTTCAGAAATGTCAAGGATTAAAATGGCATCGTAAGAAAATAGAAATTTGACAGCACTTCATCCTTCGAAATAAAACCAATCTTTAGAACAAAGGCAATGAATGGGTAAGGACAAATCAAAGCCTGATGTGGGATAGGCCCATTCATTTGAACGGCAGCATTTACCGTTTGCACACTCATTTGAAACACCTACTTGCCAAGCGTTTGCTACTGTTGACTGCTGTGTGCCGTATGCTCCCACACGGTAATGTGATGTAGCTGTATTCTGGGGGGTACCGTGTGCTTAGATGAATGCCATTTCTCACACCATTAGCTTCAACATACTGGTTTTATTCACAGCGCACAGATAGACCCAAACAATCCTAAACACGCCCACAAGCCCCATTTCAACAATTGATCTAGAGTGTTCCGCCCAGTCTGTCAGTGCGGCATGCAGCGGTAGGAACCATTAACTCCATCTTCCCTCCACCGCTCCACTCTTCCTCTCAACGTCTATTTCACCAACGTGTCCTTTCTTTTTTGCCATTTCCCCAAAAAGATTTGGCATAACTCTTGCCAATCATTTTCTTTCGAAAAACCTTAAGAATTCACCGTTTGAGGATTCGCCTGACAATCTCTTTGTCTGCTTTTCACCCTCCCAAAAGTATGTGTAAAACGTGTAAAAAAAAATAGCGACACACATTTTGTCTTGTTTTTCAACCAGCTAATATGATCGTTAATGAGCTCATACAATAATAGCTAATAACAAAGGGAAATCAGTGAGGGAAACCCAATGTGCCGACTCCTTCGGCCTGGTTCACTCCAAACGTCCTCATTAAAGCGTGTTCTGAGTCTGATGGTGCTGGGAGGCAGACGTTTGGAGGGCCGGATAATCCAGTGGGTTTTCCAGGCATGATGGGCCAGTCGATACGCCGCGCCCGCTCCCTAAATAAGCCGTAGAGCCGGGTAAAAGAGACTCCGGGGAATGCTTTTCCTGGTGGGCTTTTCTTCCTGCCTCGACGCTCAAGGTTAGACGTTGGTGATGGCGGGGGGGGCGGGGGGGGTTGTCTTTACCTCTTTACAATACCTCCCCTCCCTCCTCTCCTTCTCTCCCTTCTCAGGGCTCTTCCAAGTGCACTGGTAGGATTATAGACGGCCAAATCAAATTGCCCGTAAAATATTTTCTCCTCAACTAATTAATAATTTCATGTATTTAAGATTTTGAACAGAATGTCCAGAAGAGAACACGGCAGATCAGAAATGTTCCTATCATATCGGTTCAGAGAACGAATACAAGTGCGTTCCCATTTTACTACTGCCGTGGCATAATTACACCAAGAGGAAAAAATAAAACATATCAGCCTTTCCACTGCCAGGAATAATGAATGTGTAATTCCGTTTTTCGAGTGGACAGCGTGTATATTCTGCTGAGTTAAAGGCAACCACTCAGGTGCATATCTGACGTGGTGGTGTTGAACTTGCAAAGGAATACATTTGTCCCTAGGAGCTGGGGACTTTCGTTTCTGTTTGCGTGTGTGCAAACACCGTTAGGGGTACATCAGCGAGTTTAATTAAGGGATTTCTTTTCGGCACACGAAACGTCAGCCCGAAGGAGGAATACATTGGCAGACACAGCAAGGGGGCACTTGTCAGTTCTTTATAATTGTGATTATAACGCAGTGGCACCTATTGGGTGAGGTGTGTCTGATATCGTGTCTAATCATGCCCTTACGAGTATCATAGTGTTAGGCTAACCCCTAAGAGCCGTCGTCACGTGAAGGTAAAGCTGTTCCGAGGTGTTTACAGGTTTGAGCCTGGGCCAAACCCCGCCCTTAATCTGACCTCAATGGGTTTCCAAGTGGTCCGCTGGCGATGGCGGCATCGCTAGGGGCGACCAGTGGGCTGTGGCAGACTGGGCAGGCAACGTTCGATAACTGACAGCCAAGTGAAAATGGTTGCTTTCTGGGAAATGGTCCATTCTGTCACAGCTCTGTAAGTGATTGTTATTTCTGATTGGGAGCACTCGACTGAAAAAAACGATAAAAAACAGAAGGCATCCCAGCCACCCACAGAGCTTCTGTGATGGCGATTAATTCATAGTAAAAAAATTAAATTGCGTTTAATAATTGGATTGTGCTATATTTGGTGCATCCTGCGTAGCCACTTAGCATTCAGCGATTATTTTGGGGAATTTCTCAGTTCACATGGTTACGGTGCAAAAACATGTACCCTAAAACAAAACTTCTCCAATGGGCATTTAAAACATGCACGCAATTCAATAATGTATTTTCCATATTCAAATATTGAGGGAAATACTCGCTTTTGAGATTTGAACTTCAATGGTCCACATCTCACATGAAAACAAAGCGGGGGTACGACCGTATTTGGCGGTGTTAAGACGTGCGTTCTCACTCCAGACCTGACCGGTTTCTGAACAGATCCGAAGACGCACTCACTTGCTCGGTCGTCGCACGACTGGCTTTTCGATAGCTTATCTGGGGCCCACAAAAGTCCAACAATGCCACAGTCAAGCACGCCTCAGAAATCAAAGTGCACTAAGAGACTGAGAGAGCGTTTCTAATCAAATCATTTACATTGCGGTTTTCCATAACAGACATCCAGACATCACTTTCGGCACAAATGCCTTGAATTGAAGACCGGGTTAATGGGATCGGAGTTGGTATTCGGCGGTGAATAGAAACCAAATCAGCCTATTTCCTCAACCGCAGCTGCTGGGAGGACTGTGAATAGCTGCAACTTTAAGTAAAGATTATTCCTCCCTGTATCCATTGGTGGGCTAAGCTGATGCCACCCAAAGTGGACCATTTGTTCCAGAGGCAGACGAAGGGATAAGAAGAGCCGGTCCTACTTCCGCTGGTCCAACACCTTGTAGATCGTTCTCCACATTCAGTTTGAGTATGATATGCCATTTTGCATCTCAAGGGCACCCTCTCTCCCTCTCCCCTTTCACTTACCCGGTGCGTTTGTACACCCATTGTGGCTTTCCAAAAATTCAGCCTAGTCAATGGAAGAAGAAGGAGGGATTTGCTCTCTAATCCTTCGTGAAAAAGGGAGCACTTTGAACGATTCCCCGGTTTTATCTGCTGCTTCTCTTCCGCTGTATCTTATGATGGGGCGGGGGGTTGAGGGAGTTAAGCGTGACCAGGAAGCGGAGTGCCCCGTGCTAAAGAACAACTAGGATGAGGCAGAGATTGCGCAGACAGCGTCCGCATGCCCGTTGCACACTTGAGCAATAGAGGCCAGCGTCGCGGACAAACTGTTCCCTGCCACTGATAATTGCTCTTTGTGCTTCAAGCTTTAATTGTGTCCGTGCTGGCGACGGTAGACTTTCTGTGTGTGTGTAGGGGGGGGTGTGTGTGTGTGTGTGTGTGTGTGTGTGTGTGTGTGTGTGCGTGTGCGTGTGTGCGCTCATCCCTCTGTGAGCCGTGAGCGTTGACGCGCTGCGACCATCGACGCGCTTCCCGTTATGAGTCCTCATAAAGACTCGACACTCGAGAGGATAACGGCTCCCTGTACCCTTTGACTTCCATATATACTGTGTGTCTATATATATATATATATATATATATATATATATATATATATATATATATATATATATATATATATATATATATATATATATATATATATATATATATATACATATATATATGTATATATATATATATACATATATATATATACATACATACATACATACATACATACATACATACATACATACATACATACATACACACACACAAAGATGTGCTTCCCTATCCCCCCTAGTTTCATTATTTTTATTTTTTTTCACTCTATTTCATTGTCCTTTCCGCTTCATTTATTGCCTTCAATTGGCCACTCTTGTATCTCCCTGATAACCAGAGTTTGGGGGTAGGGTGGGGATGTGTGCTGTGTTTCCCCATCTGTTCCCCGTTTGCTGTTTTATTAGTTGTTGTTTATTAAAATACTTTCACAAAGTGCTCGGTGTGGTGATCAGTAGCAGGTGTTTTGGCCGTATTTGTTGTGGCGTCGTCCACGCTCCTCCTCCTGGTTCGTGGTTCCCGGAACGCGGAGGCAAGTGTTGATATGATACCAGAATGAATTACTTCCTTCCCAGCTGCCTCGGCTGCCAGCCTTCGATGCCTAGCAGATCGACTATCAGCGTACGAACCATCTGAGTCATAACCCCCCAGATCCCACCCGATTCATCTCTCCGTAAACACGCCGTCTTCACGAGAGACCGTGCGTGTGCTTAAATGCAAAATTTGGGATTTGACATTGAAGAGAAGATTCTATCTGTGATTGGGAGGAGCTGTTTCATGATGCGTGGATGATGGGGTTTAGATCTTGTACAAAATCACACAATCATCGCAACAGCCATGTACACAATCTGTACTCTTTTCAATGTGTTTTCAATCATTGGCTTTGCGCTGAGTCATGTTTGATTCAAGCAACTAGCTCGCCATAATGAGTAACTGCTACCTTTATGTTGTTTTGAAAAGCTTGAATAAGAAACCCTGGCCTTGTGAGAACCTTGTGCTTCCTTGTACCACAAATGTGGGTAACGTGGCAGACCTTATTCAGCGTGTTTCTCTTTTTGTTGAGCAGCCAGCCAGCTTAAGGATTTTGAAATGATTAGAAATTGTTTAACTGCCAATGGATGTAGTGGTGTGTTCAAGAGGGCATCACAAACAACACAAATGAGCCCGTTTATTTCAATCAACATTGAATATTTTACTGACCAGATGTGCACCCAAATATTCCTCATTCTCATCTGGAAATTTAAAACAATATTGAATCATTAATTTCCTAAATTAATCAGTCTCTACATAATCAGATCAGGGGGACAAATATAGTGGTGAGGATGTTTGATATCCAGCCGAAAGGTACCAGAATCAAATATTGAGCCCCAATGTACATCATCATAGACGTCCTATGATGTCTAACCCCCTCTTAACTCATCAATGGGCTAGGAGAAGACCCCAAAAGATGAAGATAATGATCGAGTAATACATTTTTTTTTTAAGTATTTAAAGTATAAATACAAATATTTATAAAAAAAAACGACACCCAAGCTCAATTATTGTAATGCCAAGATTGCTATTGTCATTGTTATTATTTGAAGATCCCCTGAGAGCACTGAAAATGTCGACTGGAAATCTAGGCCTTAGATAAAAATTATCCATTTATCCATGATCCCAGCTTATAACAAACCATCGACATAGGTAGACCTCCACTAAAGACAGGAATAAATGTTTGCTCAGGAGTGGACTATGCGACACATGAACTGTAAACAGGAGTTGGTTAAAGCCTTGTTAACACAACTACAACAACAAAATCAGCGGATCATGAGAGACAGATTTCAATATTTAAGCTTAACGCTTGAAAGAAGCAATACTAAGTATTTTTCCTACAGTGTAATATAATAATGCTGCGCAGTTCTTGGCGTCTGTACTACTGTGAATTTATCCCTCGTCATTGTGTCTTCAAAGATATTTTGCCCAGTATATGCTTCAACTCTGTCTGCACAGAGCTCGCTTTGAAGCAACGGTTTGGTGAAAGTACCACTGCGAAGAAATTGTGTTATGATTACCGACTAAATAGAATCAAATGCACTCCAGAAATTTAGTCTCTTGATATGATGGCTGCATAAAGGTAGCCTGCCAAAGACTAGCTAGCTATTTAGCTGGCTATTGAGCTGGTCATGGAACACCCTGAACCATTACTGTTAAGTTGTGACACCGAAGCAGGGAATTGAGGACCAATAGACATCACTTCTATTGGACCTTTTTTTTTTTACAGCTTCAATGGCATCTGTCAATCAATGTTAATAATTACGTGACATCTTGTTGTATTATTCTTTTGATGTGGACAGATGAGAGAGCGCAGAGAGATCTTCCTCCTGGCACTTATTGGAATTAGCATTTGTGTAATGTTATTTCTGTAGTCTCAAAATGGCTGACAATGTTTGACAAATGGGCTATGGGAATATGGACCGAATGTGCCGACTCTGTAAGCTGATTATTACCATGTCAAAGGCGTTATTCCAGTTTTTTATCTGAATTTGGGGTTTTGTGTACGTTTGTTGCTGGAAACGCATTGTTGCGATCATGACACTTCCGTTGGTCAGCAAGCCGTTTTACATCAGGACTATTGAAGTCATTGTTACTTTACAGCCGGGCCGACTCTAATGTAGTTCTGTTGGCCCTGCCTGGTGCTTTTTGTTGTTCTTAATTTTTGTTGGATGGAAAAATAAGAACATGACCCCTTTTGTAACAACAATGAAACAAAAAGTGCTTTGGGGTGACCACCACCGCATCAAGACTTTGGCGTAAATTGGCCCGTGTCAGGGTGAATCGGCTGGTACACAAGCCTTCATCCCGGCTGGAAAGTGGTGCTTTAACCCCACAGGCTGCGCTCCGAAATAAGACCAGTTCCCCAGAGACTTTATGGGTAATAATCCTCCCAATCTCTTCCAATGGATTACTGTGCTCCATTCCCCAGAAAATACCAGCCACACGCTACAGAAACCACCACCACCACACGCAACCGGATCAACCGCAACCCGCTTCCCCTTCCATTGCGACTCCTTCCATGCGTTGTTTTTACATCTGTGCGGCCGATTTGTCATGTATTTATGTGACAGTTGTTATCTATTACACTGTTCCATTAATGTGGCCAAGAATAAGAGATTTTATGGAACATTAGGCTGTCACGCATCACGGCTTACAACAGTGAGTCTCCCCCCCCCCCCGCTACGGCATCTCGAGTTGGAACAGTCCGCAATCACACAGATCAGCTAATTACAGGATATCGACACCACCTCAGCGCCTGCCACCGCCGGCTCCTTTTGATTCCTACCACTTTTCACCGCATGGACTTTTGTGCTTCCCGGGGAGAAAGCATAAAAAGGGGATCCGGTGCCGAGGCCCCGCTCGCTGGAGAACACTAATAGGGTCTGGGAGAGGAACTGTGTTAGACGCTGGTGCTGGCAGAGTTACAGGCTGTGTTTTTGTTTTATAAATAGCTCCAGCCAGCATTATTTTACTTGCAGCCAGCATATAACCATCAATCACTGCAGCATGCGGGTCAGCTTCCCCCGGCCTGCCACTGAAGGGGAGTGCTGGATGCTCTGCCCTTGGACCTCCCTACCCGTGCGAGTACAGCATGGAGAGAGGAGGCGAGAGAGGAGGGAGGGAGGGAGGGAGGGATGGAGGTAGGGAGGTAGGGAGGGAGGGAGGGGAGCGGCCCTGGCCAGCCAGGGAACTGGGGAAGGGGCGGGCTGTGTGATGGTAGAAGATGGGAGGGATGGGTGTGTTGTGGGCAGGGGGGGGAGTTGGGTGGTGGTGGTGGTGGTGGTGGTGGTGGTGGTGGTGGTGGGGTGAGTTATGGCACTACACAGTCAGCTTAAAGCCCTCCTTCCACAGCAAGTAAGGAAACAGGATTAATCCTTGAACACCCCCTCCCTCCCCACATACACACACACTCTCTTGCACACACACAGATGCGTACGTTCTTCCTTCATGCATATGCAGCGCTACGCACCTATGAACGTGCACGCGTGTGTCGTACACACCTGCTGGCAAACCACGTGTGGGCCTGTGTTGACTCTTAACCACAGCACTCCACAAATTCTCTGTGATCGCGATGGGCCATGAAGAGAAGGGAGGGGGTTGTGTTAATCAGTCTGTCTTTCTACGCTTCTGCTGTGGATCTCTGCAGGATGAGCTCAGTACTATTACAAGGCAGGAGGTATACTGTTTGAACCTGGAAACGCACACGCACAAACATACACACACGCTCACGCACAAGGCAGAGTGCAGAACCAGATGTACTCTGTTTGTGTCAACCATTATATAAATGCAGTTACGGACACTCTCGTGGGCAGATGCTTTTGCAACTGCAACCCTACCACACAGGTAAAGCTACACACACACACAAGCACACACACACACACACACACACACACACACACACACACACACACACACACACACACACACACACACACACACACACACACACACACACACACACACACACACACACCGAGATGATATTTCTTTGTTGATCTTCCACTGAAGTGTGTACAGACACACATTCTCTCCAATCACTTCCGTGTGTTACCATGGCAGTTGAGAAAAATACAGTAGGACTACAGCAGAGGTGAACAAAATGGTTATATAACTAATGCAGTGCTACATCCTGTTTCTTGGCGAAGCCCACCTCCTGCCAGACTGACTTCATCTCTTTTTTTTGCACATGCTGTTCAATACCTCTTCATTAAGGTCTTTTATCTACTGAGCCTTTCAGAGGACGCCGAAGACATGGACAACACTCGCATGCTCGCCGATAAGGAAGCCCTTTGATACCAAGTGAATGACAGCCCGGAGAATCTTAAAGGGGGATCTCATGTATTCCCAACCCTAATCAAGATTATTTCCAGGGCTCAGAGATGATTTTTTCACTTAATTCAGCACAGCCCTCTCTTGAGGAGGCGCATGCACTTCAAACCTTAAATCCCCTCGCCTCCCTCACTCTCCCCAAACCCCCAGCCCCCACTGGAACAAAAAAGGCCACTGATCTTGGCCGGCTAATGAAGCTCACCTCCCGGAGTTCCTTGGCCACATCCTTGAGCTCTTTGAGAATGCCGTCCAGCTGTTGGATCACCATCTTCATGTGGCTGCGGATGCGCTCTCGCGGGCTTGGGCTCTCATAGGTGTCCCGGGCCGGAGCTCTGCTGAGGGACATCCTTCACAGCGTGACGTGGGGCCAGGGGCCGGCAGGGTGAGGAGCAGGAGGTGGGCATGGGGGAGCCGTCTCGGGGTCCATGTCTTTGGCCACAGGGAGCCTCGGTGCAAATGATCCGAACAGGGGCCCCTCGCGCACTGGGAAGCCTCAACATCTTAAAAAGCACCCGGGCAGCCGAAAGACCTTGCCTAGCCCGCTCTGCCTCCCCGGGTTCACGCTGTGACATCCATAGCCTCTGCTTGATGCTTCCATATAAGAAGAGGAGAGGAGCATATGGGAAGGGGGGGGAAGGTTCAACGATTAAATCCAGAGAGAGGAACGCACGGACGGACAGACGGGCTTGAGGAAGGACGAAGCTCTCACATCATCGTCACGTTGAGCCGACTCATCTCGCGTCAGTGTGTGCGTTATGGCCGGCCCCACAGGAAGTGCTTTTGAAGATTCTTGCCTATTTTTAGATGGAAGTACTCTTTCTCTCACCAGACCTGGTCATCGTCTTTTTTTTTGTGGGATTGGTTAAACACAGTCATAACGGTGGGGGTTAGTGTAAAAAAAAACTAAAACACAAGCAAAGAGAGTCAAGCTTCGGTCCAGTGGAACGTCATACCGTGAGATGAGATATCCAGGCCAGGAGATAGAAAAATAGAGCTCCACGCAGTTTATTAAAGCGCAGAATGATCACATTCTACATTGTTGGTTGTCAGTGGGGAAAACATTGTCCTCTAATGAGCACCTTTGGTGAAGAATACGCTCTCTTGTGGGGGTTGGGGGGGGCTGAAAATGAAAGAATACTCCTCCTTACAGCGTACCACTCTCCTGAGGAAAAAGCCAAATAATGAGAAATCCAGATTCTGTAGAAACGTCTCAAATCAAATTGAACTGCCCAATGTTTCCATTTTCCTTGAAAATGATGACTGAATATTCTGTGCGTCTCCTCTGGGAGAAAGGCAAACGTCTGCTAGGGTTCTCTCAGTAGCCCCACTAGGACTGGATCTGCTCCCAGCAGGACTGGATCTGCTCACAGGAGGGAATCCGCTCTCAGCAGGATTGGATCCGCTCCCAGTTGGACTGGATCTTCTCTCAGCAGGACGGGATCCACTCTCAGCAGGACTGGATCCGTTCTCAGCAGGAAGGGATCTGCTCCCAGTTGGACGGGATCCGCTCCCAGCAGGACTGGATCTGCTCACAGGACTGGATCTGCTCTCAATAGGACTGGATCTGCTCTCAATAGGACTGGATCCGCTCTCAGTTGGACTGGATCCGCTCCCAGTTGGACTGGATCTGCCCGCAGTCTGACTGGATCCACTCCCGGTTGGACGGGATCCGCTACAAGTTGGACTGGATCTGCACTCAGCGGGATGGGATCCACTCTTGGCAGATAGGGATCCGCTGTCAGCAGGACAGGATCCGCTCTCAACAGGACGGGATCCGCCAACTTCTCACTTGGAACGATGTAACTTTTGGCGAGAGTGTGTCTCTATAACAAACCATGGGGGCGATGAAACACCAGATCACCAGGGTGGACTTTACTCTTACACAAGGGCAGGAAGCGTCCGTCCTTCCCGTCTGTCTTTGCGTCCTCCTCCCCCCCCCCGAATCTGGCCCACGCCGGTCCGCAGGGGCGTGCCCAGATGAAAAAAGAAAAAGAGAGGAGAAAAGAGAGGAGAAAGAGAAAAGGATTCTCTTCTCTCCTTCAGTTGTTGCTAAGGGAACCCAGTCTGCCTCCGTGTACTGTGATTGGTTAATTATTTCACTTCTTATCCGTGTACTGTATATTTCCTCGGTAGACTCGGTTCAGGGGAAGCAGGGGAGCTCCGTGCGTTGCCCAGCCGGACAAGATAAATCCCATGAAAGGCTCCCAGAGGGGCACCACGAAACAGCGAGCGAACCGGAGCTGGCGGCCACCTCCAGGACGACGCTACTGCACAGTGTATGCTGGCCAATCACATGTGGCACCTGGACAGATGGGACGAGAAGGCATTCGTTTATAATCCGTCACTCACTCTGGCTCAACCTCTCTCTCTCTCTCTCTCTCTCTCTCTCTCTCTCTCTCTCTCTCTCTCTCTCTCTCTCTCTCTCTCTCTCTCTCTCTCTCTCTCTCTCTCTCTCTCTCTCTCTCTCTCTCTCTCTCTCTCTACTACCTCTCTCTCTCTCTCTCTCTCGACTACCTCTCTCTCTCTCTCTCTCTCTCGACTACCTCTCTCTCGACTACCTTTCTCTCGACTACCTCTCTCTCGACTACCTCTCTCTCTCTCTCGACTACCTCTCTCTCTCTCTCGACTACCTCTCTCTCTCTCTCTTGCTCTCTCTCTCACTCTTGCTCTCTCTCTCTCTCTCTCTCTCTCTCTCTCTCTCTCTCTCTCTCTCTCTCTCTCTCTCTCCCCTACTCTAACTCTGTCTCTCTCTCTCCCCTTGCATCCTATCTATACCATTCCTGTGACTATTGCTATCGTTGGAATGGACCATGCCTCTGGCTGGAGTGAATTGAAACGACGGAGGACAGAGAGACGATCACAAGAAGCAGAGCTCCCATCCGACAGCGCGTTCCCCCTACAGCACTACAGCCGTACACACCGATACAGAGAACACACACACGCATGAAACACACACACACGCGGATAGAGACAGACTCACACACACACACACACACACACACACACACACACACACACACACACACACACACACACGTATAAAGAAAAGCTCACACACAATCACGCACACATACAAAGACACACACACACACACATAAAGAAAAGCTCACACACAATCACGCACACATACCAAGACACACACACACACACATATAGACGGACAAATACACGCACACAACCATAAACACATTAACACACTTTCACTTACCTTTTCTTAGTGAAATGTGCAGTAGTTACGTCCATAGCTCATCAAGGCTGCACAAAACCTGCTACATTTTCAGCACTCTCAATTTATCTGTTACACACACACACACACACACACACACGTACACACGCACACACACGCACACACACACACACTGACATTCCACCGTTCCAGTGTCTTGCTGTTCTCTCTGTCACACTTGCTCTCACACATAATAATCACAGACGCACACATGCAGACTCCCGCCCCTACTTACTGTCGTGACAGCTTACTGCTCCTCCAACGGCGCTTTATTTCATCGCACCGTCTCATCAGTGGAGGTGTGGAAGTGGAGCATGAAGCTGTGGAGGAGACAGGGAGGACAGAACAATAAATGGCCCTGATGTCACTCCGAGCCGTGCCGGGATGAAGCGAGAGAAGAGAGAGAGAGAGAGAGGAGGGAGAGGGAGGAGAGAGAGAGAGGAACAGAGGGGGAGAGGCAGAAAGAGAAAGTGAGTGAGCAAGAGCGAACGAGCGAACGAGGGAGGGAGGGAGAGGGAGGAGAGGGACTGGAAGCCGACGGAGGATGGCGAGCTGGCGAGCCCGGGGATGGAATGGGAGCGCTGTCGGTCGCTACCGTGGCTCAGCGGAGGGCGCCGTCGTTGCGAGCGCGGTAGCCCACGTCACGGCCGCCGGCGTGGGCCGCATGGCGGGGAGCGGCAAGCAGGAGCAGACGGGAGGAGGAGGAGGAGACGGCCGAGACGCACCGCTCATGTGACTCCGCCGAACGCCGCCGCTCCGTCCTTCGCTCTGATGCTTATATTTTTTCCCTAATCAACCGTTCTTCCCCCCTCCTTCCCCTCTCGCCTCTTCTCCTCGTCTCCCTCTCCGGTGCGTTCTGCTCGGCGTGCGTGCGTGTGCGTGCGTGCGTGTGTGTGTGTGTGTGTGTGTGTGAGACGCTGCCTCCACCTGGCCCCGTGCGTGTGTGTGTCCCTCTCCCTCTCTCTCGTCCTCTTCCCTCTTCCCTCGTCCCTGGCGGTGTCCTCCTCGCTCGCCGCTCTGCGCTCGCTGCTGAAGGGAGGCTGATGCCAGAGTTGATCGTGGGGCTCGGATCCTGCCAGCACCACTCTGCTGCTCCACTTGGCTCCGTGGGAGGCGGGGCCAGGAGCTTTAAAGGCACAGCGCCTGTGCTGATCCACGCTGTAGACCAGACTCTGCTCCTCTCTCCTTCTCCCCCAGTCTCCGCCGCCTCAGCGCCTCCACAGTCAAACACCTCTCCTTCTCTCCTGTCTGCCTGGCAAACACACACACACACACACACACACACACGCACCGACACGCACACAAACACACACACCGGCACACGCACACACGCACACGGACGCACGCACACACGCATACACACACACACACACACACACACACACACACACACACACACACACACACACACACACACACACACACACACACACACACACACACACACACACACACACACACACACACACATTCTGCATGCATGTGAATGACACTTATAGACATATGCACACACATTCACCTTCTCTCACAAACACACATTTACTCACACACATTAACTCACACACACAAACACACACACATTCACAAACATACACACAGGCACAAACACACACTCACATTCACATACACACGCCCACAAACACACTCGGACACGCATGTGAACACACATTCACTCCATCACACACACAGACACATTCACTCACACACACACACGGACACGCATGTGAACACACACTCACTCCATCACACAACCTCACTCCATCACACAGACAGACACATTCACTCACACAGACGGACACGCATGTGAACACACACTCACTCCATCACACACACAGACGCGCTCCCTATCTGCTCTCACTCCTCCTATCGCGCTCTATTCACACTCGTTCTATCTCAGGTTGTTATCTTTTATATCGGGACGTAGCAAACCATTGGCAGTCTCTCGCTCTCTCTGTCTCTGTCTTTGTGTCTCTCTCTCTCTCTCTCTCTCTCTCTCTCTCTCTCTCTCTCTCTCTCTCTCTCTCTCTCTCTCTCTCTCTCTCTCTCTCTCTCTCTCTCTCTCTCTCTCTCTCTCTCTCTCTCTCTCTGTGTCTATCTGTCATCACTGTCTGTGTGTGTCTCTCTCTGTCTCTCTCTGTCTTCCTGTCTGTGTCTCTCTCTCTGTATCTCACTGTCTCCCTGTTGTATCTCTCTCTGTCTTCCTGTCTGTCTGTCTCTCTCTGTCTCTGCATCTCTCTCCCTCCCTGTCCCTTTCTCTCTCTCTCTCTACCTCTATCTCTGTGACTCTATCTCTTCACTGGGGGTTGAGGGGCATGGTGTCCAATAAACCCACGCTGTTGCATCATTAATATACAAAGCAGGCTGGGGGTGACCTCATCTAACTGGGAGGAGAGGAGGAGGAGGGCTCTCGGTGCGACTTTCCTCCTCCCGTCTCCTTCATCGCGAGGAGGAGGAGGATGTTCTTGCTACGCGAGACACAGCCCTGAATAGCCCCGCCAGAGGCAATTACTCTCATTTCAAATCAGTATTCTGAGTCAGATACTGTAGGCCCCGGTGCTGAAAAGGAAATTCATAATGACACTTCCATGCGTTTGGGAATGCAGGTTTTTTTCGGAGGGGATTTTGGCAAATGACTTGTCTTGATACAGTGCGGGGGTGGGGGGGGGGGGGGGCGGCGGCACTCATAATGCACAGAGAGGGATGTGATGGGAGAAGGGATGCAGAAAGGATTCAGGGCGCATGGCATGCAGATCTAAAACGTTCTAAGCATCGCTGGCCTGGTGCCGATGCTGTAAGGCTGAAGGTGCGTTCGCTGGAGACGCGACGGGACGCCCTGTGCCTCACCAGGCCCGGCTCGGAGTACCCCAGGGCCTCGTGGGGTTTTAAAACATCAACCTCTTTTCCTTTAATAATCCTGCTTAAAAGCTCTGTCTAGTTTGGGCCGTACTGCTCGTCTATTGGTGGCGCCTTACGTCATGCTGGTTCAAAGTCGAAAATATCACAACTTTACAAGCAACTTGGCAGCAACGCTTTCCCCCAAGAGGAGGATCGGGGAGCGGGCGTCTTCGCGCGGCCCAAGTGCACGCACCTTATTGGGGGGATTTTGCGCCGTCAAACGGGTTCCTGTCTTTACTCGTGTCTCTGTGATTCAGTCGGGAATCGGAGTCGTGTCGTGGAGAACGTAATGCATCCCCATGTTTCCTGCACGCCCCGCGATGCCTTTCATACACATGTTTATCAAAGATTGCCCTGATTTCTCTGTCACCCTACCACTGTGTTGGCCAACGGGTTAGGCAGTGGCTTCTATTCCCTTTCATTTCCCATCACATGTCTCTTTTTTCGTCTCCTCCTACTTGTGATACACAGGGGTCATCATGCCTGATTTCCCTGCAATTGCTCAATCTTCCAGCACTACAAAAAGCCTGTTTTGCTTCCGCAACCATCCGCAAACTTCTTCACATGAACACACCACCCCCCCCCCCCCCCCACCACACCACAAATGATCCTGTTTTGTACACTGGTGTTTTTTAATAACACTGTTCCCAATAGAAGCACTACATGGCTTAGCGTTGGGAATGGCTCAGTTCAGTGATAGCTGAGGGTCTGTATTCCTGGTAATGCCTCAGGTTGGTCCTGGACCCGGTCCAGAGACCTGTTGGAGGGACCGAAGAGCCCTGCCTCGGATTTATTGTATCACGTCGTTTATAGAGAAGTTTTATAGAACATTTTCTTCTGCCAGCCATATTATACTCGTATGCATCGTCTCTCTCTCTCTCTCTCTCTCTCTCTACCTCCCTGTCTCTCTCTCCCTCTCTCTGTCTCTGTCTTCACCTCTATCTCTCTCTCTGGCTCTTGGTCTCCACCTCTGTCTGTCTGTCTGTCTGTCTGTCTGTCTGTCTGTCTGTCTGTCTGTCTGTCTGTCTGTCTGTCTGTCTGTCTGTCTGTCTGTCTGTCTGTCTGTCTGTCTGTCTGTCTGTCTGTCTGTCTGTCTGTCTCTGTCTCCACCTGTATCTCTTTCTCTCTATTTGGCGCAATCACAAGTCTATACATAAACTCCCGCATTCACACAAACATATGTGTGTACACACACACACACCCTGAGGAAGTTTTGCAGCAAAATGTCCTCTGTTAGCCACACTACAATAATATGCATGGTCTCTCTCTCACTGTCTTCCCCTCAATCTCTCTCTCTCTCTCTCTCTCTCTCTCTCTCTCTCTCTCTCTCTCTCTCTCTCTCTCTCTCTCTCTCTCTCTCTCTCTCTCTCTCTCTCTCTCTCTCTCTCTCTCTCTCTCTCTCTCTCTCTCTCTCACACACAAACACAGGTGTATACATAAACACACACACGCACACAAACACATGTGCGTACACATACAGACACACACACACACACACACCATTCCTGAAAGAAACAAGGCAGGTAATTTGGCTGTAGACAGGTGGGAACCTTGAGGGAGTTTGTTTGACTGCCATTGTTTACCTGGCGCTGAGTTATGACTCTCTACTTATTTGATACTGGAGGGATCACTGCTCTCTGTTTTTATTGCCGCTCTTTTGGCGGTCGTCCCCCTGGCCCCAGGACCAGATGTGCCGAAGGTTTAATTTTCTAATAACACAGAGGGAGGCGGGCGGCCCGGATCAATATTGGTACTCCACCCTGGGTATCTACACACATGGCAGCCAATCTGCGCCACACCACAGCCTAGCCCACCTCCAGCCCCCCTCGGACCAGGACGTATGCGAGGCCACCGCTGAATAATAACTCGGTAATGCACTGCGCTCCTTAGGTTCAGGGGATGTCAATACCCCACAGCCCGCCTGATTCCCAATATGATTGATCGAATGATTTCAACGACAACTCAAAACACATCCGCTGGCTGTAATAACAATAGCACCGCGCAATAAATATCACAGCAACAGATCCCCGCGTATGGATTATAGGATTTGAGTTTTTATTTTCTGTGTTTCAGAGCGCATGGTCTTTAAGGAGAAGGCCGGCATGTTTATAATATTTGTACTGGCAGTATCCCCCGAGGTAGCGGTGACTTTTTTGTATCTTGTCTGGATTGTTTGTCGAGCAATCCATGAAGAGATACTCAGCGTTGGTGGCGACGTCTTCAATCATTCCATAGAAAACCAGCTCTGTCATTATGATTAATTCGACTGAATAATAGTGTTTTCATAAAGAGCCGGTAATGAAACACCAAGGTGTGGGCTTAATAGTGGCACAATATATTATTACAGTGAATTTGTTTTTCATTATTTCATTGCCATATAATGAAAATAATATTATTAATCAATCATTTGTAATCACCGGCTGAACCAGTATATTCAACCACATTCAACCGTTATTGAATTCTACAAAGTACATGCTGTACCACTGAGGGTTAGAGGGAAACAAATTCAGAAAATCCATAAGACGGAACATGTCACATGGTTCTCATAGCAACCCTGTTTTCACACGTGACATTTTGACCGGCCTTTGCGAAGTTCCACTATTCCTTTTGTAATACTGCAAAAATGTTCCATCAATTAACCCTCTGCAATGGCTTTCACCTAACACAGAAGACAATTCATTTTGAAATTCAGACATCCATTTCCAGGTACAAAACTGGCAGACATGCACTCTCTTCACATAAAGGGATTAACAGATTTTGGGGGGATTTGGGGGTTTTCAGGCAATTTCCAATTTGGCACACAAAAAAAGGATAATGGTGATGAACAAACAACTGAATAATGCTGACCTAATAAGCAGCCTGGGTGCTACTTTGGTCCAGGCTTGTAATCTCACACCCTGGGGGTATTTATCTCTGTTTTAATGAGCGCTTCCTTCATTAAGCTGTTCCACTTCTGACCATCATGTGGCACTGTGGTGTAGTTATGACATGTCATTTCTCCTTCTCCAACTCACATAGTCAGCACTAAAATGGAGGACAGTGAGTCACGAATATTCCTCTTCGCTT
Organism: Gadus chalcogrammus; assembly: GCF_026213295.1. Classification (NCBI taxonomy): domain Eukaryota; kingdom Metazoa; phylum Chordata; class Actinopteri; order Gadiformes; family Gadidae; genus Gadus; species Gadus chalcogrammus. The sequence goes on along the minus strand of NC_079425.1, from coordinate 22,823,164 downwards.
AGGCACCCAGGGATTCCTTTGAACACGTCCAAACATAAGAGGATGAAACTATGAACCAGGCAGTGGAGAATGGTATTATGATGATTGCGTTGATGTATGCACTTTCATGCGGTACTGCTTAGAAAGTGTAATTCTACCTAGATTGCACTAAAATAAAATGAATATGGATATGAGAAAAGCCACCAATGTAGTCCAAATCTACTCAGAGGACAACCAGCTGCCTGTATTCCCATGAGATCCTTAATCCAGTTATGTGGAAAGATGAGGCTTTGGGCCTTTCGTAGAATGGGTGTATTTACTGTGTTCTTTGTGTGTAATGTTCTTTGTCACAGATCCGTCATTCGGTATTCACTAGTGTGAATACTGGACGCCCATCAATTACAGTCGTGACCTACTTCCAGTGGTCCAGTTGTGGCCTTTTCCCAGAGAAGGTCTGTGATGATGTGGGTGCAGAGTTCAGAAGCACAGCCTGTTTTACAACAGCATCGGATCCCCCTTGACTGGTCACTGAACTTCTGGTATTTGTGTTCCACAGGCTTGTATGTGGTGGAGCCGAAGTCACATGTATGTGTTTGTCTGTGTGTGTGTTTGTCTGTATTGGTGCTTTGTTTTCATTTAGCGTTGTATCAGATAGTCAACACGATTATGCTAATCCTATATTGACTTAACTATATGTATTGTAAATACTTCTCATAAACATTTTGGCAGACAAAAGTTGTGTGTGTGTATATATATATATAAACAGATAGAGAAATATCAATATCTATATCTCTCTATCTCTATATATATTACTCATATGAATTTTGTATTATTAGCACTAATAAAATTAAGTAAAGCTATTCTTGGAGGTTAGATGAAGTGGGCCTGGCAGCAATTATTTTCACAAAGGATTATCACCATTATAATTTCTACCACCTCAATGGCATGACTTTATCCATAGCATGACTCCAAGGTTTATATTAACTCTTCATCACTTCTCAAATCAGCTTTTGTTTCCAGGGATACAAGAAGTCCAATATGCAAGAGCTCACACTGGATGTCATAACAAAAACAACTTTGTTCAAACCTAATTAAGTTGTTCATTTGCCTTGCAGATGGACTGCTGCAATGTTGCAAATTTTCTCATTGTTAACTGCATTAGCACTGGTACACTTGGACAGCATAGCCACCGCCGTATCCAATGGAATATATAGACAGATGGATGATAGTGATGGATGGATGAAAATTGAGTGAATGGATGATGCATGGATGGACGGATTATAGTGATGGATGGGTGAAAGTGATGAAATACATTTTAATGAATGGATCCATGGTAGATGAAGGAATGATGGATGGATGCATTATGGATAGCTTGATGGAGGATGCATGGATGAATGAGTGAATGGCTAGACACACGGATGAACGAATGGAAGGATGACTTGATCAATGGGCGAGTATGTTTCTTTGTTTTTCTCCATCCACCGCACCGAGCTTGTCCGCACAAGCAGATAGTCATCGGATAAACAAGTTTGAATATGATCCGTCTTATCTCTTGTTCTAACCTCACTTTTGGTCCTGTTTAATAGCCGGCCTGCTTTTTATCAGCATTTGCATGCTTCCATCTCCTAATATATTTCCACTCCAGCGCCTCACGCCTGTTCTCTTCCCTCAGAGTGTCCTCTCGGTCTCCTTGTGAAATGCTAAGCAGCTGTCCACTCTTAACCCTGCCTTTCTCTCGGAAGCTAAAGAATCTTCTGGTGTGCAGTTTGCCAAGAGCCATAAACGGGTGTAAGAGAAGCGCGGAGGGGTTAGCGGGAGATAGCTGACGGTGGTTCTCCGGCCAACCTCCCGGCCCCCCGGCCGAATGCTAACAAGCCAACTGGCCGCCGGTTGAATATATTTGTGGTCTGGACGGTACGGGGGGGAAGAGAGGTTGCCTCCACAGTTACACCTGTGATCTCCCTTCTTTAACTCAAAGGTGCTTCCTTTCCAACCACCGGCTTGTGGAACAGTTTTATCTCCCTGTCTTGTTTTTGCAGATTTTGAAGATTTGTGTTTGGATTTTTATGCTTAATTATAGAGTGAGATAGAGAGAAAGGTATGGAAGGGGGGAGGACATGCAGCAAATGACCACGGGCAGGATTCGAACCCGGGTCGCTGCCATCAGGACTGAGCCTTAGTGGTCCACCCCCGGTGAACCCCCTGTCTTGCAGATTTGAATGCATTATTCTTTCATCGACATGATCATACTAAGCCTGGTTACCGGTTGGTCCTCTTCAGCTGATGCACGTGCAACACCCGACTGCAGACTATCATGTCCATCATAGGGCGCTAGAGCCATTGGAATGTCATGACATATTCGTGAATAATACATATTGCAACATATACATGTTGCACAATTTTGTTCATTGATTCTATGAGCATTTCTCCATGGAGGAAACGCTCAAAGGAGCACTGAGCTACTCTGAGACCATGTCCCGCCCCCCTGTCCCCAACAACACACTGGTGCACCAATCAGGTCCACTTCCTGTTATCGTCCTGGCGGCTCAGGGACCAACCGTAGGGGCCCGCCTTGTGATGCCTTTTTAATTCCTCGCGTGGGGGTCATTGGATGCCTGTCTTTACGCCGTTGGGACGGGGAAAGACTGGGTGAGGGCCTTCCCTCATCAACGTGCCAGTGATCAGATGAATATGCATATGAGCTGTGATACACAGGCTGAATTATTCAGCTCAGCGCTGATGTTCCTGCCAGCGTTGTGGTGTTGCCATAGGCTGCCGGCAACCGCATCCTCCATGATCGCATGAGTCCTGACGCTCGCACATCCAGGAACGACACACTCACGCACGACAGCATCGTCGGCGTCATAGCGATCCCATTTCCATCCAGTGAATGGGAATGGGATCGGCATTGGGAATGGCTGGGGTGAATGGGAATGGGATCGCTATGACACCAGCGATGCGATGCTAACCGGTATATTGTTGCGGAATTCAACAGTAGTAGAACGTCTACGACACAGAAGGACGAGAAAGGCTGGGACAAAGAGAGAGAGAGGGGGCCGAGCGAGGAGAGCTATAAAGAGGTATCTGGTGAGCTCCCCTGGCCCCATGCTTACCTGTCAACACACAGACAGAGTGTGTTAGCTGTGACCCGGACACCATTAACTCATCAAAGCCCCTCAGCGCGTGTCAGCTTGGCTGGCCGCCTCAATCTGTCTCTGCTGCCCCCCCCCCCCCCCCCCCCCCCCCCCCCCCCCCCCCCCAACCTCCCAAAAGAGCTCTGCTACTTCTGGGGGGAGATTATCATCGAGAGACTGGTCCTATGGGTCTGTTGTGTGTGTGTCGTGCAGCCCGAGCAAAAGGACTCCTTTTGGTGGGGAGGGGGGGGACCCGAAATATTGATAGAGGCTTGACTCACATGAAGACGGAGACACATCCACATGTACAAGCTTACCCACAGAGACAAGGACATAGAGACAGACAGACACACACACACACACACACACACACACACACACACACACACACACACACACACACACACACACACACACACACACACACACACACACACACACACACACACACGCACCACATCCCCATTTATCCTGAAGCTATTGTTAAGATGATATGATGGTACAAAACACAATCATTCATCCGCTGTCTCTCTCTCTTGATCTATCTCCGTCTCTCTCTTGCCCTTCCTGTCTCTCTCTAAATCCTTGCCTCCCCTCTCCTGTCTCTCTGGGCTGCTTACCGCTCAGCAGGTGAACAGAGATAAACAAGACAAACAGATACCATCGCCGCGAGCCACCCGGCTGCGTGAGGGCGCAGGTATTCGGCATGTTAAACGTCTGCATGCATGAAATCAGACAGTAATGCCTCTGTCAGATGTGTTATTAGGAGCTGGAGCCCGTGGATGAAGGAGATGTGTTGGGATCAGCTGTAGGCCAAAGGAAGGCGGCAGGTTTAACGTTATATGAGGCGTGTTCTTGACGTTTTAAAGGGTTGCTCCATGTTTGTATGAGTGTAGATTGCAGTGCCTTGGTTATTCGTTTTGTGTTATTTTTAAGTTATTTGATCGAATGTTGGACTGCATAAGAACAAGTGTGATCCTGTAAAGCCTGTCATTTATTTGGGCCGATTGGCTTCCCTCTGCTCTGAGGAAAGATTCAATGAGAAGTCCTGTCTTGCTCCAAGGCTCCTCCCCTTGCACCTGACTAGCATAAAGCCGAAAGAAAACTGTGTTCAGTAAGTCCAGCCAAAGCAGAGAACAGATTAGGGTTTACTAACGGATACAGAAACACAGGCACTGCGCCACACACACACACACACACACACACACACACACACACACACACACACACACACACACACACACACACACACACACACACACACACACACACACACACACACACACACACACACACACAACCTTATTTATTTATTGTGACCCACAGATGATACACAGACAGTCATATTTATTTATTAACTTCTTCAGTTTGCAACCTTCTGGCAAATCCTTCCTCAAAGTTTGAAATTCCCCTCTGCATCTCTCATCGAGATTCTGCTGCGCATTAGTGCTTACAGCCGATTGGGAATCATTGGATTTTAAGAGCAGCCGACCATTATATTAAAAAAGTAGACGCAGGCGATGAATTTAAAAGCTCAAATTGTTTGTAAAGCTTTTTTAGCCTGTTAACAAAATGTTTGGCTGAGTCTTCCCACACACACAACCCCAGCGTTCGAAGCGTGCTCATTAATATGCTGAAGAAGAGTGGTCTGAAAGGTTCAAAAGTTTCTAGGAGGCGATGCTGTTATGCTTGTTTATTATGTTGGCACCATTATTGTGTTAAACGGTCTACATGAGGGATGTATGTGTTCCATACATGTATCGAAAGTTGACCATCAATAATGGTTTGTCTGATATCGCACATCATTTAAATTAAGTAAATGTAAACGTTACCATTAGTAGAAATGGGAAACATGGACTTAAGCGGGAGTCGTTTCTGTGTGTGTGTGTGTGTGTGTGTGTGTGTGTGTGTGTGTGTGTGTGTGTGTGTGTGTGTGTGTGTGTGTGTGTGTGTGTGTGTGTGTGTGTGTGTGTGTGTGTGTTGCATGCTTTGTGTTTGCAGCTGCATAGTCACATGCATAGGGGGTGGTTGACCTTGCCTCTGCTTTTCCTTCTCCCCTCGTTATGAGTTTAACTATAGAACCGGGTTGCTAGATAGGCACCATCACATCACATCACTTAATACTGGTGTGTGTGTGTGTGTGTGTGTGTGTGTGTGTGTGTGTGTGTGTGTGTGTGTGTGTGTGTGTGTGTGTGTGTGTGTGTGTGTGTGTGTGTGTGTGTGTGTGTGTGTGTGTGTGTGTGTGTGTGTTTAAAGGCAAGCCCAACAGTAGGGGGGCTATGACTAATCGGGTTGCTAGATAGGCACCATCACTGTCTATTGCATTTGTTCTCACTTTTAGTTTTGTGTTTTTTAAAATTATTATATCAATAGTAATTTAATCAATCGCGAAACTGAACCTCAGTTTCGTGATTTAGACCTCACTTGACCTCACTGCCAGAGGTACACGGTGCAATGTTTTTTTTCACCACTCGGATGCTGACAGCGTTTCCCGCCTATTTCTTTTTCCTTTGGCGGCCCTCAGTCAAATTGTAGGTTCCTAAATTGGCCCTCAGCTGTCAAACCTTTGAGATCCCCTGGCCTATTGCTAGGTAGACAGTGGTTGAGGCAATGCCTACATGTGTTCACACAGTATGGTGTGTGTGTGTGTGTGTGTGTGTGTGTGTGTGTGTGTGTGTGTGTGTGTGTGTGTGTGTGTGTGTGTGTGTGTGTGTGTGTGTGTGTGTGTGTGTGTGTGTGTGTGTGTGTGTGTGTGTTTAAAGGCAAGCCCAACAGTAGAGGCTGTCACAGTAGGCCGACATGCGTCTGTCTGCCAGCAGTAGGCCTCCCGTTGGCTCTCTCACTGCTCAGACGCTGCCCTCTGCTCCAGCGCGCGGGCAGCAGATAAATGATGAGAAGTGACAGCCAAGACGGCTGCTGCCGCACACACAGCCAACACTTTGAACACAATCACCATGCAAGGTAACGGCCAGCACACACGCACACAGGCACACCCAAGCACGCACGCACACAGCCAACACTTTGAGCACAATCACCATGCAAGGTAACGGCCAGCACACACGCACACAGACACGAACGCACGCAGACAGACACACGCACACACACAGACACACGCACGCACTCACACGCAGACTCTGGCAAACAGACGGACACAAAAACACACACATACACACAATTGCCATTACAAGACACATAGACTGAAAACATATGGCTGCACAAGAATAACAAGTACAACAACAACGTCGAAGAACACACAATGAGCAATCATGCACCGATATTCTCTTCAGCACCACTCACGCGAACACACACCAACACATAATCACACACACGCGCACACGCGCAGACATGTACACACATCCTACTCAGCCTCTCATTTCAATTGTGTCAGGGAAAAAACAAGTGCTCTGAATATTGACTTGATGGGAAATTGGATGTTGTGTTTTCATGTTCAATCTTGCAAAGACATGTCCTCCCCTTAGTTGTATGTTGTGCATTATGTATCAGACGCTAAATAGATTTTAGTTGCACACATGCCTGACATCAGTCTTTATTTTTTAAAATGGAACCCTTAAAATTGTTTGCAGTTTAATGCCTTCGGAAGCTGGTTCACCAATAAACATTGAAGATTCAAACACAAATCATTATTTCTATGTTTTACATCGATTCATTCATAAAGTGCAACCGTTTGCATTATTAAAGGAAAAAGGTGGCATGCATCGTATGCAAGAGATTCAGGTAGTGGACAAAAAGTAAAACGGTTATGGTTGGTAAAAACAGTGATAATGACGTAAAACCACAAATTAAAAGGTAAGTTCACACAGGTGACTGTGACTAAAATGTTGCAGAAAATGTCCATTACTACAGAACACGGACCAATTTTCCTACTTTCAATAAAGTAGGCTTTCACTTTTTTTTTTTCCTCGTTATGGTAAGATAAGTAATTTTTTTAAAAGCTAGTACAATCCTACGAAACTAAGAAGAATTATTAACACAGTTTACTATACATACACGAATAAAAACGGCTCTATCAAAACATACATTGCAAAGTGCGGTTTAAGTGCAAGCCTCACAGAGACACTTAATGGAGGCAAGCAGAGACAAAGGAGCACGTTGAATACATTAATACCCAGGCAGCTGCAGTTGGAAGTGGAAACCTGACTTTTTTTTTTTAGTTTTTACCAGACCTCAAATTCATCATCGCTTACATAGCGGTTTCAGACATTCACTTAGAGAAATTAAATGGATGTTGGCGTCACAAATGCAGGGTTAATTTAATAAAAAACCCAGGGCAAATTCATTCCTGAAATTTTTAGATTTCGCCAAATATGTCTAATAGGCACGAGGAAAAAGCGAGGTTTGCTCTTTGATAGAGTGCCACTTCGGACCGGTTCACACACACTGTCGCCTGAAAGAGTGGAGCTTCAGAACACGGCTTTGGACGTAAACATAACCGACTCTCGACGTTGCTGCAGCCAGCCATTCCCCCTGGGGGCCGTGATGGGTGGAGGGGCAAGGGGGTGGGGGGGGGGCCTGCAGACGGTTTATACCGGTGGTGTGGCGGTTTATTCCGGCGGCGTGGCGAGGAGCCGTGAAGGCGCTTGGCCCGGGATAAACACAAATGCTGGTTAAAAGCTTGAAGGCCTAACCAGCCACCGAGCGACATACATTGCTGTGTGTCTCTTCTCCAGCTCCTCTGTCCCCCGCTACCCGGAGCCGATCAGAGGGCCGGGGGCCCGGAAGGAGTGACGCTATCACCCCCGTCCCTCTGGAGACGGCTGGTTTCAGCCAGACTTTCACACACAAACATGGACCAAGCGCTGCGGGTCACGAAGCAGACATTCACACAGGGAGAGAGAGGAGGCAAACTACAAAAACTTTTTCTCCTCCGCCAATGAGTTGAGTTCTATGTATCTTATGTTTTTTTTGTTTATTGCCATTAAGTTAACCATGGGATTCGGCAACGGGATGGAAAGGGGGTCGATTGCAAATGATGGCATCATAGTGGTTTGATTCAAAGAAGTCTTCTTACATAGGCTGTGCAATTTGTAGTGTGGGAAATGTGTTTGGTGCTGAAAAAGGAACCTCATAATAGAAGCTGAAAGGAAGACAAAAATAATGTTGGGACTCCAATAAGAACTGCAATGTTTGTCCTGAAATTGGCTTTCTATTCTTCTCGCTCCTTTCTTCTCTTTTATAATTTCCCCAATCATTGTCAGTTCCTATTGGATTCCCCCCCATAACACACAAAAAAACCCACAAAATAACAAACAGTTTTCCACAAATCACATAACCCGACATACACTACACATATGTGTCCTTATGGAAAGACGTCCACGCACACATCACAATTCCGTCTATTTTTAAGCAAAAAAAGTGAGTGTGTTTTCTCAACTGAAGATTGGCTGCGCACGGGTGATTGCAAATAAGCAATAAGGGTTCCAAGCTGACCAAATGTGCTCCCAAACACCCCCAGGCTGTATGTAGCCTGTCCAATAATGCTACACGGGCATCAGCCATATGAAGGAATGTTCTAGAGGTCTTCCCGGCAGCAAAGCAGGACAGCGTGAGTTGCAGGAAAGGGCCGCTTGCTAAGAAGCAAACTGTCAAACTAATCAGGCCTGCGAGAGGCTCGCTTTATGTGACAGGCTGACAGTCACGGCATCGGAGAGAAGCCATGCCACTGTCAAACTAGCACTCCTTTTATAAAAATCTGTACCCTTGGTCTAGTGTCACATGTACAAAACTGGATTTATAAAATTGTAGAAGCATATTTTATTGGTATATTTGTATTTGTTTTTACAATATTGGTAAGGAGATTTAGTTTGGCAAACAAAATGTATTTTTTGAGCACAGGGTGTTGCTTTGTTGGGACAATTATGTATTTTATTATAAGGTTTCTGTGTTTATGTTAACCTTATATCCTTGAACAAAACTAGTCTTGGTATTAGAAAAGCAGTGTCGGTGAAATTGCAAAAACAACTAAAGTGTTAGACCTTGAGAGGCTGATGTTTTCCACGCCGTGCTAGGCTTAGTATCTTCTGCATTCCCTCCACAATCAAAAACCTCCACTCCTCGCTTACGAACTGGATGTCATGACACCTCCCACCATCACCCTCAATGACTGCTAATCAACTTTCCTTGTGTTTGGAAGCAAAGTTTAAATCGCAGGAAACCATAGCGGAGGAAAGTGAAGTGTGCAGCTGGCTTTTGGGATTGTGTTTCTGTTAGGCTTTATTAAATGCAACCATTCGGAGGAGGAAAATATGCTTTAGTAACGTTCATCAACAGTTTAGAGTCTCGCTGCTGCCATTGTCTGGTAAATCAGTTCAATCTGTTTGTCAGTACAGGACCAATTTCGGCAACTTTTCTCAGGAGAGCTGGTCGATTAAACATATTTTGATTGTGATTACGATCTGGGCTTCCCACGATCATGAATAACAGAAAATAAAACGAAAGGATTACAGTGCAACTCAGTTTAGATATGTGGGTTGATGTTCTTGAGCTAGAGCCATTTGAAGCACCCGCCTCGTTTTCACTCACACCAGAACGCCAAATCTACAACGCACAGTGCTCGCTGTGGAGCTAACATTAGCAAACTTAAAAAAAGCATTTACTTGTTTCCAAGATATTGACCCCTTCTGTGCCAGAAAAAACATTAAATCCTTATTTTCCCGTAATATCAGCCTTGACCCAAATAATCATGATGAATGTTTGTGCCAAGATCGGCCAGCTCTCATCCTCAGTGTTGCATCTTTCAAAATAAGACGTCTCCTCATGGATAATTCACAGTGGGTTCTACACAAATCAATGGATGTCAGCCCTTTTTGAGGTTCTGCATTGATTAAAAAAACATGTGCGTATCATTGGTTAGAAAAACAAGGGGGGTTTATTCGTTTACCAACTGAAAGCCTGCAGCCTCGGGTGAGGTTTAAGACGCGTACGCTGGGTGACGTGAACGTGGCCCGCGGCCCACCGAGGGGCTTTCTAAATGAGCCAGCCCCATCTGTGCGTGCTCCGTGGGGGGGGGGGGGGTAGCGCTCTGCACATGCCCAGGAGCCAGAGGTCTGCTGCCTGAAGCGGAGGCTCTGTGTTCAGCCCCGGCTCGCTCCTCTTTGACTTCAATCATATTCCCCTCTAAGAGGAATTAAATTTGCATCACATGCCTCACCGGTCAAGTCTTCCATTTTTATCAAAGTGCATTCAGAAGCATCGGTCCCACCGACCGCTTCTCGAGCCAGAGTCTGACACGCAGCTTGGCGTTTACGCCCAGAGAAGGCCTCCGGTGGGGAGAGCCAAAGTCTTGGCTCTCTCTGTTTCTGACGCAGAGAAAAATATGGCTGGAAATTGTTTGGCTTATTTTGAATGCATTTGTGGCCTTAGGGTTTGAAATCTGAGGTGGAATCTCAACGACAAAACCCTGTAACGGGAACTTTACGGAAGAACCAACACCTCGTTAACATGTACCTACAGCTGCAATCGCCATGCAGAATGAACCTGAAGAACCATATCCGGCCGAGAGCTACTGGAGATCAAGCTGATCGGCTGCTGTCAGCATCCTGGCCTCTTTGGAACGGGGGGAGGAGCAGGGGCTTTCCAATCAGCTGACCCCTGCCGTGTGGAACCGCTTTCTTCTCCGCTGGCCTATTAGGAGGGCCAATGTTCTGTCTGGATCCTTCTCACCTCCTCCTCACCCTGACTCCCCCCCTGGCCGCCCCCCCCCCAGCCTCCCCCACACTGCCCCACGGAGATCAGTCAGCGGGCAGACAGGAGACATGTGGCGGCGCCGTCGGGTGAGGAGGTCATCCCTTCACTCCACTCTTCATCAGCATGGGATAACCAATGTGTTGGGCTCTCAGGAGCTGGGCTCGCAGTCATCTGTGGGAAAACGTAGGAGGTGGTTTGTGTGTGTGTGTTTGTTTTTGTGTGTGTGTCTGTGTGTGTCTGTGTGCATGTGTGTGTATGTTTTTGTGTGTGTGTGTGTGTGTGTGTGTGTGTGTGTGTGTGTGTGTGTGTGTGTGTGTGTGTGTGTGTGTGTGTGTGTGTGTGTGTGTGTGTGTGTGTGTGTGTGTGTGTGTGTGTTGTCCTCACATGTGGATGGTTTGCCTGCACTCTGCGTTGTATTTCACTGACCGGCCGCGGGAGATGTGCAAGTTGTGGCGGACATATTTTTCACAGACATAAGAATGCTTTAAGCAGTTTAGATACTTGTTATTTTTGGTGGTTTGTTGTGGTTGTTTTCCCGAGTAGTGGGAGTATTCTATTTATATTGTTATGTGGCTAAGCCAATATTGAAGCAAAGAAAAGTTACAGTTACAGTGAAATATGCTGTTTTGATTTGAAATAAAATTGTTGTGAATCTAACGTGTAGTCACAAATTGAAGAAAGTTCAGACATTTTATCATACATATATAATTAATTATTAAATATTTAGATTTAAATCAACCATCGAATAATCAAGAATATGTATTTCAAGAATGCAGTCAATGCAGAGTATCCTCAAAACCCACCACTTTAAGATTGCTTCCATCACATAAGCCCCTTCCCTTCCTTCCCCTTCCTCCTTTCTTATCTTCTTATTAATATACGTTATTATTAAGAAAACCAAAAAAACTTGTGATGTAAACTATCCAACGTAGTCGTACTGATGGAGGAAGACCCCGAGTGTGCTGGCAGACAAAGAGTGTGACCGACAACACTACCCGGCCAAGCCCAGCAGGGTCTTCTCTCGGCCGCCCACACTCAGCGCATGACTCCATACCGTGCAACTGTAGGAGATTAGCGGACAAACATGCTGGTCTTGGGGGGAAAAAAAGGCCTTATGTTGTATAGTTAGTGCTTTGCATTATGAATTTATCGAACAGTATTGTTGCGCGACATCCAAAGGGTGTGCATTCTTCTTCAATAACGAGACACGTCTGCCTTTTAACGGTTACGAATCCACACGCTACCGAACCAACATGAACAACGTTTTTTTTAACCAACGGTGGAAAACAGCAACCCGCCGGGTTGCCTTGACGACGCAAGAACTACGTCTCCAAAGCATCACAGAATAATGTTTTATTTTAGGCAGATAAAGTCTATCCAAAAAGATTAACCTCCCAGATGAAAGACACTAATATCTGCTCATTGCTCCTCACTTGTATTGGCAGAAGTGTCCTTCTTTGGTGGTGTTTATCACCCTGGGCTTCCGCCCGGCCTCAGCGCCATGGTGTTATACGTCCCCATGACGTTGTAGGCCTACTTATGTCAGGGATAATGATTAGAACGCCGGTCATTATCGCCCAGGGCTTATTTTCGAGTATGACCGGCGTCGTTCTATACATTATTCCGCTTATTACACGGCTACTTGCCAAAACAAAATAATAACTTCACATGGTGTGTCTTTTTACAAGTTATTTGTTACCAGCATTCGTAGTGTTGATCAGCGGAGTAATATTCTGCCAAAGACGCTGACTTCGCTTAGCAACCGAAGATGCTGGGGTTGACAAGTTACCGGACTACTTGCGGAGTAGATACCAAAGTCGTCATTAGAGGCAAAAAATCCTTTGTTATCCTTGACAGCGGTCAATTATACTTAGCAACGGTGAATTATCAAATATAATTGTGTGTGCGTGTGCATGTTCATCTGTGTGTGTCTGTGTGTGCATGTTAGTTTGTATATGTTTGTAATTATCAAATATAATTCACCGCCTGAAGTTGTGAAGAGCCCGCGCAAGTGAACGGAGCGTTCCACGGCATTGAGAAGACCCGTGTAATAAGGTCCAATAACGGGACCCTCTGTTGGATTTTACATAGGCCTATCTTTAGTCTGCTCGTGTAACGGATTAGATACCTCTGATTGCATTAGATCAGATCGCTGGATCCAATTACAATCTGAATCGTCTTCATCACAAAACACTTTTAACAGTTTTATGTTTTGTTTTGTAGCCGAAGACATTGGGGTACGTATGGGAATTCCGGAACAATCATGCGTTAATTCTTCAGGTTTTTTTTCTTTTTCATCGACTCCCAAAACCAATAAGAAATACTTTAGGAGGGATTCAACGGAACGAGAACTGACATTAATCAGCCGTACCGTTGCTTCCTGGAGACTGACTACTCCCAGCGAGGGCCAATCACTACGGCTTATTAGGGAGCAGCAGCGTGAGCGAGCGGCGTGTTATAATTGATCCTTACAGCACCTGGCCAGTCACGGCTCCACTGTGCCTGGCTCCGCTGCCCTCCATTGACAAACGCTCCGGATAAATAGACCAGTGCTGATCTAGGATGATTTTGGTTAGTTTTCCTGGTTAAAGTGTGTAAGTGAGTGTGACTGTTTCTGTGTGTGTGTGTGTGTGTGTGTGTGTGTGTGTGTGTGTGTGTGTGTGTGTGTGTGTGTGTGTGTGTGTGTGTGTGTGTGTGTTGGGGTGTGTGTGTGTTGGGGTGTGTGGGGGTGTTTGTTGACACTGGGCTTCTGTTGTTAATGTGTGTGCGTGTGTGTTTCTCTGTGGGTTTCTGTTGTCTCTAGGTGCATGAGCATGTGTGTGTTTGCTTTACTCTCTGCGTGTGCATGTGCGTGTGCATTTTCATCTGTGTGTGTCTGTGTGTGCGTGTCAGTTTGTATATGCGTGTTACTGTGTGTGTGTTTCACAGATGATCATCTGTGTGTTTGCGTGCACGTGTGTAGGTTTGTGAAAGTGTGTATGTAGATGTAAATGATCCATTGTGTGTGTGTGTGTGTGTGTGGGTGCCTAGGATAGAAAGAGGAATGTGAACGTGTGTGTGCAAGTTCATCTTTGTGTGTGTGTGTGTGTGTGTGTGTGTGTGTGTGTGTGTGTGTGTGTGTGTGTGTGTGTGTGTGTGTGTGTGTGTGTGTGTGTGTGTGTGTGTGTGTGTGTGTGTGTGCGCAGGGCAGTGCGCGTGCGTGCGCTAGCCCAAGAGTGAGAAGCGTCGGACGTGTAATCAGCGAGGCTGCTCATCACTCCGTTTGGGGGAGTGAAACCCTGCGGGGAGCCAGTGCGGCGTCGGAGAAAGAACCCCAGGCCGGCTTCCCTTCCTCCAGCCCCACACCGGCCGCCTGATAGGCCTGATGCTCCTCACACATACAGCGGGCTTAATGTAGCGTGAAAAGACCCCTCCAGAGCCGATTACCTATCATATCACTCTCCGTCCGCTCTCCTTTCACTTTGCACTCCCCCCCGAAACACAATCTCCCGCGTTCCTTTTTTATTTTCTGCTTCTCAACTCGGCTATCAGCGGACTCCGTGACACGCACGCCGCTCCAATATTCTGGACGTTAAATATTACCCCGGCTCGAAAAGTAGCGTTGCGCAGAATATAAAGGACGCTCGTCTGCCCCGAGGAGCGATATGAAGAATCGGACCGCATCGCCCAACCCCGGGGGGTCACAGGCAATAATCACCTCCTGACACGCGCGTCGGTGGGTATTTATAGGCCCCGCATTACCATTCCACGAGGGAGACCACGGAACCATCTCACCGGCCAGTCCGTTCCTCCTCCCGGCTGCGTGTTATGTTTTGATGTAAGGGGGGGTGTTACCGAGGGTCGACCCCCCCACCTCCCCCCACCCTCCCCCCCCCCCCCCCCTCCTTCTTCCCTCATCCACCCAGCGGCACGTTTATTCATATTGACCTTTTTGCTGAATTAACCGAGCGCCTCCCTCGACAGCCGGCGCAAAGTTTAAACCAATTAAAGAGCGCTGGGTGGATGTGTGTTGGGGGGGGGGGGGGGGCGGGGGGGGGCTGGCTCACCTGGTGAAATTAAAACCAGTTTGCTGTGGATCGCGGTCGCTCACAGGGCGTACAGTTCCAGGCCAGGCGTTTGAATTGGATGAAACACACACATAGGCACACACACACACACACACACACACACACACACACACACACACACACACACACACACACACACACACACACACACACACACCATCCATCAATAACCTAATCAATAATGTACATATGTCCGGTATGTATGGTGGGCAGACGCAGGTAATGATTAACACGCTCTAAAAGTGGGCCCCGGTGGAGGTGCACAATTTAGAGAGTGCTTTGTGAATGCGCGCTCTGTCCTTCTTCCTGTCCTAATACCGGGTTCCTGTTGGCTTGCAGCCTAGCAGCCACTTTCAGGAATAATTCATATTTTCACTGCCATTACGGTGTGTTTGGTTGTTGGTAATGAAAGGGACGTCCTCTCTCCTTCACCGTGGTAAATTGTTCTCCCCCTGGTCCCCTATGCGCCACCACACAACAAACTCAACTTTGTTATCGCCCCCCCCCCCCCCCCCCCCCCCCAAGGATTGTTAAAAGGCTCTCGCTTTGATAATTCCCTGATTGAATCAGGCACTCCTTTTCTACACACATTGGGGCTAGCTCCTTGATGAATGAAGCAGAGAAAGAGAGAGCGCTTCTCTGACCGTACAGCTCCACCTCTTCCCCAGGTGATGGCTGTTGGTGTGTGTGTGTGTGTGTGTGTGTGTGTGTGTGTGTGTGTGTGTGTGTGTGTGTGTGTGTGTGTGTGTGTGTGTGTGTGTGTGTGTGTGTGTTTGTGATTCTGTGTTCTGCATACAAACAGGCCCTGTCAATCACATGGGCAGGCACGCTGTACTGTCACTGTGACACACGCACGCAGACACACACACACACACGTACACACACACACACACACGTACACGCACACGCACACGCACACACACACAGACAGGCACAAACACAGACAGGCACACCGCTGTCAAAAGTCTAAAGCAACACCCACTACAGAGTGCAGGGTGGGGGTTGGGGGGTGTGGGGGGGGTGCTTGGAGCGGCCCTGTGGGCGCCAGTGCATTTTGATTGCTGGCGAGGACCCGGGCGTGTCCGGGAGTCTTCTTCAAGGACCGGTAGGGTGCCCGGCACAGCAGGGCCACGGCTCTGTATCAAGACCACCTCTTGTCATCCCACTAGCTTATCCTGGCTGATTTATGTGCATATTTAGACGCCGTTGCATTTATTCATGAGCCGGTCTATTTGTTCACTTTGTTATTGTCATGATAAGCTGACTTTCGGCTGCGGACCTGTGGAAATATCCAGCCCCCGAATAGCATCTTTTTAACTTAAACGTTGTGCCTGCGAAACGCAAGCATAACGCAACAACACGGCGTAGTGTGAACCTACCACGGAGATCCCTCGTGTTTGATGGGTGGATTAGTTCATCGCGGTGTTGACAAATACCAATCATGGCAACTATGAACGATTTGAAAATGGCTTTGATATTTACCTCTCCAGATGCCTTTAATTACCCTCGTAGCAGCCCGGCGGTGGTTGTGTATGATCCCGGGGTATCACGATGAGCGGGGGGAGGTGGGGAGAGCAGTGGGGGCGTTGTTGCTGCACTTCAAATGTAGTCGAGATCAAAGACTGTGAAACAAAAATGTTGTTTTCTTTTGTTTTCCCACCAAACGTGTGTGGGGGTCTGTGTCTGTGTCTGTCTGTGGCTGTGCGATGACTATTTATTTAGCTATTTCAAAAGAATGCATTTCAAAGGTGTTAACGCCAAAACAGAAATGCTTGCGTCTACACTCCGAGCTGAAGGTAATAATTAGCCTTTCATACTTAATGTTGTTGTTTTTTTTAAGGGTATTTTTCTGGTCTTTGATGTTGCATTGTAACCAGACTGTTAATCAAAAGTAAAATTAATAGTGCGTCTGCAGCCCTTAACTATTGGTCTTTACTTTGGAATTAATTAGAAAACGGGTAGCTGCGGGGCAACCAAGATGTTTTCAACCTTCTCATATATCATTGATCAGCGTTGCAGGCCTGCTTTCGGAGGCTTAGTGCGTACTCTGTATGCTCCCCGCTAGAAAGCCCCCCCCCCCGACCTTCTATTGACAGTTCCTCTACCCGGTGTCACCTTGCGGATCAATTTTCCCTCCACATTAAAGAAGAAAGTACCAAAAATAAACACTGAATACCATCAGACCCCTCAGAACCAACACACACAGACGCCAAGTCCAAACGTTTACATTGGAGGACAGTATGGATGGAACTCTAATCTCCTCCTCCTAAAATGCATTCAATAAATATGGCACCTGGAAAAAGCATTATTCCAATCAAAAACCATAATCTCCTTAATGTTTGTTTTCTTCAACCCTGTCACCTCTGCTAAGCCGGCCCCCATCGGCTATATTCTTCCCAGTTGGCATCTTGGACCTAAACCGCGGTTTCTTCCTTTTTTTTCACAAACCCATGAATATTTAACACTGTTGTGACTCACCGGCCGACACATTTTACGCCCGTGCCGAACAAAAGATTTCCATTTTTTAACATGTAAATATGGCAGAAGACAAACACTAAGCAACAACAAGAGGCTTTATTTCATCAGTGATTCACATCCCTAATCCCCTGCTCGCAGGCCGTCCGTCCTCCCACCGGGGGAGATTGAAAATGTCGCGCGCACGTGCGCTCTCTATTCAGCCCCGCCGCTGTTTGTTTGTTATTCCGTTCGACCTTTGCGGTCCCCGGGTCCCCAGGACGAATTATGCTGCAGAAAACCCGGTGAACGGCGAACGGATGTGCAGTTTCGTTTTAGTAGCACACTTAGTCTCGCCGCGGCGGAGATATCTCGGTTCTGACGCTGACCTTGAACATCGGACGGTCGCGGAGCTCGCATTGGCGATGCTGGGGGAGGAGACTCGTTGAAAGGACTAGAAGAAGAAGGAAATGTGGCGCTATTATGAAATAAGAGCTGGGTGTTGGATAGGGGACACCGACCCCCCCCCCCCCCCCCTGATGATGGGAGAGGGCAGCGAGAGTGTCATCGTGAGAGTGTCATCGTGAGAGTGTCATCGTGAGAGTGTCATCGTGAGAGTGTCATCGTGAGAGTGTCATCGTGAGTCATCACACACATGATTGTCTCCTTGGTTGATTGTGGAGAGGAGTGGAAGGCTGGGCCTCTACTGGTAGACCAGGGAGGAGATGGTGGGTCAGCAAGGAGATGGTGGTTCATTGCGAGTACCAGCAAGGACTGTAAAGGGTGAGGTGGACCAGTCTGAACTGGTACCAGCTGTATGGGATGGTGTCCAAAGGTGGAGTTGGCTGTTAAAACTCTGAGGGGGGTGGGGGCGGTGGGATCAGCATGTGAATATCCTGATGTGATGATCATCAGGTGATCATCACATGATGATCATCACATCAGGATAATCACATCATGATCATCACAGCATGATCATCAGGTGATGATCATCAAATCATGTTCATAACACAAGCACACGATGATAGCCTCTATATGCTTCATGACTAGTCAAAGGCCATCAGTATTCAAATGCCTCTGTGCCTGGCTTGTATCCCAAATGGTTGTACTTCTAATAGTATCAGTGGTAGCTACAATACCTTGTCCATCAACTACAGGTATATTTCTGAATACATATGTGGATGGATGGATTGATGAATATATATACGGTATTGTATTCCCCTGTATTATCAACCCAAGCTCAATTTGAATATGACTTCTATCAACCTTCGTCTGCATGCCTGATAGCATAACACAACCCGGTTATGAAGGAGAGTAATGTCGCTGCAGTTTCCATGTGAAGAGTGGACTCATCTGCATTCTAGCTAGACTCGTGGCAAACTGTGAGGCGGTGCAGTAATCACAAATCCGTGTGGCGAGAGAGCCATGCACGCTCGGCAGTGCCTCTTCCCCATCTCTCTCCCCCTCTCCTTATATAATTAATGATGTTTTAGTCCAGCACTGCCACGACTGCAGGATGGACTGGGCTGCGATGAACCGTGCAACCCGGTCAACAACTGTCAGGCCTCGAAGCAATCCATCTAGACCGGACAGCGCACATTAAAGATACGGCGCAGTCAGTCCGAGCTGAGGATGGGCTACACAGTAGTCTCCATGATAATGGGTACAGGGCGGTGGGAGTGTGCAACACTGAGATGGCCTTAAGTTACCGCAACACAGTGAGGTAGCTCAGAGTGGGATTTGCAGTGTGGTGAGGATGCTTCGTCGGACGTGAGGATACTCACTGAACTTGCACGTGGAAGACATTCAAATGTCGTAGAATTCATTATTTTTCTTTTTTTCCTCGAATCGTCATACATTATTGCATGCAATATAAACTTTTTTCCAAGCATTTGCGTTCAGTGTTTCGGAATTCAAATCCGTCCCCAAATGTGTCACAGGGAAATGGCCTCGGTTATCACAGTTTCAAGCGTGGTGACAGCGGTGACGCCATCTTCCTTTGCTTTGTGGTCTCTACCAGCAATCACCTGCTTTGAGAGATTGCCTCTCCTCCACTCTGCGCAAATCAGGTCTAATTTCGAAGGAATTCTGTGATGCACCAATAGAGGCTGATTTCTATCCACGGGGGCTTTGTCTTCATTCTGTAAAAGCCCGCACACTTCACCTCCCTCCTTCGTCTCCCACAATACGATTAGCGAGTGGCCTGGAGAAGAAGAGGAGACATTCTCCTCTTCTTCCCTCAAGTGTCCCTCACCCTAAAGGGGAAGGGTGTCATTTACGTGATTATTCTTCTGAGAGGAACAGGAGCTCAGCCATCTAAGCATAAAGCTTCTTGTGGTTTTTCCTTAACTCGTTCTGACTGGCGGAGTACTCCCCCCCCCCATCTTCCCTCTCCTCCACCTCCTTCTTTTTTCTCCATGCCCTCTCTCTTTCCCTCATTCTCCTTCTAGCCTGACACTCTTCAGCTCAACCCTGACATTCTCTCTCTCTCTCTCTCACAATCTCTCTCTCTCTCTCTCTCTCTCTCTCTCTCTCTCTCTCTCTCTCGCGCGCGCACGCTTTTTCTCTCTATCTTGCACTTTTTCTCTCTCGCTTTTTCTCTCTCTCTCTCTTGCGCATTTTCTCTGTAGCTTTTCATCTCGCGCTTTTCCTCTCTCTTGCTTTTTTTCTCTCTCTCTCTCTCTCTCTCTCTCTCTCTCTCTCTCTCTCTCTCTCTCTCTCTCTCTCTCCTCTCTCTCTCTCTCTCTCTCTCTCTCTCTCTCTCCTGGATCAAAATAACTATCTGGATGGAGACCAACATTAACTTCCTCCTTGCTACCACTGAGGATGAAAAAAACGCTAGAAAAGATACCTTTTCAGCCATTTTGTTCATTTTGTTCACGTTAAAATCGTAATGAACTTTACTTAGAACCGTATGCAAGTAAAAATACATATTTACAGTACTTCAAACTGGTTCCAGTTTGCACAGAGCCCTTTTTCAAAAAATATAGGAGAAACGTTCCACTGAAGGCGAATTACTGGAGGGTTTTCAGGGATCAAAGACTGTTGATCTTCTTCCATCTGGTGAGCAAGACGTCAGCTCTGGGGAAGAGCTCAGTCTGCGCAACGTGAGCTATGGCGTGCTGCTGTTAGCCTTCCATGGGAACCTAACCGAGCCCTAGATGTTGTGTTAGATTTGAGCTCTTGCTTGCTGCTGTTAGCCGTCCATGAGAGCATACCTCGGCTCAAGATGTTGCGTTAGATGTGAGCTATGGCCCTTTGCTGTTAGCCGTCCATAAGAGTGCAACTAACCTCTAGAATCTAGATGCTTTGTTAGATGTGAGCTCTAGCTTGCTGCTGTCGGCCGTCCATGAGAGCCTAGCCAGGCTCTAGATGAAGTTGAAGAGGAACGGGGCGCGTGCTGGGGATCAAGCTGGGGAAAGCAGTGCTTTCTCAGTATCAACCTGTTAATCTATTGGTTTGTGGGGATGAGTGCCATTACTTGAAGTAGTTGCTCCTTGCAGTCAAGAGATTCTGAATTATTAATGATCATGCACATAATATTGGTAGTATGTCTAAGAAGACAGCAGATCTTTTTTAATGTTTGGTATTACGACTTATATATTACGATGCCCCATAATGCCAGACCCATTCCAGCACAGAAATTATAAATCACTTTTAAAGATGGAGTAGGCAATTTATTTTACACATATTTTTCGTTATATTTGCTGAAATTTTCTTTACATCCCGACAGCCCTATAATAAATCAAATGCTCAGACAAAAAAAAAGGAAAGATCTGGTATCTGTGGCTGTTATTAGCCTGTCAAAGAATTTCATTTGGCGAGAATGAAATGATTGGATTGCTTGCCTGTCTGTCTACCTCGTCGTACCTGTCTGTCTCTAGAACACATGATTTGGGGGAGTTACTTACTACACTGGAGGGAGGCCTGAGGAGAGGGATGGGATTATTTTGGTTGGATACTTTGAAAATCCAGCGTAGGGCTCATTCACACCAAATCAGTGATTGCGGCGATGACCTCAAACTGTTATTGAGGGAGTAGTCATGGCCCATGTTGTGAACTCAAACCACTTCTTCAAGGCAGGGCTGTACAGCTCTTGAAAGGACAACACGTGTTGGAAGTGAGATCTGGCCGTCATCAGATAGTGGCGCCGGTGTGAATTCCTCGCTGTAAAGGACTAGTTTGAATTATTTAGACTGTTTGGCCAAGCCGCTTGGACTGTTTGGCTAGTTTGAATTGTTTGGCCAAACAAGGTCGGTCTTGTGTTTAAACCACTAAACACCATGCAGAGAATAGGTTCTCAAACCTCCAGATTTTGTGTCCCATGTTAGCCCTAACATTTGCCCTCACTGGTTACCCCAGGCCAGTGCTCCATGCTCCAGGGCGGAAGGCTGCAGCCAAGGCCCCGCGTGGAGCCTCTCAGCCGGGGCACAGCATCCACACCCTCAGCCTGGTGTTTACTCTTCTGCTGGATCGCTGTCCAAAGACACGTTTCTAAAACAACCTCTCTTTGTATTTAGGATTTTGTTTGTGTGTGTTGTTTTGGTTAGTGTGTGTGTTGTTTGAGTAAGTGTGTGTGTGTGTTTGCGTGTGGATTTTGTGTGTGTGTGTTGTTTGGGTAAGTGTGTGTGTGTTGTTTGGGTAAGTGTGTGTGCGTTGTTTGGGTAAGTTTGTGTGCGTTGTTTGGGTAAGTGTGTGTGTTTGTTTGAACATGCTTTATTCGGTTAATGTGTTCATTCATATTGCATTCGGTTGTGGTTCTCTTTGTGTTTCATTCACTCAGTCACCTGGAGGACCGTTTTGAGCTTCTTTCTGGTCCCCCATTTGGAATGGCTGCAACATCAGCGTCTTGCTGGCTATCCTATTTTCCTAATGTAGAAAAAACATTTATTTTCCTCTTGTAGAAACACCCATTCATTTGGCTCATGTAGAAACACCCATTCATTTTCCTGGGGAATACCAGCATGTATGTGAAGTCATGCTGCTGGCTGATAATGTGAATAGGTTGCGCTCAGCAGTGGTCTGACGTGGGGGGGGGGATGATTTCCTGTGGCACAGAAGTGTAGAATGAAGATCAAATGATGGATATTTAAATTCAGAGTGTGGGCCAATTTGTGAATTGAGAAAGATGTAAATGGCACATATTCTGAAAAAGATCCCTGGTGGCATTGAGTCAGGAATTCCTGTGGATAATATGGACGTGTTTTTTTTATGTTTTTGCAACCAAGCAAATGGGCAAAATTTGCTTGGCAATTTTGCAAGGCATACTTGAAAAATTGCAAGCATGCCTTGGTGAATGTATAACCTAAATCCTATTCATCAAATAGCTGCACACATACACAATCTATGCAGTAGATAATCTGAGTCATACCTGTTTTTTTAAATCGGTTATGAATGCTTCTTATTGAACAAAGCAAAACATGAATCGGATCTTCAATGCATTTGCCAACGATAATAATGAGCTATAGAGGAAAATAGGTCAGAATACATTAAACGAGCCTACAGCATGTCCTTTTGTTTGCAGTGATTCACGTTTTCACCCGGATCACAACATTACATTACACAACACATTCTCCAGAAGTCTCTCCCTTTAGAAGATTTTCTTTTATATGGACACCACCAGAAGCAACTTTGTTGTAGTACACATATTTAATTCAAAACATTGTGTCATTCGAACTAATTATATTTGATCCGAATGCAAGCTAGGATGACGAAGATAAGGTGCTACATACATTGTACATAAATACAGCTACGCACTCAATTACTGCTATCCCTTTGTTTTTCTCCTTCACACTTTTTACCGCTCCGCACACAAGGCTATGCCAGGCCCTTACACACACACGCACGCACGCACGCACGCACGCACGCACGCACGCACGCACGCACGCACGCACGCACGCACGCACACACACACACACGCGCACACACACGCACATACACACGCACACACACGCACATACACAAGCACACACACACACACACACACACACACACACACACACACACACACACACACACACACACACACACACACACACACACACACACACACACACACACACACACACACAAAGACTAGACGTTGGAACTAAAATGTTCTCCGAGACCTTTGATGAAAGTACACTGTGTCAAATAAGACGGTTATGCAAAATGTGCGTTGGCCGGCTGCGGGTGACAAGTACGGGTGTCTCGTGATTGGGCCGCGTGGCCTCTCTGCGTCCGTCAGGCGGGCTTAAGAATAAGTACAGATGAGTGACAGCTCCCCGCAGCCCCCTGACGGGCCGGGCCACACTGCAAACACAGAGGATAGTGATCCTCTTGGAGGGACAGGGTCCATGCAAGGCGGCACACATGCTGAACCAGTTCATGAAGGGAGGAAAATGGGGTGATGGTGGTGGGATAATTGGATGAAACTGTTCTTCCAGTGCAAGGTTTGGCTCCGTGTTCGGAGGAAAAACTGAGGAGAATGTGGTTGTTTTTCTTTGAGGGGAATATCAACGTTTTTGATTATACAGATAGGACACGATATGTTGTTGAAAATTGGTGGTAATGCGGCTGTTTTTTCCTGGATACATGCAAGAGGAGGCCGGTAGCCAAAGCTGAGTAAGGACGATTGGTGGTGGATCTTATTACCACCAGCATCCAGGCTATTCAGCGGGCAATGTTGTGCACACAATGAGCCTCTTAGCCTCTCTGAGCTGCAGAGAAGGCACAGGGCGGTGGTAGGTTTCCATTTGAACTGCTACGTTAAGATGGAGCAGGTGTTAGGATGGAGCAGATATGAACATAATGCAGGTATTGAGATGGAGCCAGTGTTACGATAGAGCAGTATTTAAGATAGATCAGGTATGAAGACAGAACAGACATGAAGTCAGATAAGGATGAAGACAGAGCAGGTGTGAAGATATAGCAGGTGGAAGATAGGCCAGAAAAGGATGAAGACAGAGCAGGTGTGAAGATATAGCAGGTGGAAGATAGGCCAGAAAAGGACGAAGATAGAGCAGGTGTGAAGATGGAGCTGGTATCAAGTCAGAGAAGGACTGAGACAGAGCAGGTGTGAAGATACAGCAGGTATGAGGTACGAAAAGGACGAAGACAGAGCTGGTGTGAAGATAGAGAAGGTGTGAAGATAGTGTAGGGCAAAGATAGAGCAGGTACATCAACAATCCAATATGTATACAATGCAGAGTTACGAAAAGCCCCAGCATGACATACTATACGACGATGTAGGTTGATGTAAAACTAGGAGACATGGTGAGAGGAAGAGTGGCTATAGTGCTGGGGTGGAGCCATCACAACAGCGTTGGCTTTGGCTGTGAGTAGTACTCACTATGCTTTAGGAAGCTCAGCACAGCTCCAATTCCCCACAGCACAAGGCAACGTTGTGATTTGCAAAAAGCGCTGTGTCCAACTTCCCTTATCTGCCAATGCTGATAGCAGAGCTCCGATATGACTATGCAAAGAGAAAACTCTGACGATAGGTTATTTAATCATCCTCCGACAAATTAAACAAAATAATTTGAAGATAAGATTTGATATGTTGACAAGCCACGTGTTGCATTTGTTTTGCACAAAGACAATATTTAATGAACAGTTTGTGCAGTAGTCAACAATATTTGGTCATCTGTTTTTTGTTTGCGTGTCGAAGCGGTTTGGGTTGTTTGTCGGATCTCAGATTTCTGAAGCCATTCAGTCATGCGTTCATGAAACAATGCATGAAGATGAGTAAATTAGTGTTCTTTCATGCTCGGAGGACGTGACAGCCTAAACTGTTTGAAGGCTGTCCCTGGTGTGTTGGAAACCTCTTTTCTCCTGCCTTGCAAACAATGTCAAGCCCTATTTAAAAGGTTGATGCTCAGCTGGTTCATTTGTCTTGGTCATTGTCGAAAGTGAAGGATGTTGGTCTTAGGTGTCTTTTTTTTCGTTTCAATGTATTGTAATAAATCACTGTGGGGTGATTAATTACATCATTACATATTAATTAAACCAGTAATGGTTTCTTTCTCGATCACTCTAGCTCCCCAACTCTCCAGGTATGTTTTGAGATATCGCAGGGGTTAATATATAAGCGGCTGTACAAATTAAATTAACTTGTTGTAGTGAGTTCTCCAATCGATATTTCTTTCCGATCTGTAGCCTTGATGAAAAGTCACTTTTTTTCGAGAAATGAATTGATTTTATGTTCTTGCTGCAGTGGTATGGACTGCAGCAAGCATGTCACCAAACCCTCCAAAGACTTAATTAGCTAGATACTCCACCATGACCCAATTATCGCATCAATTAAGTGAGTAAAAAAATCACGAGAGAACTTAATTAGGGAATTTTCTGCATCAATGTAATGTTCTGACCTGCTGCTGTCAACCCCGGTGTTGACGGAGTACTCCGGTGGGTCCAACCGGCTTGTCCCCGGAGGCGTGCACCACCGCAGTCCCCTAATAAAACCCCTCCTTCCGTCTCCTCCGCCGCCTCCGTGCCTGCTCCACTGAACCTCACTGGGACCCGCCGTCCATACCAGCGGTGAACTGGAAATCGCTCCCGTTCCTGCAGAACTTTCCCGGATGGGTGGATCTCTGTGGGGCATGCACTCTTAAACGTGCGAGGACTTTGCATTTGACATTTATTTTTAAAGTCGTTAGCTCAGGTGACGCGAGGTTGGATGATATATTCACGCCACTGAATCGTGGTGGAGGCTTATTTGTATACACATGCCTTTGTGTACTCGTGTCGGCATCGAGTCGTGTTTCTATCCGATGCCTTCGCTGTCATGTGCACATCTGCGGCTACACATATTCTATAAAGACTGAACTGGCACAAAAGCGCCAGAATTACCGCACACATGAGGCGCTGTTGTAATGTATTCAGAATCAAACAGCAAAGGCATATTTATTGATTTGCACTTTGTACTCATTGATCTGTTATAGGGGTGAGCCTTGGCTATTCCCATCTGTCAACTGATACACTACCCACGTTTTCCTTTCAAATATCCAATTGATAAGCACAATATGAATGGGGCTTGCATAAACCAGTTTTTAAATCAACTGCCTAACAAATGATTCAACAGTGCGAATAACTCCACCTCTGGCTGTTTGTGATGTATATTGTATATTTGTGATGCATACTGAGATGTTTTACAGTTTGGAGGGAGACCCTCTGTCCCGCAGATAATGGGCTCTTTGATCTCATAATGGTGAGGGCAGAACTCTACATTTCTATAGAAATGTACAGATTTGACTTCTGCCCACCACAGTTGGAATCATTGATATTTTCAGCGGGAGGTGAGTCAAGAAAACAAATCAACATAAATAACAGATGAGAGCGTTCAATAAAAACACATGAATCATTGAGTCATCATTAAAGACAATGGAGCCATCAATCAGTCACAGTAATACCAGGACAAGCCAGAATGATCCAGTCCAATAAAATGCCTTAATTGCTGCAACCTCCACCTGAATCCATCGCTGAGCCTTTTTATCCCAGCCTAAGAATTAGACAAGATACGTGAAGAATAGAGTTCTCCCAGTGAAGCAGTCTGATTTTCCTTCCTGGAGGGCCCTAGACACTCTTCCTAGGAAGGCCTTTAGAAATGAATAAACTTGCCCATTACATTAAGTGAAAGAAAAGGGGGTTTCACGTGGGAGAATCCGTTATTATGGGTTCACATAGAGGTCTGGTTAGAAGTTTGATAGATAGCCCTACTAAATCGAAAGTTTCAGCAGAGTACCTGCCTTTAGTCGAACCTTGAGTGTTTGGGTTGATGTTGGCAGAGACAGCAACAGTAACTTAAGGGGAGGGTTAGAAACCATATCCACACTTAAATTCACCTTTGAGCACTGACATCTAACCCCCAATCTATTTTGCTTCCAAGTCTGTGTGACTGAATGAAAAAACAACAATATAACTGTATAGATAATACAAACAGCATGGAGACAAAGTAGCTCAGAGATGGAGTCTGACGGATAAGCGGCTGAAGCCTGACTGTGTACACATTGTTATTTTAAATGTGCGAAGGACAAATGACCCACAGTATCGCCCCCTCCTACAGCTCCTCCAACAGATTCCCGGGGCGGATCCCCAGGGTGTAGGAGATCCTCAAATACCTTCAATGGTTGACAACCTTTCTCTGAGCTGCCAAAGGCTTCTCATGAACCTCTTTGGGGTTGACCAGCCAATGAATCTCGTGAAATCCCAAAAGCTTAAATCTTCAGCCTCTTTCTCCTGCACACCGAGGTCTGGGGTCCCCCAAGGCCACCATAGCATCCACTCACGATGCCTTGACTGACATCCTGCGTCAATGCTGATGTTAATAGGTTGTCATCATAACGGTTCTTCTATGACGTCGTTAATCCCAGATATGGCAGGCAAATGTGTTTTGTCTTAAAGTGAAAGTTAAAATCGTTCCACAATGTACGAGCCGGTTCCACTAGGTTTTTTAAACCTTCAGACCATCAGTCAGCTGAGGCTCACACGGCCTGCCCAGAATGCGTCTACCGCAATCTAATTTACCTCACCGGCAGATGGTGATCGGTGGAGGGCTCAACTGCTGTGTTCACCCCAAATATCCGGAACATATGGCCCCGTGTATTGTATAATGACTACAAAGTCAATCACCCCCCTCACACATAATTCACCACGTCTACAAGAAACCCATTCTATAACCATTTGTGCAATTGCGGAGGTTCCTAAATATGAAATATGCATTCACAACATGGCTACGTCGAGGACATGTGTAAGGCTTATTTACCCCCTTTACCCCGATTGTGGCACAATAGGGATTGTATTCCTTCACCTGACAACATCAAACAAGCAGACTGGAATGTAAACAGAACTGCGCAGGCCCATCAAAGCCCCACACATTTTTTTTCATCTATAATAGACACGGAATCAAAGCCTCCCCCTCCCTTCAAAAACTCTGAGCCAGTTACACAATGTCTTCTCGGTGCCTCCACTCCACTGTCTGCCTTCCTTTCATCCCCTGTTCGTGGACGAGAGGGGGCGCCGGGCGGATTCTCTGTCTTCTGCCGCAGCTCGGCCGCTCTGTTTGATCTCAGTAATTCGCCTAATGAGGCCGGGCCCCTGGCAGGCAGCTGGCACACACACACACACACACGGAAGGCAGTGGCGCCGAGATGTGTCCCCAGATTGCAGTTAGCCACGTAGCGGTGGCACCCCGTCTGACTCAGCAGCCACTGCCGTAGCTATCCAGCACCTCGCTGAACAAGGTGGAAGGAACTTAATTGCCCGCTTTTAGGAAATCAGCAGAATTTGTGGAATATGAAATCTGGGTCAGCGTGATCCAAGCGATAAAACAGACGGAGCGCGATTAGTGTAACCTATCGGGGCCGACAGTGGCTCGTTCGTTTTTAGGGTTCTTTTGATTTCCTGCGTGTTTGGGGTTTGTTGTTTTGCGGTGCGGTTTATCATTGGGTTTCGACCAGCAGAACTGGAGGGATATTGCGTGTCTCCAGTGATGCAGTAATGCAGGGATGTCGATGTCGAGGCAGGCCGTTCGGTGTGCTTTCATTTGGCAACATTTAAAGTACACTTTGACGTGTGTCAGCATCTGAGACGCAGCTGCTGAGAAAGTCGATCTGCAGGCTGGAAAACGGGATGTGCTTGACAGATTTACCTGCAGACTGTTGGGTTCACCCAGAGAACACCTGAGTCAGCTAGTGTCCCAGGGCAAAAGGGAAACCTCTCAGACATGCTCACCTTTGATTTCCTTCAGAATGATGGGACATTGATGCTGCTTTTGAGAATTGCATGGAGCTACTGGCCATCCTACTCTTGTATCCTATGCATCTGATTGAATGCAAAGGCCCTAACATCCCTTTTAACTTTTGTTTTATGCAGACGTAAAGCAGTGTTTTTTAAAATTATCAAGTTAAATGAATGTGTTTTTGTGTGTCACTCTGTGTGACCAATCTAGTGAGCCGTCCATGAAGTGCTATCTTTAAACAGTTGTCAAACATGATCCATCAGCCATCTTCCTTATGGTTATCTACTCTCCGCTACGCTGCTGTAGTAATTTGCAACCAAAAAGATCAAGGTTCCCCTAATGTTTCTCTTTTTTCACTTCTGAGTTCAGCATCTCTTGGTTACAGAAATCCGATGGTACCCTGCATGTGTCAGATCAGGGGTGAGCCCCCCCTGATCTGACACATGCAGGGGGTGAACTGAGTCATCCTCACTGCACAATTTAGAGCATTCTTCATAATTGTTGTTGTTGTTGTGATAAAGCAATGCTAAAGGGACTCACTTTGATGTGGAAGCACAGACGAGAGAAGTGTTATCAGTCTCTATCTACAGTAGCCTGGGTATTACCAGGAAGCTGCCGTCATTTTCTTCAGCACAAGAGGCGTGATCAACGGGCCTAGTTCAACTGACTCTGTACGCGATTGGTTGCTTGCTGTCGCTTCCCTGTCGTCATTGTGTTAAACCAGCGAATAGCTTGCCAAGGGGAAAAGCCAGCTTGGTGATGTCATCCCGCAAAACGTATCGGAAGCAGAAAGACATGTATTGCTCTTCTCCAGACCCTTGTGCAGGGCGAACTCAATTCGCCGGAAGGGGCTACCCAGGCTATATCTACAGTACATCACCAGGAAACCCTAATGCTTTATGCTGGTCTCGCTTAACTAATGTTTTGACCTTAGAATATGTGATGGGTAGCACTTTCTGAACTTAAGAAAAGTTTTCCTCTTTGTCTTCTCACACCATGAAAGCCGGCGTTCAGTGTTTTTATTCAAAGCGGCCAGGAAAATAGAAGACAAAGTTGAAGTGAAGGAACGCTTTAATTAATGAAGACATTTGCAGTTTTTTTAATCAGACATGACATACTCCTTCATCTGCATTTTGATTCAACCCTGAGAACATTACGTCAGAGCCCTCAGCACAAATGTCATCAAAAGTGAACATTTTAAATTCCAATTCTCTGCATGAGGGACATCACCAGAGGGAGGGGAAACTAGCAGGGAGCTGAGAATAGTCAATTTGGCAAAGCATTTACTCAGCAACTAGCCTGCTAGTCTTCAGAGACCGCACTCTTGTCGTTTGGGTGGAGAATTGACCAAGGTGTCTGCTTGGGTAATCGTTACCTCATGTTGAACAACAGGAAGAAAAAAGAGATTGTGGTGTTTCTTTGAAGGATGAGGATTGCAAAGGCGGCTAATTAAATAATCAGGAAAACCTCTAACTACAGTTACGTATGCAGATTAAGGTTTCAGCGTTTAGTTAGCCGGAACAAACTGAATCAGTAAGCACTGACCAGTACACACTGGACTGGTGTTGTTGTTTTAATCATCGATTATGACCACATCTTTTGTTCTTTTGCTATTATTTCAATTTGGATAGCATATTTGATGTTGCGGGTCAAAAGTTTGCCAGTAATACCCTGGCCGGTAGGGAATGTGATAATCTCCTCCTATTCTCCTCACCTCTTCATGAGAGCTGTGGGCAGCAGGAGGACATTATTGATCCTGAGCAGGGTCAGTGGCGTCCTAGGGGAGACGATTCCTTCTGGGAGACACTATACTCTAATGAAGCCTTCTGGTTGGCCGGGATCACAGACTGACCAGCAGCGATTGGCCCTGGGAGACCCACAAGCCTTTGATGATAGATTAGAAGGACGCGCCAGGGGAACGGGCAGAAGGGTCAGGCAGCGGTCAGACAGACAGGGATGAGAGAAAAGAGAGGAGAAAATAATAATAAGGCAACACACATCTACAACATTCGTATTGTATTTTGAGAAGATGAAAGAGCATATTTGAGATGAAATGACAAGCTGTGATGCAGCCGTACATATGGTTGGATATCGTTATAGGGTGTACTGTATATAGATCTGTACATCATATGTAATGCAACACATTGAAAACAGCATGTTATTGTCTGGTGCTTTCACATTACTCTGTCACACGCAGGTGATGCCGGAGATGAATTTAAGGGATTTTTGGGATCTGTGTGGGCAGCAACATCGTGTCGAGGTGAGCAGGAAAGGGTGAACTCTTCACCTTATATGGGCAAACCAGTAATGAGTTGGAACGGGCTGGTCGGTGGGTGTGGTGTGAAAGTGCTGAGCAGCCAAAGCAGATGGTGAACCCCAACGGGCTCATTTGAAAGGTATGCAGTGCTGAGACCAGCGCTGAAGTCACACAGGAATCGCACTTCCACCTAATTACAGCTTGAGACTGTGGCGGAGCGCGCTCTTTATCGGCCTCCATTGGCTGTTTGCTCCTCTCTGCCTTTAATTGCTAGTCTATCTACTGTGCCGTGCCTCCTTCTGTTCCGCAGAGAGAGGGTGCTACCGAGATGCTACGCTATATGCTAGATGCTATATATACTCCGTCTTTGGACGTGAAGCGGTGTTTGTGGTTTTGCTTTTGGGTTGTTGTGTCGAATCCTAAGTTTGCCCTGGAAATCGTCCAGCGTCGCGAGTAGTTATTCAGTGAGACAAATTCCACATCAAATCCTTATTTTTAGTTTGGAGATATCACAGGCAAAAATACAATTCCAATAAAAAATAAAGGTAAACTGAAAACTCCTCCTATATAAAATACAACCAGACACATTAATACAAGTACGTAAACATGGATTGGATGCTCATATGTATCTCCTGGAATGAAATATTCATCCACAAACACAGTGCTGGCCCCGACGAGCCCAGCCTGCCTCTCAGGCTCGGCTCCATCAGATCTCTGCAGCGTTTATACAGCCCTGTTTCTATCACCATTGACAACAGCCACCCGTCTTTTGGATGGGCTCCATTATTGTGGCTTTCAGCGTAGATTGTTCTGCATCTCAGATTACCACCCATGTCTGCTTATGCAAATTCCTAATATGAAAGGAGGAAAAGCTGCCTTATTTGTCAGCTGTGCGGCACTGGTGTGATGCTGTGTGGCAGCGGCATAGGCCCCGGATCATCAGTCCCCGGGACCCGAGGCAAGGCATCCACAGGGAAAGGTTAAAGCAAACAAGAAGGATTAACTATACATGTTAACACAACACAAAACCTAGCTGGTTTTAAATTCTCCTGTTGCAGTGTGCCGGCATCAGACCAGCCTGGCTGGGCTAAGGGTGGAGGCTGGATCATAAAGTGATGCACAGGGCTGTAGGCTGTGCATAGAATACTGAGTGATACCATCCTGCTCAGCTGCTTCCGCTGAATCAACCTCCTGGGACCTTAGGCTCCGAGCGAGACCCGCTGGCTGGGTCCAGGCCGGGCCCCCCGGGTAAGAGATAGTCCTCCTCCTCAAGTGCATGAAATACGTCTGAAAATGCCCCTCGCTCCCTCTCTCCGTTTACCGGCGTGCACAATGGGCTTTATGTTCGGCGCTCATCATGCCGCTGCCACGGCTACGGCTGGTTCTTATTGAAATCTTTTCATCAAAGCAGCCCGACTGTTATGCTCTCTGTTCCGTGCTTGAACGTATTTGCGTGTCAGATGCAGGGTTGCGTTTCGCCTCAAACTAATATCTTTACCACTCATGTTTTTCCCCGTTCCTACTATTTCCCTGACCCATTTGCTCTCCAGCATATCTGGAAATACATAAATCCAATATTTCCATATGTGCTCTGTGCCTCAGGCTTTATGGATGTGTTTGCAGGATCCCATCGATGTTTCCTTTGCTGGGTAAATACAGCACTCGTAATCATATTGACTACATTAATACATCTCGGCTGGCGCAAAGTTATCTGCAAACAAAAGTTGAATCTGGAAGTCATCGAAACAATCAACAATTTGCTTGCATAATCGAGCAAGTGAATGCGGCACTAAGAGGCAATATTTAAATTGAATATAGATTCAGCATTATGCATGAAGCGGAGTTGAATGAATAATTTGCATGCGTTGGTATCTCTATTTCCCTTTAGATCAACGCCGGGTGACATAAATCCACGTCACTCGATGGAGGGAAATGCAAATCTCGACCTCCTTTTCGCCTATCATGTCTAATTGGCTTTGGTGTTCAAACGGCGCTTCTTGCGTTTTTTAAGGGGTTTCAATCAGATACATGTTGATCCTCTGATTTCTATAACTGTCATGGGCTGAAATAGGGGCAGTATCAGTGTGGCTCTCTCCTCACAGAGCAGCGCTGTGCATCTGATATCTTCTGCTCTGCTCTGGATCCGAGGGCCCGAATGAGCCCTGGGACTCTGCACTCACTATGAAAACACTTCATCAATGTCTGTCATCTGCTTATCAGAGGGATTTTATCCGGTTTTATTCCGTTTTCTGCCAGTGCCAGGGGTTTCAGGTTTTTGCAAGTTTGACAGCTTGGGTAATTGTTTTGATGAGAATTTTGGCATACTGACTCCATCTTGACAGGGTGTGTGAACCGCCCCCGCCGATACACCAGTTACGACATAATGCTTGTTGTTTCGTAATGCACCGAAAAGAGTTCAATGACTACGGCACCCCGCCTTAGAGATAGAATAGACAATATTGATCCGACGTAATTTCATTCTGATAATGTAGACTGATTGCACGAAATGATGCATCATGCCGACGCAAAACAAATCAAAACTGACGATAATGAAATAGAGAGCAACATTCGGAATAAAGCGGAACACCTCCCATAGCCTTATAGGTATCTGGTCCCGTCGTCCAGAGATGCGACGACATGACAGCTATCCTTCTCTGTCACAGTGGGCGCGTGCTGCAAAGGGGGTGGAAATATCATCCAGAATATTCTGCTTCATGACCAGAGAGCTGACAAGGCCACCTCCCATGCTCGGGCGCGCTTTAATTGCATCGGGGAAAACCATGTAATGTACATTGTGCTTCCAGGGTCCAACCCGTGGAGCGTAATGTATATATTAGTGTAGGCAGGTATGGGGGAGCGGGAGTTCTGCTGCATCAGTGGCAGCGGGAGGAGGTTGCGGAGGGGGTAGATCCTAGCAGCGGGCCGC
The DNA here is from genome assembly GCF_026213295.1 of Gadus chalcogrammus. Lineage (NCBI taxonomy): Eukaryota > Metazoa > Chordata > Actinopteri > Gadiformes > Gadidae > Gadus > Gadus chalcogrammus. The sequence continues at coordinate 22,788,927 of NC_079425.1, read as the reverse complement.
TGACCCCGCAGGCCTGCAGAAATTAGCTCCTGCATTAGCACGGCTATTACTTAGCTCCCGTGGTTCGGATGGGCATGTTGCTGGCCGTGTTCAGCCTGCGAGGAGTTGTGTTGTGTTGGGTACAATTAGTACTGATTAAGTTCGGAGGAAAGAACTCAGTCACACATAAATAAGGAACTGGTATGATGTGATGTTTGGGATATATTTATTTTTGGCCTCCACTTTTGACCGTACGCACAGCCAGTACAGTCCTTAAATCAATGTGAATCCCCTTTGGCCCTTTTTCTCACAGCACTTGAAATGGACAATTGGAAAGTGTCATTCAATTCAGGCTTATTCATTAGAATGGGTTATTTGTCACGTTTTTAATTATAGCTCATAATATTGGTTCAAGTGATTTGATGGATAAACTCGTGACGGGTTAATCTCTGCAAACCCGGCCCCATAAAATACTGTACCGGTTAAGCGCCACCCCCATCTTCCTCTCTTAAACATCGACCCTTAATGGTTTATTGATTCCTACATCTAATGTGACAAATATTTATATAAGTAGTGATGCACTTATGGAGGTTCAGCGCATGAATTATTCATTACACATGTTTTTTATTTCCATCTATACGTGTTTGAATTTATGCCCTTCAAAACCCGCGCTTTGCATTTGACGCAAGCTCCCTCTGGCGCTGATGTCGATAAGCAGGTGGGCGTGCACAAACACGGCTTGTTTGTGCACTTACTTTTGTGCATGTGAGGTTGTTTTATTGTCAGTGTTTTTCACCATTCATTCTGTACAGTCTGATATCCGTCAGTCCCATTGTTATTCCGAGTACGCCTCCTGACTCACGAATTCCATTCAAGGGATGGAATTCCGTGAGTCCGTTAATGCTGTGCCTTTAGCGGGGCAGTTAAAGGCTTACTCAGACCTTTGGCTTTTATGTTTCCCCGTCAATGTGGGTTTCTTCGAGGTGCTTTCGTCCAGCCCTAACACACACACACACACACAGAGCCAAACATCAGCCATGTTGTAGTTTAGATTAATTCTCGACGACACTTGAGCCTTGCACCCAAAGTGTAGTATAAAGGCTGGCCAGGGCATTGCAGCGATATTATTTCTAAATAGGTAAGATGGACCAAATGCCGAGGAGACTGGACCATGCGGCTCTGTTGTTTGTTTTGTTGGCCCTGTAAAGTGCTGTACAATTATTACCTCCTTTCAGCTCTCCTTAAAGAAGATCTGTAAATCTGTTTTAACACAATAACAACAACACTCCTATTAATAACAAAAGGATGTAGGAATCATTTATGATTTTTATGTTTGGATGTACAAGTTCAATCACGCGTGTGTGTATGTAATTGTTTGTGTTTGTTTGTGTCTGTCTGTGTGTTTGCTTGCGTGTGTGCGTGCATGTGTTTCTGTGTGTTGCTGTGTGTGTGTGTGTGGGGTGTGTGTGTGTGTTGTGTGTGTTGGTGTGTGTGTGTGTTGTGTGTGTGTGTGTGTGTGTGTGTGTGTGTGTGTGTGTGTGTGTGGCACACGTTTGTGTGTCTGTGTGTTTGCATATCCTCGTTGTTCCTAGATAACCCAGATTGATACATATTTAGATGGAGTGCCCTTCAGGGGAGCTGCATTTTTCATCGTGTCATATGGCTTTCACACTCACTCCCAATATGGCCTCTCGCACCCCAAGGAGGGCAAACACAAAAGTACGCCGGATCCTGCCCACTTTGGCTACGTTAAAAGAAAAACGCATCGTTAATAACGGAAAGTTATTATAGAAGCTCTGTTCGGCCCCCTCGGACGAGACTAATCAGCATCGGCCCTACAGAAAACCATATGATCCATACGGGGCTAGCGTGACAATCCCATTAGCAGGAGCGCAGGGGAGCCCTGGTGTCGGACGGACATCGGCGCCGGGGCGCTGGCTCCTCTCCAGCCATGTCCCAAGGTGACTGCGGAGTAACGGTGACGTCAGGCCGCCGGCCCCCGCCGCTCTGGTACCCCCGTCGTATGGAAGGTGTGTCTCTACGTGTTCAGCGGTGTCATTGTGGAGAACCGGGCAATGTCCCTGTTCAATTTCTAAAACTGTAAGCTGTCTGTTTGTGTACACACACGCACACATACACACGCACCACACACAACACACACACACACACACACACACACACACACACCATCACACACACACACACCACACACACACACACACACACACACACACCACCCTCACCGTACTACCCTGGGTGGGTAGGACAGGTAGGGAGGTAGGGAGGTAAGGAAGGGAGGGGGTAGGGAGGGAGGGAGGGAGGGAGGGAGGGAGGGGGTTAGGGAATTGGGAGCAGCATAATGTTAAAAAAAAAGCAACAGAAATACAAACAGCAAAACACTCTGAAGTAGACCGTCTGGAGTGGTTGTCTACAGCTGAACGGGCGACTGCGTAATCCAAATGAACAATCAAAACAAAAGATCCCATGCTAGGTCAGACTGCCCGCCGGCCGGTGAGCTTAAAGGCTTCGTGCACAAATGTGATCTTCAGTTTTGCTCTTCAGTTTTGGGGATATCGAAACAACACAGTAATTTAGGATGGCATAGCGTCTTGAGGAGACAAAAGAACCTCTCCTCATAAGTGTTATAAGTGCTCTCAGGGGGGGAGGGGGACAGACAGAAAGGGCGTTGCAGACAGAGAGACACCGGCTCAGACTTTGTGCAGCACTCTTTATTAGTGTTGGCAGCCACACTATCCTTTCTGGTTCTGTGGAAGAGCCTGGCTTACCGGAGCCTGGGAACCCAGAGTCTGGTGGTCGTTGACGGTGATTCAACATGCAGAGACGCCGATCGCTGCAGGTTTACTTCAGCCCTGTTGCGTTTACCGTGGGCCTGTGACTCCAGGAAGACGCACACTTGAAGAATTTAGACAAAGGAGAGAGAGAGAGAGAGAGAGAGAGCGTGAGCGAGAGCGAGAATGCCTGGCCCAAGGGACTTTATCACAGGTCAGTGTTTATATTGCGCAAAGAATTATAGTTCATAGCTCTTGAACCACGCTGCTGTTCCCTTTGGTATTCAATTCTTGTTCGCTTTGCTTTATCTTTTAATGCACCCATTCGTCTCATTGTCTAACGGTACACCCGAAAGAGTGAGGCAGCGTACCATTTCCTTTTCAGGAGTAAATAAATCACTAGTTCTCTTTAATAATGTCCTCCATGCTCTTTGTATCACATAATCAATAGTCCCTCTAATTCCATTGATTATGCATCCCAAGTTCACTCAAGAAAATGAGAACTACTTAAATTTATGCACCTTGTATTCATTTATCCATCCTGTATACCAACATGTATATCAAATAATATGCTACAAACTCAAAGAAATGTGAGAATATATAACCAAATCCCCATGTCACATGCAATTGGAATGCTATTGCTGGATTTTCATAATGGCAGGTATTCCTAGTTGATAATATGAATGTTGTGACATTTGAGACATCAGTTGATCAAGTCGTGCTGGTTGTGTCAAACCTGTAATCATCCTATTTGCCTCCAGTCGCCCCCCCCTCACTGCTCACACAAACCGCCCTTGAACTCTGTCGTACCCAGTGAGCTCTGCGTAAAGACCCAGTCATCACTCAACATGACAATGCCATCACGACAACCAATGTCTAAAATCATGCAGGGCATGGAGTGTGATGAGTGATTGCATTAGGTCTTATATGTAGTGCATAGTGCCCCCGTTCACCTCCAGGAAGGAGGTGGTTAGGACTGTAAACGCTCCCTAGAGCTGTGTCCTTGGGAGCAATCGGGGGGACCCTAGTAGGGTCTCCACTCTCCAAAGACAAGGTCTATGGGGCAATAATGCCAATAAAAACCAACATGTTCTATCAAGAACCTGAATAATAGTTGGACCAGTGTTTAACCTGACGTTGGATGGAGGGAACAGGTTTACCCAGACCTTACCCTGAATCCACTTATCATTCCAGGTACACATTTCTGTCTACCATCAGCCCTTTCTAATATCTACAACAATGTGTAGTTAGGAGTGACGGCTTTGAGACTGAATGAGTCGATCGGGGCCTGCCTCGCGTTGTCAGGCAAGGACAGGCGAGCCGTCTGTCACGCAAACGGCCGATCGCATCACGAGGAAGGATTGGGCGTGTTCCCCCACGTCCTCTAAGGCAGAGCGTTGAATGGCCCGCAAGATAGAAATGCATTGAGATAAAAAAACGCAACACTACCACAAATCACTGTGTATTTTGCAGCTCAGTACCTTGCTATGTTATAAGCGGCCGTAACTTATTCTCCGTCCATTTACAAATGTCCAAGGTTTCAAGGATTAAGAACTACTGTTTTATCTTAATGAAGTTATGTCAAGTCTGAGGAATAAATGCATTTAAATAACATGTTAAGATACTCGGGTTTGCGCATATTTGGTGAATCTCCCTTTGGCTGATGAATGTAAACACTATTGCCATGCATTGTCATTATCTTTATGTCAATTCAGTGCAAAACCACATTTTCACGTCTGTAAATCGTAAAATATGTACACTTTGTAATATCTGAAGCCGTCTACATCACTTTCTTTCTTCAAATCCTGTACCAGAGGAATACTGCATGTTTCCTACCTCTTAAATTGAAAGACAATATATCTTAAGAAAGAACGAATTGCCCAGGTCCATTTTTCTCCACTGACCTGGGCTGAGGCGACACTCATTTGGTAGAATAATTACATGGGGTGACCATAGCCTCGGGTAAAAGAAGGCAGGTTGTTAAAGATTCAATAAAAAATCCCTGTAAAAGTATTATTGCTACTGATGTGCCCCTGAGCAACACACTTAAATCCCACTCATTAGCGGCAAGTGGAAGGCCTGCTTTGTGGACTGCTGATGCCCTGGTTACCATCAGTGTGAACATCAATGAATACAAAACAGGTGGTTCTTCATGAATACCAGTGTCTGTGACCGCCAACAACCCTTTCTAAAACAACGCACACCGAAATCATTGTGTCCCTCACTTTTGAATCCATCGCTATGGAAAGGCTGGTCTGTGTTAAACCCGAATTCTATCAGTCCCGTCCATTGTCTTACACAGGGAGGAGGGGGGGGGGGGTGAAGGGGGAGAGGGGTGGGGAGGGATGGGGTGGGGGATAGCACCCTTTGATTGGGCTCTGTGGCCTGACTCGGGGCCTCTACTCCTCAGTTGAGTGGGCTGTCATTGCATGACTAATCACTTGAGCGAACACTTTGAATATTGACCTATGGGAATGCGGAAGGCAGGCCAGGGTGGCTTGTTTGTGTACTCTGAAATGAATAGGCTAACTATGTTGACATTTGTTATTGTCACCCATATTGTACACAGTCAGCCCCCACGATGTCTCGCCGCCAACGGGACAAGAAGGCCTCTTTGTTGGCGCTTGTGTTGTCAATCAGGACCGGGGGAATGGGAGCCAAATGGAGACAGGACAGGACGGGGGGGGGGGGGGGGTTAACGATGAGAAGCAGGTACCTGCCCAAACACACTCCAGTCAGTAGTAACGGTAACAGTTAGTTCTAAGGCTAACGTCCCCCCGTAAAACTTTATATCAACCTTTGACTTTTTCCTATTCTCAAACCAATGCGATGAGGCACGTTAAATTCAACCAGATGAAAGGGTTTACTTGAGGTATAATAAGAAAATACCTGGCCTTCCTTGTACTTTGAAATCAGTACAGCCCAGATAAAATATGAATGTCTTTATATATCGATAAAAATACTGAAGCTGAGTTCTGTTTCAGCAGATGTATTTCACAGTGTTTCTTGCTCTGAGCATGGGAATTTTCCAACCAGGTCGAATGATTTACCGCGTGAGAACGCTGGTTGTGGGCAAGCAAAAGCATGCAAAGCGTCCTTTGCAAAAGAAGCTCATTTGTTGTTCCCTTGTGCACGTTGTTTGTCTCCCAGGTATTTAAGGCTAAAATCTATTCGAGATGGAAGCCATCCATTGAGCGGGGTCGTCCAATAATGAACATGTTCGTCAAGTACAAATTCCCGGTTGCCTGGGGGGGGGCAGTCATTCA
>NC_079425.1:22650393-22780393 GCF_026213295.1 Gadus chalcogrammus | reverse complement strand
CCTCTGTGGAGTGGAGGCACGCGGGGCGGCGTCGGCGGGTCCTTAACGCCGGGGCCCTTAACACAGGGCCCTTAACATCGGGCTATCTCATCCCGCCTCGCAGGGAAATACTTTCTCCCCGAGTCTGTAAAACAAGTCAACTCATTAGACTCGGCGGTCTTATCAGTTGTTTATGGAACCCCGAGCCGGCTGAGGCTGAGGCTTCGTCGGTGAGGCTCCTCCCCCCCGGGGCCCGGCTTCCCGCTTATCAGGGCCATCGCTCCGCGTGATTGGCTGGCTGTCATCAAGGGCCTCTCTCCTCCTCCTCGATCGCTATAGTGATCACTGTACTTATTAACACGCGCGTGCACGTATGTGCGCGCGCACGCACACCCACACCCAGACTGATGCTATCGAGGTCGTCCGTTGGATAGTGCCGGGGGTGCTGGGGGGGGGGGGGGGGGGGGGGGGGGTGTGACCGAAAAAATCACAGCAGATAAGAGATCATCCATAACTTAATTAGCTTTTTATCACACAATGCAATTACAAAGTAGTCAAGCTGCTGTTTTTTAAGAGGCCAGCAACACTTTGAAGGGGAACCAACAATAACAAATGAGTCGATACGCCGCGGAAGAAAAACGGCTCTCCGTCTCCCCCCCCCCCCCCCCCCCCCCCCCCTTCAGTTCAAGGCAGGAGCTCTTCAGGAGTAGCACGGTTTGTTTAGCATCCGCCCAGGAGCACTGGCCCAACGCAGGGCATACAGTCCTGGTTTCTTGAGGGGGAGGGCGGGCGCCCACTGAGATCGCGATAAGAGAGATTAATGGTGTTGTCTCGCCAGCTGGCATGTGGAGCAGCGGTTGGGCAACCCAAATGGGCCTGCTATCTCAAGCATCTGTATCGGTGAGGAGCGGGGTGCGCCGGGTGAGTGCGAGAGGACGAAACGTTGAATGAATAAATAAAGGGTGTTGGTTCAGAGGGAGGTAGGGGGACGGGGAAGGGGGCTACGAGGTACTGGGTACGGGAGACCCCGGGACCGTGCGTGGTGGTGACCATGATGTAACACAAGGGGGAAACTGGAAATGGATAAATAAGTAGCCGATGTGAATCCATAAGTAGGTATATGGAAGAAAAAACACACACACAGAGCGTCGCGTAACGCCGTGAATCATGGGGAATATGGAAATGTTTTATTTTTGGCGGGCGGAATTTGCATCGAAATTGCATTGGGGTCCCATGTTCTTTTGTGCTGCGCGCGGTGTGGGTCTGTTATCGCCTCCGTAATCTCTGCTCTCAGTAGGATTGAGAATTCAGCGTTCTGCGGATAACCTCCTTTTCCCCTCAAAAGGACTGAACTCCCACCAGACCCTCCCCCCCACCCCTCACACTGGCCACTGGCCAGCTTCGGAGAAGGCTCCAGTAGTCAAGGGTGTTGCGTTGTTAAGAATAGCCCTTAGCTATCAATAACCATGAATATGATTATGAAATGTAATCAGCTCTTTGAGCTTTTTTTTTTATAGTGTATATCATTTACATTTCAGAGGACAAGGCATCAAGGAAGAAAACCTGAGAATATATATGTGTCGAGTGCTGAGTAGAATTCTGAGTAGATGACCCTTTTCATCTGTATCCGGACCAAAGCTATTGTGTTATGCATGCTCCTTCTACTATTCTACCTTGTACATTCTATGTTCTACATTTCTATCTTAACCTGCAGCAGGAGTTACGGTAGAAATGTGTAGAACTGGAACAAAAACACAGAAATACAGTCGTTTATACATTTTACTTACTTAGTTTGCCCTCACATATGAAATAGTTATAACAGGTTTGAAATTAGAATAAGTGACTCTAGCAATGTACTTTAGATTTTTGTTCAATCAAAGTAAAAGGAAAACTTCTATGTTAGCAGAAATTGTCATTATTTTATTGGATAATAAAAGTCTTATTATAAAACCAAGTAAGTGCTAAAATAATTACAATGGATTCCGTTATTTTTCGGATCATGCATCATGTTTTTTTACAACGTCGTTAGTAATAACTATGATCTCAGCTTGCTATTCCAAACATCTGTTATGATTCTCAAGAATCACTTCTTTGGTGTGAGATCTGAGTGTTGACATGGAAACTAAAAAAGTCATGTGAGGACACACAAGCAGAAACCAAGTCAATTGTGACCGGTGTGCGTGCACACACACACACACACACACACACACACACACACACACACACACACACACACACACACACACACACACACACACACCACAAGTCGATCAGGTAGGGAACAAGAAATAGCTAAATATAATTTATTCTGGTGGAAATGTTACTACATTATAAAGTGCATGAAACAAACAACTGAGTAGAGTCTCTCCACTACATTGTTAACCAACTGCTTTCTAACCAAGCGCATCTCTGTTGTTGACCATCCAATACGACCACAGAGTACGGCCTGTCAGCCAGGCACGGCTGCTTGAACTTGAACTAGAGCGAGTGAAACAAAACCATTGCGAGCCTTCCAAGCAGCAGCTGGCGGGAGAGACCATCCGATAGCAAGCAGCCTCTCACCGTCCGGCACAAGAGGCAGAATCATGGTCCGCGGTCGCTTCATTTGATGGAGTGTATCTACCTGGGACTTTATTAACTGTTACTGAAAGACACGCTGTAGCCCGTTCGTGTTCCCTGGCATTATCTCGGATCTGCACGCTGCTTCAATTATAATTGAAGTGTCGGCTGAAGTAATAACAGCCCGTCCCCCTGCCACTAGGGGGAGGATGGGACTTCTCTGATTGATCGACCAGCTTGCTGTGCAGCGTGCAGCCTTCACCGCTGACAGCCGTAACTCCAGTGATGTTTCTGATAGATCTTGCTGACAAGGGGGGACCACCTCCTGAGTATCCTATCCTTAAAGATCAGCAGAGCGAGATCTTTCTTTTGTGTATGCACACCCCCCTGGTAGTAGTAGATCAGCTCATAAGGGATATATCTGTACATGTGGGCTGCGTTCCATTAAGGTCTTGTCGTGTTATCGTCAATAATGCAGATTCCCCCCCTCCTTCCTCCTGAGATTTCATCCAAACACCTTTGAGAGAAAAGGTCTCCTGGGGTATTTATTCCAACGACGTTGAGCAGTGCATAACCCATTATGTGATGGCTCAACACAGCCCGTATTTATCCATCCTTCCCGTCCTCGTGGCGGTAAGTGGCTTCATTAACCCTTCTTCAGAGCGCTGGGTGTCCGTGCCGGGGGCAGCGTGGAGTGGCACCGTGTCGTCTGAAGGGCGGCCGTGAAGAGCGGCGCTTCCAGCCTGCCTGTCCTCCGCCGCGTGTGGAAGCGGGGCCGCGTCCTTTTGGTAATCTGCCTGGCATTTATCAACGGGATTCCTCTAATTGGAGTGTCATCATCATCAGAGGAGGAGGAGGAGGAGGAGGAGGAGGGCTCCACGTCCCCCTGCCGGCCTCCAGTGGAGACGGCTTGACGGAACGTCCGGGTCTCGGCCGTACCGCCGCCCAACCCAAAGTCGTCTTAGGTGGGAGGGCGTAAAAGCCGAGCCGTGCGACCTAATCTGCGGCTTGCCTGCTTATCATATTACACTCATGGCTCGTTGGTCACGGTTATGGATGAGGGCTCGGTCTGGTGACAGGGATTATGTTTGTGTCCTTAATGGGCAGGTTGTTTAGTTTTGCATTTCGGTCTCAACTTTCCTACTTTTGTTTCTCATATACTTTTACGTTCTCTTATATTGCACTGTTGGAGGAGCCCAAGACTAAAGAATTTCATTGCCAGCGACTGCTCTGTAATTGTTGTGCATATGACAATAAAACCATCTTGAATCTTGAATCTTGAATCTTGCAGGGCGACAGCTAGGAGAGGGTTCACAGAGAGAGCAAAACATCTGCAGAACATCTGCAGTCCGTCCACCAGGGCTCCCAACCTGAGCCGAAGTGGGGAGTTTCCTCAAACAGCTGGCGTTTTCTTATTGCATCAAAGGCTCACCACCAAGGGGTTTTTCATAAAAAGGAGATTACTGCTGGCATAACCATATTGTGTTAATTAATATGCACGGATGCAGGTCTTGTGATTAGCTACGTTGCTCCTCGGGGGGGGGGGGGGGGCACGCCTTTGAAGGACAAACAACAAGCATCACCTCCGCACCGCGTCTTATGAGGCACAGAAAAAGAACGACAACCCCCAACACCCCTACATTTCTTCTCATCCATCCCTAAGAAAAAACACTAATAATCAATACGCCGTTTAATCCCGCGGCTCCCCTGCGCGTCCCCTTCCTGCCACGGCAGCTGCGCCCCGAGATAAGGTCAAAGCTCACTTGGCTGCAGTGTCTAACCGTGCTTTCATCTCGGAAGGGAAGATGGAGAGGGGCCGCTCGAGCAGCAACGGAGCTCCTGCTGCCTCTCATGTCTCCTCCTCGACCGCACGAGAGCGCACGAGAGAGCGCACGAGTGCAGACAGCGCGAGTAAGTGGCACCACCCTCTGTCGCGGCAACATTGTCATTCTATGGACTTCAATTATGGATGGGCGCCGTACGCACGGCGGTCCTCCGAGGGGAGTGCAGCAGGCGTCTGTCCCGGAGCTGAACTGTCACTCGAACGCCGCGTCGGGTTATTAATGAAGCACACGCCGGCGCCACAGCGCCACGAAGCATGGGGCTATGAAGTGTTAGTTAATGCGAAAGGGAAATCAATTACCAAGTGTCACCAGGGGGAGAGAGAGGGGGAGGGAGAGAGAGAGAGAGAGAGAGAGAGAGAGAGAGAGAGAGAGAGAGAGAGAGAGAGAGAGAGAGAGAGAGAGAGAGAGAGAGAGAGAGAGAGAGAGAGAGAGAGAGGAGGAGAGAGAGCGAGAGAGAGAGAGAGAGAGAGAGATCGAGAGAGAGAGCGAGAGAGAGAGAGAGAGAGAGAGAGAGGGGGGGGGCAGAGAGAGAGAGAGAGAGAGCCTCCCATCCTAGCTTGCTCTCCTGGCGGTGAAGCCCGTTTAAAGCGGCACCGTATCGGTCTGCTTCAAGTGACTCTGAGAGCAGAGGGCCACCGAGTCCATCAAGGAGCGTCCTGCTAGGCCCCAGTCTGTGAGGGGGGGGGGAAGTGGTGGTTGGAGGGAGCTGGAATGGAATGGAAGCTCATGTTCATGGGGTGAGGTGGAGGGAGGGTGGTGGGCTTGGTCTGGAGGAGAGGCGGGGTGGTGATTGGGTAAGGTGGAGGAATCCTGGTGGTGGTGGGGGTGTTCAGGTAAGAGGGGGCCTGGTGGTGGGGGTGGGGTGAGGTGGTGGGGCTGAGATGGGAGTGATGAGGTACGAGAGGAGGGTGGGGGCGGAGTGGTGGTGGGGGTGGGGGGGGGGGGGGGTACGAGGGTGGGGGGCTGGTGATGGGGTGAGGCGGAGGATAGTGTGATGAGGCTCTTGACGTGGTGGGCCTGCTCCAGGAGAAGGGCTTCAGGATGAGCAGAGCTGACAGAAGGAATTAATGGAAATCACTCAAAGCCAGCGTGTGGATGACACGGGAGACAGGCTGGGGCGGGGGGCCGCGTGTTCCCACACACACACACACACACAAACACACACGCAAAAGCATGCACACACACACACACACAGGTACACACATGCGCGCACGCTCATGCACACACACACACACACACACATGCAAACACGCAATCACCCGCGCACTAACACGCATGCAAACAAACACACACACACACACACACAAACAATAAAGCATAGATGCACACAAACACACATACACACACAGACGAAGGCATGGGCGCACACAGATACTTTCATAAACACAGGCAATGAAATGTACTTGAGAAATGGAAAATAACTCTTCTTTGCACCTCTTCTCTCACTCTCGCCTTGGTCTTTACACCCACACACACCCACATGTTTATGAAAGCGTGTGTGAGTGCGTGTGTGTGTGTGCGCACGGAAATGCATCTGTGTGTGTTTCTGTGTTTGTGCGAGTGTGCATGTGTGCGTCTGCACGCTATTGTGTGTGTGTGTGTGTGTGTGTGTGTGTGTGTGTGTGTGTGTGTGTGTGTGTGTGTGTGTGTGTGTGTGTGTGTGTGTGTGTGTGTGTGTGTGTGTGTGTGTGTGTGTGTGTGTGTGTGTGTGTGAATCCAAGCGTATGAGGGGCCGTCTGGGACAGAATTCATACTTGGTCTTACACACACTATTATAATCTCGCATATACACCACTATACTCATACACACACACACTATTAAACTCCTTTTACATGTAAGTATGAGAGTGTATAGTCATGTATGTGAGAGAGTATAGTAGTGTATGTAAGAGGGTATAGTAGTGTATGTAAGAGAGTATAGTAGTGTATGTAAGAGAGTATAGTAGTGTATGTAAGAGAGTATAGTAGTGTATGTAAGAGAGTATAGTAGTGTATGTAAGAGAGTATAGTAGTATGTGTAAGAGAGTATAGTAGTGTATGTAAGAGAGTATAGTAGTGTATGTAAGAGAGTATAGTAGTATAAGAGAGTTTGAATGAAACGGAAGTGAGTTTGAATGAAACGGGAGAGTTTGAATGAAACGGAAGTGAGTTTGAATGAAACGGAAGTGAGTTTGAATGAAACGGAAGTGAGTTTGAAATGTTCATAAGAGTCCGCAGAAATCGAATATCAATATTGTTTTAGTGTAATTATATTGTGTATATGCACAAGCCATCTTATAAAAAGCAGCCGAAAAATAGAAAACCGAAATGCTACTATGTTTTTTTTTAGAAAACTGCGATTCAGGGTTTGAATTCTGCTATTGTCATCGGATTCATTGAATCCGCTGTATTTGCCAGGGTCTCACGGTGACATAGAGCCCTCCCACATGTCTGTAAGACCAATACTTCCTTGTTTACAAGCCTTACAAGCCAATGAGGCGATCACTATCAAAACGGTGCGTGTATACTTTGATTGACAGCTACACCAGCAGACAGCAAGGGTCGGGGACGGGCCTTAGATATCCTAATAGCCAATGAAAATACCTTTCTGACGATATCCAGCATGTCAAACAACGTCTCACGTGTGGTTGAGAAAACAAAACAAAACTAGCAGGCTCTTCCCCAGAGTCGGAAGACCCTGTGACCCTGGCAAACACAGCGGATTCAATGAATCAGACGACAATAGCATAATTCAAACCCTGAATCGCAGTTTTCTAAAAAAAAACATAGTATCATTTCGGTTTTCTATTTTTCGGCTGCTTTGTATAAGATGGCTTGTGCACACTGCATATACACAATGTAATTACATTAAAATAATATTGATATTCGATTTCTGCGGACTCTTATGAACATTTCAAACTCACTTCCGTTTCATTCAAACTCACTTCCGTTTCATTCAAACTATTAAACTCCTTTTACATGTAAGTATGAGAGTGTATAGTCGTGTATGTGAGAGAGTATAGTATTGTATGTGAGAGAGAATAGTAGTGTATGTAAGAGAGTATAGTAGTGTATGTAAGAGAGTATAGTAGTGTATGTAAGAGAGTATAGTAGTGTATGTGAGAGAGAGTAGTAGTGTATGTGAGAGAGTATAATAGTGTATGTGAGAGAGTATAATAGTGTATGTGAGAGAGTATAATAGTGTATGTGGGAGAGTATAATAGTGTGTGTAAGACCAAGTATGAATTCTGTCCCAGACGGCCCCTCATACAAGCGCGTTGCCCACCTCACGGATAGAACATGGCACAACAACAACAACAACAACAACAACAACAACAACAACAACAACAAACAACATGGAGAGCCCGAGCAGCACTTTGACGGTCACCTTGCCGGCGCCCCTCACGCCCCTATGAAGTCGCGTCCTCCCGGTCGCTACATGTGGTTTCATTAATCGCCGTATGACGCCCATGGAGCCGCGGAACCGATGACACCTCTCCCCCGATCCAGGCTCCCCGATCCCCATCTGTCACGGCCCCCCACCCACCAGCTCCTTCCTGCCTCATCCACCGCCCCCCCTGTCAACAACCCCGCCCCCCAACTATGGCGCCCAGCCAGGGGGTGCTGCCTCTCCCTCTGTCTGTCTGTGTCTCTTTCTCTGTCTGTCTCTCTCTCTCTCGCTCTATCTGTCTCTCTGTGTCTTTGTCTTGGTCTCCCTCTGTCTCCATCTCTCTCGCTGTCCCTCCCGCTGTTTGTCTTTTCTCTCTCGCTCTTCGTTTCACTTTCTGAATGTTTCCCTCTCTCTGTCTCTATCCGAGTCTCTCTCTCTCTCTCTCTCTCTCTCTCTCTCTCTCTCTCTCTCTCTCTCTCTCTCTCTCTCTCTCTCTCTCTCTCTCTCTCATGTCTGTCCGTCTCATGTCTGTCTGTCTGCCTCTCGCTCTCTCTCTGACAGTCACTCTCTCTTTCTCATGTCTGTCTCTCTGTCCCTCTGTTCTCTCTCTCTCTGTCTTTGTCTCACTCTCTGTCTGTCTGTCTGTCTGTCTGTCTGTCTGTCTGTCTGTCTGTCTGTCTGTCTGTCTGTCTGTCACTTTCTCTCATGTCAGTCTCTCTCTCTCTCGCTCTCGCTCTCGCTCTCGCTCTCTCGCTCTCGCTCTCTCTCTGTCTCCCCACCATAGTAGGGGTCCAACCAGACTGAGGAGAGGTGAGGCCTGTCTGTGTGGCCTCAACAGCTTGCAGCCTCACAGGGTTTCCTCACGAGGGGGGAGGAATAAGGGGCTCTCGCATCCTCTGCGCTCGGCGGATGAATAGTATAAAGGTCAAGCAATCACGCAGACAAGCTGTGTAATCTACTATCACGTTGTCTGGTAATGGTTCACTAACTCGTTGAACGCACACATTTAATCATCGGAATAAACAATAACGATGATGCATAGTCCGGTATTAATAATACAACGTAATAAAATGGAACCATTGAAAATAATAACCGCCGCTATTCCGATCCGTCTTTGGCCTTATCTCTCGCTGCCTCTCGAGGAACCGTCGACTCCCAGATAAAGTAGTGTAATCAAGCTGTTTCGTGATGAAAGCAGTTATTTTCGTAAAACACTAGAAAGATGATAAAGGTGTATTAAACTAAGCCGATATCGGTTGGTGGACTGCTAGGAAAATGCTGTCACGCATTTAAATACATATTTGCATATTGACATTGTTTATATATTGTTTGTTCTACCCTTCAAAAAACATAATAAAAACATAACTCCCCTCTGAAATTGGGCAGTTGGCCATCAATTGCCATCAATTGCCATCCTTTATATTCCCAAAGAGCGATCAGCATCTCCATGGCTGTGACATTTTTTTGTCCAACATAAGTAACATATAAGAACGGCCCTTGCTAGGAAGTTTTCCCCACAAGTTTCAATCGTTTGTTAACCTGCCAGTGCACATGCTCACAGACTGAGACTGGGGCACGCGGTTACAATTCTTGATTGTCCTGGTCATGAGCACGGTACTGAATTTGGGAATCAAACTGTGGATTTTGTATTGCTTCGACCACCTCCCAACTTTCGTTCCTTCGTTTCCTACATACATCCCTGCAACCAGGGAACTGAGCACTTCATTTGGATTCAGAAGTGAACGCTTAGAGGTGATCCAATCGGTTCAAAAGCAGCCCCTCCTACACTTACCCTGGCGACTTATTGAAATGTTGCTCTACACTCAGGAGTCTGAATTATCATACTGCCTTAAACGCAGCCACCTTCTTCGCTCAGAATTCTAACTGCGCGCCTCAGTCTCTTCGTCTGTGAACATGCTCAGCGGTGTGTAAAAACAAAACGGAAAACTACCTAGGCTGGGCAGTTCGTTTTGACTGGCTTGTGTTTGACAAAACAAGATACAGCCATGGGTGCGTTTTTTAATAGTATGGGCGTCAATGGCTCAATAACTGCCCGATTTCGGTTTGCCGAAGAAAGGGGAAAGAGCTTAACCAAAGTCCTGGCTGATTTACATCTGGACATGGACAATGTCAACCATTAACCTTGGGTTAATCGTTAATCGTTGGGCTGGGTCTGGACAAATCCTTCAGGGTCTGACTCGGGCCTAATACTGAGATGGGAGGAAGCTCAGTAGAAGTAGGGAAGATGTTGATTTATGATTGACCATAGATGCAAACTGCTCTCTTACTGAAAAGGATGAGCTATACAGGTTTAAAGAGGTTTAAAATTGCACTTTAACAAAGTACCTCTGCAGAACAGATGTTGGCTAATTCATCTGTTAAGAGAACCCATACTGCCCTAGCATTTTAAATACCACACGTTATTATTCAACGGTTATATTTAATTGCTCAGAAAAACTCCATGTGTTTTAGCCTTTAGGTTGAGCGGTGTAAGTTTTAAAGGCCCCCAATCTTAGATGATGGGACATTTAATTTTCTACTTTACTGAACTGTTTCTAATGGCGAGCCGCTAATGAGCTCTGGACCATTAGGGGGTAAAGCCCTGGTCCTCTTTGTTGCCCACCAAGTTGTGTTTTTCTTAAGAAAACCGATATTCCAAATCAATAATATGTCAGAAGTCTGCATATAATTTTGCCGTTGCTATGGTAAATCTGCAGTAAAAGGAGAGTTCAGTCCCTCGTGCAATACATTTTCCATCAGTTTAGACAACCAACCCAAAACAAAGTACCTCATTAGTGGCCAATATTAAAGCGATGATTATATGCTGAAGGATTGTAGCCCAAGGCTGTGTGGGCCCTCTGTGTAAAAATGTTTTATTAGAGAGACAAGTTGAGGTAATGGCATTTCCTCATACTTTGGGTTCTGGAGAAACAGCTTTGCCAGCCCCTGTGGTCCGTGACATTGTTTGCAAGGTTTAATTAAGTCCCAGCAACTCTTGATGGAGTTAGTTAAAGCCATGAGCTGCTATTGACTTTGAAATGGCTGACTGAAGCCTATTCCTGTTGTTGCTTTGATTGTTTTTAGTCATTAAAGACTGGGGACCTGGGAGAAGATGGGGGAGAGAAGGGAGAGATCATTACTGCATGCAGCCAATTCATTGTGGAGAGAGAGGGGAAATCCATGGGAAGCTGACAAAATTGTGATAATTACGAGATTCTGGACGTTATGTTCGCACAGCGTGATTAGCATAATATTGTTGTGGGGTTGACTTTGTTTTGTTTGTGTTTCGTAATGCCGTTCAGAGATTGGTCAAATTCATTTTTTGTTTTGTTTTGTTCACTGAGGAGGCATTAGCATATTGAAAGACTCAATGCATTGTGGAAAATGGAACTGAATATTCTAATACACTTTATACACACACACACACACACACACACACACACACACACACACACACACACACACACACACACACACACACACACACACACACACACACACACACACACACACACACTCACACACATGCACACCCTTTGGGCTAGTCATTCCAGGCTCCTATAAAAGGGGGTCTCCTGTTGAACCCCGAGGCCATGGGTAACGAGGGAGCTGCCGCTTCCTTATCCCAACCTTTGGCAGCAGGCCGGCTTGATAACCTTGGACATCCGGTAGTAGAGCAGCAGTATAGCTGGGCTGTGACGACACATCAAGCTCCATGTTTGAGATGCAAGTTCCTACATGGAAGCTGAGGGGATTATTCAAGAAGAATTACCCGGTCTGACCCAGAAAGAAGTAATGTCTTAATACCCGCAAGGTATTAATATCTAGATGCCTATATACGCTATATACTGTAGTTTGAAAGTCTGACATACAGGCCCGAGCCCTACCGATGAGGTGGTGGTGTGTGTGTGTGTGTGTGTGTGTGTGTGTGTGTGTGTGTGTGTGTGTGTGTGTGTGTGTGTGTGTCCAATTAATGACAGTGGCTTAAGGAACATTTTGCAAACACACACACACACACACACACACACACACACACACACACACACACACACACACACACACACACACACACACACACACACACACACACACACACACACACACACACACACACACACACACACACACACACACACACACACACACACCCAGCCCTGCCTCCCTCTCTGTGTCTCCGTGCCGGGCTGCGGCTGAGGGCCAGTTTGGCTTTATTTCCAGCCAGAGATTCTTAATCCTCGGACCTTCCAGTGCAGAGAGGGACATGAGGGGCATATGGAGCTCCTCTGATCCTTATTATTACACGGGCACAGACAACCGGAAAGGGAAAAATCAAGGCATTTTAGAAATGGCTTGCCTCTTTTTTGGCTTGCCTCTCTCCCCCTTCTCCCTCCTTCTACCCCAAGCCTCAGTCTATATATTTTTATTACTATGACTATTTTCTTCCCACATCACAGCCCATCATCACAAGTGTGAAGTCACTTTCGTGGTTCCTTGTCAGGGAATGTCCTCCGGGGAAAGATTTGCAGAGATTTTCGGAATACGGTTGGTCTTTTCTCTGCGTCGCCCGATGCTGAGTGCTCAGCTTTGTGTAACCTAGTCTTGCAGAGCACTAGAGTCTCTTTGGGGTGACATGCCCTGTTTAACCACCAGCCCTTTGAAATGTTTTGGCAACAAAGAGAAGCCAAACTCGTAAGTCGTAATCTCCCGTCTGCATCTATTTGCACTGTATTCTACGCTGTTTGACACCCACCCAGGCCTGACACTCACACACAGCCCGCCTAATGATCAAATGATGGCCCTGATTGTTGCAAATCGTTAGAAATCACACAGTGGACATTGTACACACAGACATAACATACCATGAATTGAGGCAGTTTATACAGATTCATAGGGCAAATATTTTGACACAAAGGGTACATTGCGTTCAAAAATGTCCCATCCTGTTAAGCCGTAGGGACCGTTTATGAGCAATCCCCGATTTATATGCGAACGCACATGCAGGTTTCAGGTCTGCACCCTGTCCATGGGCCAGAAAATCTCAGAGAATGAGCGGAGATGTAGCGACCCTTATGTAATATAGTTTACATTGCTTTTTGAAAAATCCCTCTTTGCATATCAATCTCACAGTCGTCTGTGAGATTGATTGAGCTGATTTGAGTTTGGCTTTATTAAACTCGCAATGTTCCACATTTCAACTAGCTCGTCGCTTCACATTTCCTGGAAATATCAGCAGCCAATGCTGACCAATAGTGAGTTCAATAACTTTATAAATAAGGAAATCCTTTGACTGATATATGCTAGAAATAAAAAATGTTGACCAGCCGATCCCTCTCTTTGTTTACAAAAATCGTACTATCGACACTCCCAGAACCCCTCCCACTCACAATAAGCCCCTCCTACTTACCATAAACCCCTCCCACTCACCCTAAACCCCTCCCACTCTGCCACCATGCCGGCGTCACACAGTTGGACAGCAAGAGCCTAAAAGTTCTGGAAGTCTCCCCTCTGGGAACTGAAGGTGCGCAATCTTACACATTGCGGTTTCAACTGTGTCCGCATTGCTAGGCATTGTTCACTAAGCATCAGCACCAGTGTTATTTACTTTACTACGAGGTGTGTGTAGTGTAGATGCGTGTAGAAGGCTAATGCTAAAGCAGCTCAAAGCATGATTGATCATAAATTGTATACATTATGAAGCTTATAAAAAAACAGGATATCCAATTCCCTTCTTTCTCCCTCGGCCCCTTGCTCCCGTCCTGTAGCCATTTGCCGCAGTGTCTAATCCAGCACTTGTTGTTTATCCTGCATTTTTCTTAAATTATGTATCATGACTGAGATCTCGCCTCAGCCCTTCTGTGTTTTCTGCTCTTGGAATTTGTTAACTGGGAGCTGTGCCTTTATTTTTCTTCCTAGTGGGATCATCTACATAACTAATCTTGTATTTACATTCATCAATGCTTTCATTAATTAGGTCAGTGATCAAAGCAGCGACTTCTCTATCACTGTGGAGAGGAGGAAGAGGGGGGGGGGGGGGTACATTTTGGTGGTGGCTCTTGTAATTCAGCCGGGTGCATTAGCTGTAAAGAAGGGGAAAAGGGCGTACTTTCGGTTAAGATCTAACGCATCATTTCTTCTCCGGAGCCTGTCGAGTGAGGCTGCACTCTTATGTAACTGTGCAACATCGTTTTGAGGACAGTTGGGGGGGAAAAGGCTGAAATCCTCCGTCCTCACCCAACGCGTCTCTACGCACAGTCAGAGCACCGGCGCCATCTACTGGTGGACATGGGGAGGATTGATTCTTTTTTTCCTCCACCGCGGCTAATGACCACCCATGGGAGCGCGTTGAGGGCCAGGCGAACTAACACTCTTCTCTCGTTATCCAGGTGTCCGAAACAGCCAGTGCTCACGAAGACGATGAGTATGATCCAGCATCAGCAGCAGCCAACTCACGTAGGCCACATCCAGGCCCGACAGCAGTAGATCGCTTTCCTCCGGACAAGACGTAGTGTCAGAAGTAATGGTGTGTACAATCTGGGTTCAGTCTTGCGCTCACACACTCATGACGCAACATCTACAAGGAAGATTCCATTGAATGGAATCAATGGAAAGCGCTGAGCATATGTTTTCTCCGCCTTTTTCGCTTGGGAAAAAAAGAGAAAATTGTGATCAATTTGATAGGCATGACTGCGTTGAAAAATGACTGTTGCCTCACTTTAATTGCATCCATTGAAGTAGTCTGCGCCTCAGTGAGCCGGGTCCGCCGTTATTTTAGTCTGCCGACGGTATATTGTTACCCAGGTGGATATAGGATTAAAGGGTTAAAGACACGCAGTCTGTAGGAGCCTAGTCACAGTGACAACGCTACTTTGTTCGTCTTGACGAGTTTCATCCGGCACTTCTTTTTAAATAGCTATAACAATTACCCATGCGCTCAGCACATTTATTTTTAATCACATCCTTTTTAAAGCACATCTTAACCGTCGTTACTGCTGCTTTACCAGGCACCTCAGTCTTGATCTGTAGCGACCTGTAAAATGGGACTTCAGTGTATTCAACACAGGCCACAGAGAGCGCATTCACAGCACAGAAGTCTTTCACTTCATCTCTTGTTCATTGCATTATTGAAACACTGGCTTTGAGGTGCCTCCATTTTGTATTACAGCCCACAGAAATCATTCTCTTGTTCTTTTCTTCCCTCACTGTGCGGTACCACCGCCTCATTCCGGCTAGTTTATTTCAGTCCCAGCATCATTCCCTCTCGTTAGTCTAATTGTTTTTGAAATCATTGCAGAAATGACGCCGCCCCCACATCCCCCCCCCCCCCCCACCCGACGGATTTATTAATTTACACGTCACCGCCAAACACATGCCTCCAACCACCCTGCCTACTCCACCACCACCCCCACCACGACCACCACCTCCTCCACCACGACCACCACCTCCACCTCCACCAACCCCAACATCTCTACCTCCACTGCTAAAGGGCCTCCACCACCCCCAAACACCACCACCACCCACCAACACCACCACTCACCTCCCACAGCACCCCCCCCCACGACCACCACCACCACCGACACCACCCATTGTCCCTCAACGGCATCTATAAACCCTACCTGTTGGAGGTCCGGTTAATGGCGTGTTCCTTGGCAGGCTCCCAATCAATCCCCCCACCTGGTCTGTGAGCCCTGGGGTCTCCTGACACCCAGCAGCCACGGGGGGGGGGGGGGGGGGTGGTCTCTGTCACCATGCATGATTAATTCCAGACTCGGGGACATTTCACACCACAGAGCTCCACGCGAGACACAGGCCTGGTCCAGTGCGAAGCATGGTTTGGGCAGTACTTATTCATGACCAGGGTGATATATTAGATTTACAAATGTCATCCCCCAACTACAACAATGATTAAAATCCAATATGTGGCCTGCTGGCCATCCAGCCCAGGCCTTGACATTACCCTCCCCCCCCCCCCCCCCTACATCTCTCCCCAGAGGGATGGAGGGGGAAACATATCATGGTATTCGTTTGTGGCTCAATGGGATTCTTAAACAACTACTGCAGTTGTTTGGTTGTTTGTGTTTGGTTGCTGTGGAGAGACACTGGGTTCTGCTTCTACTTCTGGGTGTTTATAATCCGTTTCCGTTTGTTACTTTGCAATCCCCTTTAGATCAGCACCTAATAAGTTACAAGATGGATGATCTATTTTCCATTCTCAGTGGTCATTCCTTTTCCCGTACAATAAGTAGTGAAGTGATTTGTGAAAGCATTTATCACAATCATAGCACACTCAAAGTTCTAACCAGGCGCTGACGATTTAATAATGTTCCTAAACCCTGAACCCTCAGAAGAGCAAGGCAAAACACCTCCTCAAAACCAAAACTTAGCTAATGGATACCACAATTTAGCACACTTTATTATTTTATATATTTATGATGTTATCTTTTAACTCATATTACATTTTCAATCGACCTGGGCTGGGTATCACCGTCTCCAAACCTGGAACTCGTGAGTGCTATTCGTTGCTCAGTGGACGTGTTGACGACCTTGGAGCATGGTTCTTCATGCTGGCGGGCTGACGGTCCGACCAGCACTGATCAGGGGCCACAGTGAACGGCCCCCCCAGGAACATGAGACCCCAGCCACCAACCCCAGGAACCCAGGAGAGGGAACCGGACAGTGTGAGACCAGGAGAGAGAACCAGAGAACCAGCCACCATGACACAAGGAGAGAGAACCAGAGAACCAGCCAGCATGAGTCCAGGTGAGAGAACCAGTCAGTATGACACCAGGAGAGAGAACCAGCCAACCTGAAACAAGAAGAGAGAACCAGCCAGCCTGAGACCAGCCAGGCTGTCGCACCTGGGAGCCGGCCCAGCTACCAAACGCCAACAAGATGGGGGGAGGGTTTTTTCTTTTGCCAAAAGAGCCCCGAAAAGTAGGATCCAACTACATTCTTCCCTCTTTGTATATTGCAGGTTATTAAAGCGACAGCAGCCATGACTAATCCAGAAAAATGAACACACGCAGATTCATATGGACAAGAGAGGTTTTACAATGCACGCACACAGCTGCAAAATATATCACGCACGCACACCCACAAACCTTTTTGCTCCTTTTGAGTGCGATCATTAGTCATGGTTTCATTTTGACCGGCAAGTGAACTAGTAAAAAATTTAAAATGTACTATTTGTACACATAGTTGTTTCTGATAACCGGGGAGATGTGTGTGTGTCCATGTGTGCATGCCTCTGTGTGTGTGTGTGTGTGTGTGTGTGTGTGTGTGTGTGTGTGTGTGTGTGTGTGTGTGTGTGTGTGTGTGTGTGTGTGTGTGTGTGTGTGTGTGTGTGTGTGTGTGTAAGCACATTTGCATTTACATCCAAAGCAACTTCAACAATCAAAGCTTACAATCAGTGGTGGAGTACTGCCCTAGCAAGTTTAAAATACAACTAGAATCAGAGGAGGGGGTTGTAGAGTGCATAATAGGTGCATCACAACACGTCTGAAATTCATCTAAATTCAAGTGCTGAAACAAGTCAGTTGATGAGATTATATTATGAGTGTGTTTGTGTGCATGTGCGTGCTTGGGCGTGTGCTTGTGTGTGCTTCCATCTGTTTGTCTTTCTATCTTTAGTATGGCAGAAAACATTGTGTCCAATTCTTTTCATTTGAATCAATTATTTATTCGATTTTTCTGGGGGGGTGGGGGGGGAGGTAGTTTAAGTGCACATAGTGAGACGCACACCAACAGAGATGGAGAGAGAGCGATGGATCCTTAGAGAGCGAGAGATAGAGAAAGAGAGGGGGAGATTCTTAGAGAGAGAGACGGATTAAGAAATAGGGAGAGATCCATAGAGAGAGAAAGATAGATCCTTAGAGAGATGGAGAGAGAGAGACAGGCTAAATCATTAGAGAGATAAAGAAAGAGGCATAGATCCGAAGAGAGAGAGAGAGGAGAAAGAAAGAGAGAGAGACCCTTATAGAGGATATAGAAAGAAAGAGAGATAGATCCTTAGAGAGAGAGAGAGAGAGAGAGAGAGAGAGAAAGAGAGAGAGAGGGGGGGTGATAGATCCTTATAGAGAGACACATAGAAAGAGGTTTAGATCCTTTGAGAGAGAGGATGGGGGGCACCCAGGAGCCCTCAGGAGTAAATAAGAGCGGGTGACGGCGATGCACCTCACTGTAATAAGTAAACACATCACAGGCACTGTGAGTTATGGCGAGGGCGGGGTGACATCTTCTGCAGCCGCACAGCGAGAAGGGGCTCTGGGTATTTGGTGTGCTTTAGAAGGCACAGAGGTGGACCATCGCTGCATCTTTAATCCTGTGCTTCTCCAACCCCAAAAAAACACCCAAAACAAAACGTTAAAGTGCCACTCCACTCATCACTGAGCGGAGTTGACGGCCGATGGGGTCTGAGGGGAGACATACTATACATGGAGATATGAGGGGGGGGGGGGGGGGAGCAGGTGGGTGGAACTCAGAGCCACCGAGAGACGAAGAAGACCTTCCCTTTGTATTGATTTGTTTATCTGTATTTGGGTCCCGCGGGCCCGGACAGTATTTTAGAAACACAAATAGAATCCAAGTCCAACCATCCACACCCAGAACAGTAGTCTGAGCCTAATCAGTTGCACAAGCATTATTTATGTTGAAACATATATAATTCAAAGATATAATTATCGCCCGTTATGTGTGTAAGTAGAAGAATTAATAAATAAAGGGTCACAAAAGATAAGACTAATATCGATTGTTGCTAATGCGGGTCATTTGTTTTACCTTATCAAAGAATAGAGTGGGCCGGTTCTTGATTCAAAGTCAGCCTATCAATTTAGCAACTAATAACTGAAGGGGGTAGATGCAAGGGAGGCGATCCTAGAGCTCATCTCAGCACTGGGCAACTTCACACCCAGAGCTATAAAATAATGATATATATATCTATATATATATAGATATATATACATAAAACATATATAAATATATTCCTGCTGAGCGGAGCTCAAACACAGAGCTATCATAAAATTGTGTGTAAAAAATGCAAATATGTAGAAAATGGCTGAAGGATTAGGCCATTACCGTGCCAGAGTGTTTTATAAACTGTAAATTATATTAAGAAGGACATGAGGGAGCTGTGGTGACAGGTTAAGGCTACAGCTTGTCCTTCAGTTTTGCAGCGGAGCCCTACTGTGCACTATGCCATCATCCTGTCAGAACACACTGTTGGCTTATCGCCTCTCCTCAAACAACGGGGTGCACTGGTTGAAATATATCAAAGAGATAAAGGTTCAATGTTCTCTTTTCATTTATTTTTTGTGGCCCCAACGATGGGATTACCCTAATGATGAGATTTGCCAACCAACAGCTAGCCATAAGGGATAACCAACAGCTAGCCATGGGAGATAACCGACAGCTAGCCATAAGAGATAACCAACAGCTAGCCATGGGAGATAACCGACAGCTAGCCATAAGAGATAGCCAACAGCTAGCCATGGGAGATAACCGACAGCTAGCCATAAGAGATAACCAACAGCTAGCCATGGGAGATAACCCCTAGCTAGCCGTAGGAGATAACCACTAGCTAGCCATCAGAGATAACCCCCAGCTAGCCATAAGAGATAACCAACAGCTAGCCATGGGAGATAACCGACAGCTAGCCATAAGAGATAACCAACAGCTAGCCATGGGAGATAACCCCTAGCTAGCCGTAGGAGATAACCACTAGCTAGCCATCAGAGATAACCCCCAGCTAGCCATAAGAGATAACCAACAGCTAGCCATGGCAGATAACCCCTAGCTAGCCGTAGGAGATAACCACTAGCGATCCATCAGAGATAACCCCCAGCTATCCTTAAGAGACAACCAACAGTTAGCCAGAGGAGAGAACCACTAGCTATCCAGAGGCAATTACCAACAGCTAGCCATCAGAGATAAAGAAACGCTAGCCATAGGAGATAACCAAAGAAGGCGGATGGGTGGTGTAAGAATTATTAAGATGTTTGTGTTGGCAGGTGCCGGTTGATAATGGCCAGTGCTAATGGAGTCTGCTAAGCCCAGCTGTGTCTCGTAAGGATTCATGGAATCAATGTTATTTATCTTCGCCCCGTCAAACAATTATGGACCAAGAGAACTCAGCAT
Organism: Gadus chalcogrammus; assembly: GCF_026213295.1. Classification (NCBI taxonomy): domain Eukaryota; kingdom Metazoa; phylum Chordata; class Actinopteri; order Gadiformes; family Gadidae; genus Gadus; species Gadus chalcogrammus. The sequence goes on along the minus strand of NC_079425.1, from coordinate 22,760,512 downwards.
GCGGCAAAAAGCAGCTAATCTTGCTTATGTTTAATTTGCTCATAATGGGCCCCACCAGGGGGCAGTCATTTGTTGATGTCCTTGTCCATTTAGATGTGGCTAAAAGGAGAGGTTAATGCAGCGCTGCGTTGGGTTGCCCCAGTAATGGAAAGACAAAGGGATCGGAGGCCATTAAACACCACCCATTAGGCCGTAAGGCTAGGGTTCCCTGATAATGCCGCTTCACCCTCCGTTTTCCTGGATGCTTCTCAATAAGCTTCCTGTGTAGGAGAACGTTTGGGTCAAGACAGACCCAAGTGTGCTAATGAATCAAAATCCTGGCCATGTCACTGCTCGGTTGAGCCTGTGTTACCGGTTAATCGGCGGAAGTTTGATTGTTCTTCTAGTGCTTTCGGAAAATTGTTTTCGGGTTGTCTTGGAAAAATCGGGTCGATAGTTTTATTTGACCGTTGTTGTTACAGTTTTTTCCTATCGTTTTAGGCAATTTACCCAAACCATGTTCACATTCCCTAAACACTTCACACAGTGAGCATACCAGTAGACCATGTGAACCAAACTGTGGTTACTTGCCCCTATGCTAAGATACAAATGCTGGCAATGACGCCTTCTTCCAAATTTCATGGATACCTGCCCCAGTCAATGTTCACTACCGGCAAAACGCTGTGGAACTACAGCATATTTTACCAATGTTTAGATACTCTGTTCAAAACAGTGAACTTTCTGTTCAAAACCTAACAGTAATTTAGATCACTGTAGATGGAAAGATGCTGCATTTGGACAGACAAATGAAGTTACATGTTTGAATAAGAAAAAATATTTAGTTTATAGTTTATTTATTTTATTTTACAGTAATTTAGATTTTTTTCCCCCTGTGCACCATAATTCTTGGTGAATTGGCATGGAATTACTTTTTTTACATAAAAGCAACACTACATACAATGATCTGTACAAAACACAGAGGATAAGTTTTGCAATGCAAAACACCTGGTGGTCATTTCAGCTAAAGACCTACTCAGCTAAAGACCTACTCAGGTGTTTTACATGTAATTTGTGCCTCGTTGAAAAAGGGCCTTCTTTGGCATTTGCTTTGGACTTCTTTACGTAGTTGGTATAGGAAAATGGATGCAGCAAGAGCAAGAGGCAGAGGCAGAGGAAGAGGCAGAGGAAGAGGAAGAGGAAGAGGTAGAGGGAGAGGTAGAGGAAGAGGGAGAGGGAGAGGAGCAGCAGCAGCAAGGACAGTTGTATCTGATGAAATCAGAGCAACTGTCATCGACCATGTAATCAATCATGGTCTGTCCATGAGGGAAGCTGGTCTGAGGGTTCAGCCGAACTTGCCAAGATCAACGGTGGCATCAATCGTGAGGCTTTTCACACAAACTAACAGGTACTATACAGTATTTACTGTATTTACAATTACAGTACATTTACCGCACTCAATTGTGACATCTTTTGTGGGAGGTAAACCGACATATGAACACTGTCAGCAGATACTTGGCTTGGATTGTCATACTGTAATATTACAAACTTTATTACTGTAGTCCAAAGAAGTGTTTGTCTGTGTTTTTTCTCTTTTTTTCAATGCAACACTACAGGAAATCTATGCCATACTGGAGGACACAGCAACATTTTATATATGCAATTGGCAATGCTTCAAGATGTTAGTGTTTTTTAGGTCATAGTGTTCTGAGAGGAAACATGTGTTAAGTTATGGCAGCATTGTTTGTGGTGTGGTTGTTGTAGTGCATTTTGCACCAAAGGTTAACAGATATGCAGAGGTGTGTGTCTCTAAAGCCCACTGTGTTAAGTGATAGGGAAAAGTGACCATAGTATGGGTACATGACCGAAAACGATAGGAAAAAACTGTAATGTTGGATTTGTAGAACATTGATCTGGAGGTGTTCAAAGGCAGGGGTGACACAGTGTTGAAAAATAATGCACACCCTTGCAAAGTTATTGACCAATCAGAATCAAGTATTCAATGACACTGTGGTATACTATTGAATAAAGTCTGTAGTAGTTGATATGTGTGTCAGAGCTCTTTGACAAGACACTGGGCTATCCTATCGCAACATGGAGTTAGTCACCAAAATTGGTTATAGTAATGCCCTTATCCAGTCTGTTGTATTTGTAGCTTATTTTCTATGTTGACAAAGGCCAACCTATCTGGCAACCCCATAAATCTCTCTGGACAGATTTTTTCTTACCTCCCTCTGAAGACAGAGATAACAGCATCTGTTTGGAAAACGTGCATGGAAAGTGCCAATGTGTCTGCGACAGAGCAGGCCTATTTTTTCCCAATACAAAGCAATGTCTGCAATAAAAACAAAGGTTCTTAACAGAAATTAACCTCTGCATTGCATCACTGCCCTGAAACGCCCCAATCTGGAGTTCAGTACTGTTTGTGCCGTTGTTGTTGTTAGATTGGGTGGTATACAGAGACATATTTTGTCAAACGAAAGAGCTAAGACAGAAGATATTCATTGCGATCGTAGGATATGTTATGTGTCTCTTGGATTCAGATGTTCTCAAATCTATTAATTGGCTTCATCAAAGTGAGAATTTGATTCCCTGAAAATATATGACGTTAAAATGAATTTCGTTAGCCTCAAGTAAGCAGACAACTAATAGACTTCACCAACAGGCATTGCTAGAAATACCATGAAAAGAGTTGTTGAGACTTGAGAATTACCATGTGCCTGCCAAAAGAAGCATGTCCTAATTACATTTGGATTTGCCAACTTTGAACCAAGTAAACTACAAAGCCACATAAACAATGGAAACTAGTCTGCAGCTAATAAATGCACAAGACAGCTTACAGACATTATTCAATGTTTTTGTAAAGATTTTTCGGAAAGGCTGTGCACTCTCGTAGCCCCCTTGAAGTTTAAAACGATCCTTATGTGAATCCATTCTGTGACAAAAAGAAAGATTGAGAGAGAATGTCCTTCTCTCCTTCTGCGTCAGGCAATGACGACAGGTCTGCATGACAACCCACATACATCTGTCGATACTTCACCGGAAATACATGGGAAATGTTTTGACCTGCCCATGTACAATCCACCATGCCAGATAAAACAAAATCAAAGAGCCCTGAGCAAATATCCCGCTACCCTTCTCTCTCATTTAATATCTTCCTCTTCCTCCCAGGAATTGACCTCGTAAAACTCGCACACACCCACACATAATGTGAATGACTTGGGTCATTCCTGAGAGAGAATGTGTTTTCAAATATTTAACACATGTTCGCAAACGAGAAAAAACTCCCCACTGCCACTTTTCCCTTGTCCTAAAATGTGTGTCTGCTTCCCTTAAGCTGGTGGTGGTAGCCGTGCTCCAATGGCGGCCGTTATGTTGATCCGTAGACGACATTAGCATGCTGGGGCTCAACCATCCCACTGCAAATGGGCCTTAGTGTAAATATGAAGCTGGGCTTTTTTAGTTTTTACTAGAATTAAACAGATGCAGCCAGCAAACCCCTCTCTAAAGTATCTAATCTCTCCACAAGGTAAAAGTGCCGCCGGGTTTCGGCTGAGTCGCGTCGCAAGGGTGAACCGGGTGAGATGAGGGCTGAAATTCCTCCACTCGCCGTCCTGACCTCTGACTTGAACTGAGACTGAGTTTAAAGTGGGAATTTCAAGACGGAGCTCCACATTCAACACGGCGCTAGAATAAATAAGATGTTTAAAACATAGACTCGGGGCGAGAGCCAACCCAAAATCCCTATATAGCTTGCTTTTTAATTTTAGAAATTCCGCACAGATGCCTTTAGCCGAAAACTGTGAGATTTACTGTTTTTGTCTGCCCGCCGCTGAGAACTATCTTGACCCGTAAAGTATAATCAGAACGGAGTGGTTTGGAACAAAATAAATAATGACATCGAGATAGGGAGTCCGGTTCCCCTTTAGGAAACACAGACTGAATGAGATAAGTACAAAGAGATTAGCTTGTGCACCATTCACTTATCAGCAAGCACTGCATAATGTAATGCTGCTGGCCTTATCAGAGCAATCACTTGGAGTGGCAGAAAACGACACGCAGAGAAGGGAGAAAAGAGAGAGCAACACATACAAGTTGCTGCCTCTGTGTAATAAATACCAATAAGCTCAGGTATTGTATTTGTGCGAAAGAACCCATCAGAGTGTGTTTTTCAGTGCTCTCCGAAAAATCCCTTTTTCATGTTCCCCCTGTCTAACCGTGTAATTATGACATCTCGTATACTTTATGAACCTCGGAGAGATACTATAATCGTCGTTCCCGTGGAGCTTCTCTGTAGTCCTCCCGTGATTCGTCATTCCCCCCTCACCCAAACACAGGGGCTTAACTTTCCATGCATCTTAATAATGGCATCACAACAACACCCATTGCTCTCTGAATCCACTTACACCGAGCTACAAAGGAGAGCACAGGCACGCGAGGCGCCGAGGCTATTGAAAACTCCTTCCTACATATGTCTCCGTCTCGGATGAGGAACCACAACCACTTTCCTCTGATGTTCTCCTTGAAGGCTCGGGGGTTATTCCCAGCCACCACTTTTTATTTGTATTACATTTCTTGTGTGTTTGACATTGCGAAAAACAATGTCAACTCCCTTCGCCGTGAAAGATCCTTCCAACACATTTCATCCCAGGCGCGCTTGGACATTCCCTCGCCCTCTAAAAGATACTGTGTTGTCACGCCGACGTTGCTCCTGTTGTATTTGTGGGTTCTCCTCCCATCTGTGTGTTTGGATCGCTGGCGTGTGCCGGCGGGGGCGGGGGAGGGGGGGGGGGGAGAAGGGAGGGGGGAGGTGGATGGTGACTCTTTCTCCTTGAACAATATCAACCAGAGGTGTGATATGATTCCAGATTCAGCCTGTTGTCTTTGTCGGCACTCTCTATCTCACCTCCGCCAGCCGGCATACCATTACTGGGACCTTGTTGTGCAGTCCAGGGAGTGTAACGGAGAAAGGGGGGGGGGGGGGGGGAGGGAAATGGGTGAGGGAGGGAGAGGGAGCGAGGGAGAAATGAGAGAGTGAGGGGGGAATGACATGGGGGGAGAAATAGAGAGGGGGAAGCAGTCGGAGTGAGAGTGACGGGGAGAGATTTAGGGAGGGACGAGGGGGGGATAGAAAGAGGGAGAGGAGGTGGGTGTGAGATAGAAAGTGGGGGAGACACAGATAAAGTAGGGTCGAGAGGCAGGAAAGGGGGGGAGAGAGAGATAGAGAGAGAAAGAGAGAGAGAAGGAGAGAGAGCTCCTGGGGGCTAGCGGTATGGGGGGAGGATGGAAAAAGGTGTGTGTGTGTGTGTGGGGGGGGGGGGGGGGGGGGTGTAGGAGGAGGTGAGGTTCTTTAGGGTTTCCTGAACAACGGCACATGGCACATCTGTGGAGATGGATCTCCGGGGACCAGCTGTGGGAGTCTGGAGCTAATTGAATAGGCCGCTTCATCACATTTACAGGCTTCGCTCGCTTTGGGAAACACATGACAATGGAATTCCAACGCCCTCCCTCTCTCCGTCCCTCCCTCCCTCCCTCCCTCCCTGCCGTCTGCGTGCCGATCTTAACTTTGTTTCCCTCCCTCCTCGACCCACTCTGCTTCCTGCTATGCCAGTCGCTCCCGTGAGCGCGTCCCTTGCGGCCCTCATTGGTATTCCGGCGGCGGGCGGCGGAGCGCCGTGTTGGACTCACCTTAGTCATTAGAGCACCCCGCGGGGCTGTTTGCATTATAATCTGGGATTTAGACCGCGCGCCGACGCCCCGTCCTTGCCTCCGGGGGGCGAGTCATGTGCACAAAAGGCCACCTTCTTAAGGGGATCCGAGATGAAATTAGCCCCGGCTGCGCGCTTTGCATCGGAGGAAGAGAGGGTTCAAGGGTCGGGGAAAACTCAGCCAGACAGACGGATCGCATAAGTAGATGGATGCAGGCACGCGAGCACGCACTCACTCACTCTGTCACTCACTCACGTACGCACGCACACACTCACTCACTCTGTCACTCACGCACGCACGCACACACACACGCACGCACGCACGCACGCACGCACGCACGCATGTAGGCACGCACACACGCAGGCACGCACTCACTCACACACTAGCTCACGCACTCACTCACTCACTCCCTCACCCATCTCTCCTCCTGGCCGTGTTATTTCACAAAGCACAAGGGGTGAAACCGACAGTGTTTTACGTTGTCAAGTGCAAGACAAATATAGACTTTTGGAAAAATGATGCATCACAAATGTCATGGGCCCTCAAATACCCAAAGTATTACGTATTACTGTTACATGGTGTTGGGTTGCTCGGGTTTTCCCTGTTTGTGTGTGTGTGTGTGTGTGTGTGTGTGTGTGTGTGTGTGTGTGTGTGTGTGTGTGTGTGTGTGTGTGTGTGTGTGTGTGTGTGTGTGTGTGTGTGTGTGTGTGTGTGTGTGTGTGTGCGTGCATGTGTTTACAAAATTGTCAGTTATTTATGAAACCACAATGCAGTGTGATTCTTATCTAATTAGGCCATTGCCATCGAGGGACCAAGCTTTACCACCCAAAAGATAATTTTGAGCTTTTGTATAATTGGTCCCATAGTGAAACATTGCAGACTTTGCATCATTATCTGAAATAGTACTTAACAAAAGTACTTAGGGTACATAACTTATCTGGGCCACTTGTGATTCATGTGCTGAGGCTTTGAGAAATGACGTATCTTAGACGTAATGTCTCTATACCAAACGGTTTGATGATTATGTTAAGAGCCAACAAACATTATCTCTTCTAATTAACCAGTATTTATTGAAAGCCAAACGGTTTTGTCGCTCTTTCTTTTGATGTTCTATTCAAAACAAACGTGCAACCATATCAGGGGCGGCTGATCACAGACCCCTAAAACAAATGTATAAAAATGTTAAACACAGCGTTTACCAAAGCAGGTAAACACCATCCGAAGAGAACATTTCGTAGCAGTACTGTGCCCCGGAAAGTTCCATCTATCCTTGGAGACAATGAAGTGAATCTTGACGCAGGCATCTTGATAGGTGAAGTCGAATTCAATTAGAGTTCTAGAGGCCCCCAGTGACTCGAGAGGGCCCTGCTTACAAATGTTCCCGTGAATCGCCAAGTCATCGCTGGGTGTCTTGTAAAGTAACGTTTTATCAGACCGCTGCAGCTGGTAAGGACAACGCTGAACACTTTGTTCAAATTAGACATTTTGCGCCGTTTCAGAGCCACTTCGGACGGTTTCCATTTCTTCGCGATCATACTAATTGTTCTTTGCATGTACGATTATTTATTTAAACTGGATTTATAATTTAGGGATAATTTAACTTTTCTTTGCTCACATCTAAATTAACGGATATTATAATAAGAATAATGATTTATTTATTGTTGCCGCCTTTCAGGACAATGAAGGTCACCAAAATCAAAACATGGAAATCATTCTATGAAAATAAACCTCATTCCATCCGAGCCCCCCTCCAATACAAGTAGGAATTTAGTAATAGTTCATGCTTCCTAAACTCAATTAAAGCTATTTAAATTCATTCCTTTGCTAATCCCCATAAATAAATGGCTAATGTTGATGACTCTGTGGCAATCATTTTAAGTTTGAAAGCATTGTGTGGGTCTCTTAGAACTCGGCAAAGGACCAATAACAGGTGCCCTGTGTCTCTGCCGGAATAATACAAACTAATAATGAATTAAAACCAGGTGCGTTCAGTCAAACAGAAAGCAGCTGTGGTTTAGTTGGTTGAGTGGGAACATGATTTGAAGTGAGCAGCATGATTTAAAGGGGAATTGTTTGGAATTGTTAACTTTTTGATGGCACTGCTGCTCAATTGATTGTTTCATAAATCTATAGCGGATAGGTTAATGTTTGTCGCTATAATCATCTGCTGCCATCAGCTAATATTACATCAATTTAATCTCATTGATACGACCCATACAGTATATGCAATGAAGTAAATCATATATAGGCCCTGCACTGAAACAAAGTAAAATAATGGACAATATTGTGATATTAGTGTGACCATATAGTAGTAAAGTCATCAAATGTAAAAAAAGACCAGATGATACTGAGTGATACAGTGCAGAGTACATATCAGTCTGATCAATAGCTGATCAGATGAATAGTTGATCATGTGATCAATAGTTGATCACGTGATGCGTGTCGTAATGGAACCATAGGTCGCACCGAGGGGGAAGGGGGAGAGATTCTTGTTTACTTCCATTTTCTGAGTCACCCAGAGTTCCTCACAACAGGGTGTCGTCTCCCCCTCCCCTCCCCTCCCTCCCCCCCCCTCCCAACACTGACGCTCAGCTCAATGATCTCTTTCACCGCACTTCAGAGTACATGGTGTTTTCAACCAGTATGTGACACACACAAACACATGCACACACATACACGCAGAAGCACACGCAAGCACACACACTCACACATGCACGCACACCCACACACTCACACACACACACAGAGCCCTGGCACACTAGAAGCTAAGGAAACCTTAGCCCAGAGTGCTCAGAGTAATCTCACAGGAATGTTTCAAAGACAGGATCTCAGGGCTTTCCGATGCGATTTTCCCTCCTGGGTTCCCTGTTGATATCCAAAAAATTATGAATAACTAAATAAATATCTTGTCTACAGCGAACATCCGCCTGGGATCAGAATCTGCCATGAAAAAATGTAATGCTAGGAAATCTGGATCTTGAATTAAATACAAGAAGCATTAATGACTCTGGGAGTAAAGGAGGAAGAACTAGTGAGGATCTGCTAAGGAGACAAGAAGAACGAGACAGGATCTACTGGGGAGACAAGGAGAATGAGACAGGATCTACTGGGGAGACAAGAAGAGCGAGTCAGGATCTACTGGGGAGACAAGAAGAACGAGACAGGATCTACTGGAGAGACAAGAAGAACGAGACAGGATCTACTGGGGAGACAAGGAGAATGAGACAGGATCTACTGGGGAGACAAGAAGAGCGAGTCAGGATCTACTGGGGAGACAAGAAGAACGAGACAGGATCTACTGGGGAGACAAGAAGAACGAGACAGGATCTACTGGAGAGACAAGAAGAACGAGACAGGATCTACTGGGGAGACAAGGAGAATGAGACAGGATCTACTGGGGAGACAAGAAGAGCGAGTCAGGATCTACTGGGGAGACAAGGATGAAGAAATAGTCAGGATCTACTGGAGAGACAAGAAGAACGAGACAGGATCTACTGGGGAGACAAGAAGAACGAGACAGGATCTACTGGGGAGACAAGAAGAACGAGACAGGATCTACTGGAGAGACAAGAAGAACGAGACAGGATCTACTGGGGAGACAAGAAGAACGAGTCAGGATCTACTGGGGAGACAAGAAGAACGAGACAGGATCTACTGGGGAGACAAGAAGAGCGAGTCAGGATCTACTGGGGAGACAAGGATGAAGAAATAGTCAGGATCTACTGGAGAGACAAGAAGAACGAGACAGGATCTACTGGGGAGACAAGAAGAACGAGACATGATCTACTGGGGAGACAAGGATGAAGAAATAGTCAGGATCTACTGGAGAGACAAGGAGAATGAGTCAGGATCTACTGGAGAGACAAGAAGAACGAGACAGGATCTACTGGGGAGACAAGAAGAACGAGACAGGATCTACTGGAGAGACAAGAAGAACGAGACAGGATCTACTGGGGAGACAAGAAGAACGAGACAGGATCTACTGGGGAGACAAGAAGAACGAGACAGGATCTACTGGGGAGACAAGGATGAAGAAATAGTCAGGATCTACTGGAGAGACAAGAAGAACGAGACAGGATCTACTGGGGAGACAAGAAGAACGAGACAGGATCTACTGGGGAGACAAGAAGAACGAGACAGGATCTACTGGAGAGACAAGAAGAACGAGACAGGATCTACTGGGGAGACAAGAAGAACGAGACAGGATCTACTGGGGAGACAAGAAGAACGAGACAGGATCTACTGGGGAGACAAGGATGAAGAAATAGTCAGGATCTACTGGAGAGACAAGAAGAACGAGACAGGATCTACTGGGGAGACAAGAAGAACGAGACATGATCTACTGGGGAGACAAGGATGAAGAAATAGTCAGGATCTACTGGAGAGACAAGGAGAATGAGTCAGGATCTACTGGAGAGACAAGAAGAACGAGACAGGATCTACTGGGGAGACAAGGATGAAGAAATAGTCAGGATCTACTGGAGAGACAAGGAGAATGAGTCAGGATCTACTGGAGAGACAAGAAGAACGAGACAGGATCTATTGGGGAGACAAGGATGAAGAACGAGACAGGATCTCCTGGAGAGACCTGGAGGAAGAACTACTCAGGATCTACTGGAGAGACAAGGAGAAAAAGTGAGGATCTACTGGAGAGACAAGAACGAGACAGGCTCTCCTGTAGAGACCAGGAGGAAGAACTACTCAGGATCTACTGGAGAGACAAGGAGAAAAAGTGAGGATCTACTGGAGAGACAAGAACGAGACAGGCTCTCCTGGAGAGACAAGGAGGAAGAACTACTCAGGATCTACTGGAGAGACAAGGAGAAAAAGTGAGGGTCTACTGGAGAGACAAGAAGAATGAGTCGGGATACTATTGAGAGGGAATCCATCTCATCTTAAAAGAATAAGAAAATCTTGTTTCATTCGCATTTTACTGGATTCTGATATGAATAAAACTGAATGCATATGGATTTAATAACAATGAGAAATATGCAATTATATTTAATGAAAAGTTTTCCAGGGTCTGGGATAATTTGGCTTTGGACAATTACAAAGAAATATTTCACACTCCTTTTTCACATGTTCACTGTTTCATTATCAGTAATATCTATTCCAGATCAGATATATTGTTCTATTATGGACTAAAAGTGGGCTTATGTCAACAGCAGCAACCCCAATGTGTTTGAACCGGAACTAATGGAAGGGTAATTGCTACTGTCCAGCAACACTTTGCTGTGGGTGTACTGCATGGCAGATCTTTTGAACAGGCCATGATAGTTGCTAGTACTGGCCTTCCATCACTGTTTACTCATGTCTCACGTTTTCATATAAAATTCATTCACTCATACAATGTTCTGGCCACAGAATCTGAAATAAAAATATATCTATTCAGAATGAAACTGTGCTCAGCTTGTAGTCATGGAATTTGGAGGAGTTGGGGTGTTTTCAAAGATGTAAAAGTATGTTGACTCAGTAGGAAGTTATATAATCAAGAGGGTAAAAACTAGGTCAAAAACTGGTCAATTATAGAAAAGAAAAGCATGTTTGTCTGCTGAAATATTTTGGAAGGGAGAAATGTTGAACGGAGCTGGCAACAATGTTTCTCTGTCACAAATTAGAAATGAAAAAGGGTTATATGCTTTGATACGCGTCCTCTCATAAAGTAACATACTTCTTATTAATTTACTCTTGGAATAGCACTTTGAATGGCAGTCGAGGGGAAAACAAAGGAATGATCATATAAGACCTCTCTGATGAATGATGGACCAAATTCTCCCCCGGTCCCTTATCAAACACAAACAAGTCCTCAGACATATATCCTCATCAACAACAGCATCATAAATCATGCGCTTAGCGAGGCCGTTTATCGTTCCTCAAAGAACAATGTGCTAAGAAAACAGTGTACGCAACAGTCTGTTATCCTGGCTCTTGTTTCAAAGAGAAGGAGACTGTATTTAACCATCAGTCCAGTGCCGAAAGAATGCTGTCCTTTGCTTGGTCTCTGGCCCGGTTCTGGCCATTGACCAAACCATGCGATGCCAAGGCAAATACCAGGGTAAAAAAAACACGAAACAGAACCTGCCGACTTAGATAACAGAGAAATCTGATATTGTTGAGATCCACATTGTCTCGGCAAACACTTTGAAGCCTAGGGTTGGAATGTGTTCACCGAGCGCTTCAGAGCGGCACACGAAGGTCTCATAACGCAGGTCTTTGACGGTACTCATAACTGTCGTGTTGCGTCACACAGTACTTTTTTTGTGTTCATGTTCAACTGGTCACTGGGGTATTAAGGGGTGGAGAAAGCAGGCACTGTGTGTCTGTGTCTGTGTGTGTGTGTGTGTGTGTGTGTGTGTGTGTGTGTGTGTGTGTGTGTGTGTGTGTGTGTGTGTGTGTGTGTGTGTGTGTGTGTGTGTGTGTGTGTGTGTGTGCGCGCGGGAGGTAGTTAAAATAATATCAATAATTAAGGAATGACCTCAGCTTGGCTTGGAGTGGGGCACTGAGTACATTTACAGTAACCCACTAAGTGTCACCGAGTTGCGTCACATTGTTATTTCCTTTTCTATATTTTGCTAGTTTGCAAGTTAAAGATAACTTGACGTGAAGGGGACTTTCTATGTGTTACAGTCTCTATGTGTCTAGATTGTGAGTGTTTCACACTTTCATGGAGAAGATTTGTCAAGGAATTCTAGCTATGAGGCCAGTCCCATCAGTATGTACTGTATTAAGCAAGCATGTCACTATAAGCAACACAAACGATTGCTTTTGAGGACATCTGTAGGATAAGGATGACAAGAACTCCATCAGTAGAGAGCGAGAAGTGATTTAAAGTGAGTGCTTTGGCAGATGCTAATGTTGACTCTGGAAACCGCCACAGGCCAGGAAACAGTGCTAGCACTAGGGCCATGTGGGACTTCAGAAAAAAAAGAGAAAAAAGTTTGAGTGCCTTTTTTTTCACAGCCCATTGTAAGCAGTTCAATAGAAACCTGCAGTCTTGTAGCAAACAGCCACTTCTTTCCAACAGGCAGGGAGCAATGCACAGTCTACTGACAGGGCAGCTGAGCAGAGCAACGGAGAGACAGGGCATGTTCTCACTGCGCTAACAGACGCTTACGTCGCTAGTGGGGGCCCCTAAATCCAGCTCTCTCGCTCAGCCAGCTCTTTCTGGGTATCACTGCTGCTGGATGCACATGTAACCTCCTCTCTCCTAGCTGGCAGTGAAGGACCAAGCGGATGGACTTGACCACTGTCTCAATACACTGCTCGGCCGCTTCAGCAATCAACCCGGAGCCCCTCTCATCTCAAGAAGACACGCATGTTCTGCTGAAAGATCCACAGGTGGTTCAACGTTGAGCTGCAGGAGAAGAGGACCGTGGACAGCCTTTCTTTGCTTCCCTTTCCCCTGCTGTACAAGGTACAGTGTCTTCGGGAGTCGGTATGCTTCAAATCGCTGCAGTGTGTCCGGTCTTCCTCCTGTTGATCTGCACAAGGGCACAGGCTCAGGACGCCACGGAGACCCAGGGGCAGACCCAGACCCAGACCCAGACCCAGAACCAGAGCCCAGGCCAGGAGCAGCCGCGGTCAGCGGGCCAGGGCCAGGGCCAGGGCCAGGGCCAGGGCGGCTCGGCCACCCCCTGGAGGCAGGTCATCCGGTGGGAAAACAACGGACGGCGCTTCAGTCTCCTGAACAGCGGGGCTGAGTACGTCCCGGCCGGGTCGCAGGCACAGGACACGGGCCCCAGGGTCGTCCTGGCAGACTCTCGCCAAGACGCTCGCCCCCGCACGGCCCGCCGGCCTCAGGGGGGGAACGTCCGCAGACAGGCCCCGTCCAGGGGCAGCTCGGAGACCATCCGGGGGCAGGCGCGGCATCCATTTGGCTTCGGGCAAGTGCCGGATAACTGGAGGCAGACCCCGGGCGGGGCCGGCGGCACAGGCGGCACTCGCTTCCAGACCTCTACGAACACTCGCTTCAGACAGCCGTCGACGGGCTCCTCCTCGTCCTCTTCTTCATCCTTCTCTTCGTCCTCTTACAACGGGCCGCCGTTTCAACAATACCCCTTCGCCCAGCAGCCCCAGCAGCCCCAGCAGCCCCAGTACCCGGGTGTGCCCTACGACCCCAGTCTGATGGACGGACCGGTGAGGAGCTACGAGCCCCCCTTCCAGCCCATGGTCCCAGGCGTTGGGTACGGCGGCGGGGGCTACGGCGGCGGGGCGTACGGAGGTGGAGGAGGGGGGGGTGTAGGAGGGGGTGGAGGAGGGGGGTACACTGGGACATTTGGGGGTGGTGTTGGGGGAGTGGGTGGTCAGGGGAGCCCAATTGGGGGAGCGGGGAGCCCAGTGGGCCAAGGCCCCTTCACTGACTACGAAGATGGATACCGCTTCTACCAGCCTTACGGCTACGCTCCCAACCCCGCGGCCCGGGCGCCGCCGCCGCCGCCGCAGCAGCAGCAGCCTCCTCAGCCGCCGTTCGCAGATGGCCTGGACCGCAGGTACACACACAGCCTCTACAACGGGGAGACTGCCGCCGCGGTGCCCGAGGCACCTGTCCCGGGCGGGGTGGACCGGACGGGAACGGCCGCCCAGTCCCCGGTCAGGAGCCCTCAGTACGAACAGTTCCCCCCCTTCGGCAGACCCCAGCCGCCGTTCGTTCAGCAGGTTTCCCCGGGAAGAGTCTCTCCGAACTCGGCGATCGAGAACCCGGGTCACACGGCGGGGAGTGTTTACCGGCAGGAGCAGAGAGGTACGCCCGCTCTTCCACTCTACTGTGTTCGCACACTAAAGGTGCTGACCTGTTTACATCATGCATTATACATGAGCGTGATTTAGAATGCATGGGACATGCCGTGGGTGAGCAACAGTAGAGGGATGAGAAGGTCAAATAGGAATACAGGGAGTGCTTGTGAGCTGCCGTTGTAGGGCCACCATCCGGGTCTCTCATTCATTTAAAATCGAAGGTGAAACTAACGAGAGAGAGAAATCCATCTGACAATCCATTGTGTTTCGGAACCAAAAAGTAAGGTAGTTCATGATTCAAAAATCTGAGAAAGGTTTATTTGCAGTATAAAGGCAAGTTTACAGTATATTTTTTCTCTTGATGTATCACAAGTTTGTCAATTTGTAATCAGTTATAATCCGTCAATCCCCTTATGTTGCCTAACAACCAGTGCTTTGGACATTCCTCAACTCAATTTACAAACAAAGAGCACAGTTCCCAGTGTTCATCTCGTCCGTGCTGCTGTTATTGAAACCAGGTGTGACTGGGGGTGTGCCAAGGCAATGAGCGCACACATAGGGCCCTCTGTGCTCCCACATGGGCTGTCGCATACTGGACAGGAACACAGCCCCTGGGCCGATGTTCAAGGCCTCAGTGTGGAGCTCGCTAACAAGAGTGACCTCATATCTGGGAGTCGAGGGGTGGTGCAGCTCTCAGGACAGGAGAAGGGGAAAACAAGAATGGGGGATTCTGTCCTGCTACATATGGAGGGGATCTGGGGTGGGGGTTGGGGAGAGTGGAAAGTCCCGGTCACACATAGGGTCCATTGCCTCACCCTAAAGAATTACGAGTAAAAAAAAAAAAAGCACAAAACGTATATATTTAGAAAGTGCTCTCAGGGGCAAACAGTGTATGAGATTGTAGGTGCCTTGAGTACTCTGGTCTTGAAAGTGTTTATTGGCACAAAAGAGTGAATTACTTTCTTCTGGCACCAACAGCAAACAATCGGTCTTGTTTTGATCACTTGTTGCTTTGTTGTTTTGAAGGACGCAGTGAAACCGGATCTTAATCAAACAAATTAGAGCTGGAAAAAGTTGAGTCATAATCACACACGATAGGAATGATTTAACCGTTAACCTCTAGAGAGCTCTTGGGTGTTTTCACAGTGTGGGCTGTCTCGTGTGAGGGGCCGGGGACTATTCTGAGACTACTAGAACAGCAGATTTAGCCGGTTGTAGTTTACTTATCAGCCTGGAATCAGAGCAGGCCTCTGGTAGCGTGCCGTCATTAGCCTCGCCGTAGCTGGGAACCATTTCCGTTTGGAGAAAAAACCCAAACATGTGCCCGGAGTCCTGCTCTCACACAACATTAGTGTGTTAACGGTAAACCACTAGAGGCTTTGGGATGTTTGCACATGCAGCATGTACTTGTTGGTCTGCCTGAGCATTCCTACAAAGCAGTTGGTGAACGACAAGGCTTCACCAGACGTAAAGTTAGATTCATGTAGGTTGTGGTGGATTTAGTGCAACAATAATCACTAAGTAAGGCGTCCTCTTGAACTTGATTGAACATCAGATACAAAAAAAAGGGACAATTTGGCAATCTTGCGTATTTTCGTTGTACTACATGAGTTTAGTGACAGTTGATAATTTAAGAACAAAAAAAGCAATATGTATTAAAGGGGAAACCTCTCAAAAAGCCTGAATGGCACACCACGTGACGGACACGTGAAGGCCAGATCAGGCCTTCCACCGTCCAACTCTCCTGAATCGACCTGGCATCATGAACACGTTGGTCAATATCTCTGCTTGGCTTAGCTTCTTGTGGACCGTGTTCTCTGTTCTCTTCCCGCATCCAAATTAATTCTGTTAAGTGTAATCCTTGGGAAGCAAGGGAAATATGTAGATCAAGTTCCGAATGGCAACTGCTGCAGCAAGGACATTGCTCAATATGCAGGCAGATTTGCCAAGACCCAGTCATAGAGAAATACGCTAATTACAGCTTTGGATGAATGTATTTTTTGGGGCTTCAGGTCAGCAGCTGTGCATTGCACTTACTGTCTTCCAGTAAGGCTAACAAAAAACAGAAATAGAGGAACTCTAATGGCCTTCCATTCACCACAGAACAACATGAAGACCTCCGGACTCGTTATCATGATGTAGGAGGGACTTTTTTTTGTCGTTTATCCGATTTTGATCTCACCAATTTAGACCAACCCATGGGTTTTTCCAGTCTCGTACAAATTTGTGTTTCCTTAAAGCCTCGGGAACAAATCATAGTAACAGCAGAATGAAAAAACAATGCTAATTCAGCATGCCTGAATTAGGAAAGTTAGAGGAAAACATTCCAAGATTATTTCATTTCCCCGCTCGTAGCCCACTCTGAGTGTAATGTGTGGCTTTGTCACAAGCTCTCCAGGCCTCAACAACCTTGGCTAAAGGTTAAAGCAAAAAGGAGAAAGGCTTAGACGGGTTGGAGAGAATAGAGAAGGAGGTTTGTGTTGTGAACCCTGGTTGGAAAGCACTGCGTCTCCTACTGCCTTTGCAGTGTTTACAAGGGTTGCCCCTGGAAGCTCTGCGTTTGGCTTGCAAGTGAACAGACAAATAGGATGTGTGCACAGTGGCAGGCAAAGCAAAGCCTTTCATCTGAACCTGCAGCCGTGTAGGGTGCCACTCGCCCGGGCGTTAAACACCAAACCGAGGAAACCGTCGGATTTACCAACAGGCTCGTAACGAAATCCTCTTAGCTTTATGTACACGGACAAAAACAAAAAACAATTAACGTAGCATTAGCCCACTTCCTGCGGTAAATCCCTTCCTCACCACCAAACACCACTTGACTCTTTTTGAATGCGCTTTTTGTCTTATGTGTTCAGATGGTGAGGTCAGATGGTGTGACTCTGTTGGTTGAACACGTTCACATGATGGCACGTCTGGCCCCAGTGGGCCAAACAGGCAGGGTTGATAAGCTCTCCCAGAGCCCCATTGGCTGCCATGCCCTTCATTGGAAATGGGACAGACATTGACTCTGACAAGTCAGGCCTGCTTTTCTTTTATTCATACTCCTGCCTCCTCTGACAGACTTGGTCACTGGCCCGCTCGAAAAACAGCAGGGGTATGAGATCATTGTTGTTTTACCGCCTGAATATGTTATTTTGGGTCATTAACAAACCCCCCCAGTCTCTCTTTCTCTCTCTCTCTCTCTCTCTCTCTCTCTCTCTCTCTCTCTCTCTCTCTCTCTCTCTCTCTCTCTCTCTCTCTCTCCTTCTCCCATTTGCTATCGCTCTCTTTCTCTCTCTCTCACACGTTCCCTCACACTCTCTCGCTTCCACTCTCTCGCCACCTCTCTGTTGCTATCTCTGTGTCGCTGTCTCTCCCCCTCCATCCCTCCCTCTCCTCTCTCCCCCCTCCATCCCTCCTTCTCCCCTCTCCCCCCCTCCCCATGCACTCTCCTCTGTATCTATCCCATCCATCTTGTACAATGTCATTATTTCATATTTTTTTACCTCCCTCTGTCTTTGTTTCAAGGCCTGGCTCCTTTTCTGTCTTTATTCCCTTCCCTTCCCACACCACAATGTTACTCACAGAGACATCTCGCAGAGAATTCATACGACTCCTCAGGAATCCTCAGTTTAGCTTAATTCCCACCGGATATCACCAGTCAACCAACATATCTTATGCCAATAGTAACCTGCAGTGATACACGTTAAAACTCCTCTTTACATAACCATATGTCCATACATATACAGTACGTGTGAGCTACATTCAGTCGAGAGGCAAAGCCTGTGTTAAAAAAAGAAAATCCACAATATATTGAAATATAGGAGTGTTTAAGTGGTTCAGAGTTGAAGCCAGCAAACCTTGTGTGGAGCACGTAGGTTCCCTTCACATCCGGTTCAAAGTGGCCCCTGAGACGAGTGTGTCTCATTAAGAGACTGTGAGGCACGGGGCTGAGGGACAGGAACCAGGGGCACCAGGCTCCTGGAGCTGAAGTGAGGGCCCTCTGTGACTGCACTGCACCCTCACCCTCATGAATCATGGATGACAAATAGTGCTTTGCTGTTGTTTATTGTAAGACATCAGAGAGAGAGAGAGAGAGAGAGAGAGAGAGAGAGAGAGAGAGAGAGAGAGAGAGAGAGAGAGAGAGAGAGAGAGAGAGAGAGAGAGAGAGAGAGAAGGAATGTGAGGGAGAGAATGTGAGGGAGAGAAAGAGGGATAATGAATTTGAGGGAGAGAGTGATAGAGAGAGGGAGAGAATATGAGGGAGAGAGAGAGGGGGAGAGAATGTGAGGGAGAGAAAGAGGGATAATGAATTTGAGGGAGAGATTGATGGAGAGAGGGAGAGAATATGAGGGAGAGAGAGGGGGAGAGAATGTGAGGGAGAGAGGGGGAGAAAGACTGAGGGAGAGAGAGAGTGAGGGGTGTTGACTGTCAGGGAGAGAAAGAGTAAAAGAGGGAGAGATGGTGGGAGGGATAGAGTGCAAGAGAGTGTTTGAGGCAGAGAGGGGGATGAATAGTGTTCGAGAGAGAGGGAAAGAGAGTGTGAGGGAGAGCAAGAGAAGGAGAGAGAGTGTGAGGGAGAGAGAGTGAGGGAGAGAGCCTGGGGACTAGGTGGAGAATGTTTTAATATAAAATATTAATTCAAAGTACATTTTACAACATTTTATTTGTGAGTCAAACTTCATCTTTATTGCTTTGTGTTGCTCTTAGATATGGAGACACAATGGGGAATTAAAATGCTCACAGCTAATGAGCATCCAATACTGCACAGCACTATGCACTTGTAAAGTTAAAGCTGTATTGAGTGTGTTTTTGTTTCTATCCATTTCAACAATTAACGTTTTCAATGTTTTTTCGGATTTCGGTTATAATTCATTTTCTCTTAATTGACGGCACATCGGTGTTAAGACAAACAATGCTAATTCATAATGTGTTCATACTTTAGGATTGCCTGATCTGGTTCCTGATCCCAACTACGTCCAGGCATCCACGTACATCCAGAGAGCTCATATGTACTCCCTACGCTGCGCTGCTGAGGAGAAATGTCTGGCCAGGTAAACCATGATCTGGTCATGTTCACTGGTCTGCTATGGTACTGTCTGTGTGTACCACAGTCATAGATAATCACAGTGTTTGTTTGGGTAGTGAACACCATAACCATGGGATACTTTTTTTAGTATTTAATCAAATTACCACCTTTCCAAAAAAGTGTGCATATTGCAGAATTTGTTTTAGCAGTATGCTGGTAAAAATAAAAAGTTGAGTAAGACAAGCCACAAGTGAGTGAGATTTGGAACCAAGGAACCTTGTCACCTTGGGGGGGGGGGGGGGGGGAGTCAGGGCTGTGTCCATCTCTCTGTGATGGTTAGACTTTCCCACCCTGGGGAGGACCCAACAATATGATCTCTGTGACTGACTCTGTGCACTGTAAACAATGCACTGAACTGATGGAAATGTGCTGCTGTGTCTGTTTGCCCTCTTCGCGTCACAAACACAGCCATCCCTCAAAGCCCTTTTCATATCCTGTCCGAGCTCGCAGCAATCACAGACAGATGGCCTGTTGTAATTTGCCATACACTCCAGAGTCAACAGCAACCAGGAGATGAATGGTGCTGATCTTCAGTTCTGCTGCAGACCTCCCAGCAGCTCGCCCCCCCCTCCCCCTTGCTCCTTAAAGCTGCATTTTGCAACAGGCTGCTGTACTGAATCCCTCTTTGTGTTGCTTCCAGCGAGGAGAACAAATGTGTGTATGGAGTGATATCTGTAATATGAATTATGAATTATTTATTTGATATATCTTCCTGCCTCCCAGCCTTTTTTCTGATGCCTTTCTGCCTTTTTTCTTTTTCTTTTGCCTTTTCCCTGTTCGCCTTAGGCTTGCGACAGAGAAACATGGGAACATATATATATATTCATATATTCCCATATACACACAAACACATTTCCTTTGTGGACCCATGGGTCTGTTAGATGCCGTTCTCCGTACCACTTTGGTGTCCTGATGTGTGTGCGCTGTGTCCCCCAGCACCGCCTACACGCCTGAGACCACGGACTACGACGTCAGGGTTCTCCTGCGCTTCCCCCAGCGGGTGAAGAACCAGGGCACGGCCGACTTCATGCCTAACAGACCTCGCCACACCTGGGAGTGGCACAGCTGCCATCAGTGAGTAGTGACCACGCCGCTGGAGCTCCGCCCCCTCAGGAACCAATAATAATAATAATAATAAATTAAATTTATATAGCGCTTAATATGGTACTCTAAGACGCTTTACATATTGCCCTATCAAAACTATGTAAAACAGACTAGGAATAAAAGAAAAACAGAGGTTAAACATGAAGAATAAGGTGGGAGTTGGGTGGGGAAGGCTAGTGTGAAAAGGTATGTTTTGAGTGCAGATTTGAAAGAAGAGAGGGTTGGAGAGACTTTGATGTGGGAGGGGAATGAATTCCAAAGGGTTGGGGCAGCAACTGAGAAGGCCCGATCACCCCAAGTCCGTCGCTCAGTCCAAGCCACCATATGGCGAGCACACCACCACCATGTACCGAGGGTTCATCTTTACATCAAATATTTTGACGAACTCAAATAACTCAATAACTGTAATTTAGTATTATGACTCGTATTACTATTTTGATTCGCGGCCAAGGGATTTAAAACCGAGAGAAGCCGGGGCGTGCTGCTGTCTATTTTATGTCGTAACCTTCCAATGATTGTAGGTACACCAAAAAAAAGTATTTAGGATTTCCCCCTGGTACCTGCTGGCTCATGCCGCGTTTCCACTGCAGGGTGCGGAACGGATCGGATCGCAAAGTTGCGGTAGGGAGAGGGCGGTATAGCCCAGCTCAGTTCCGAGGTCGCGTTCCCACTGCCGACAGTACCCTTTGTGGTAGGCCGGATTTCGATCGCCGCGGCAGCTAGGTAAACATCGTAAACAACGTCTTCCTCCCCAAGAATGCAGACGAACGTCTCCACCTCCTTGTTCGCCCAAGCAAGCGTTTTACGCGACATGTTAATTGTAAAGAATAATACCTCAAGGCTACTGTTTGTTTGTTTTTATCGCCGCGTCACATGGAAGTGATGATTCTGTCGCCCAATCAACGGAGAGGGTGTGTAGCTAGAATTTCCCGGGACCCTTTCAGGCGTCTCGTCTCATTTTCAGTACCCCAACGGAGGAGTCCTGAAAACGAGGCCAAAACGGGTACGGCTAAGTCCGGGTCACGCCCACTTTTGCCGGTGGAAACGCGACCCGATCCGCACCCTGCGCGCCATAAGGGCCCCTCTAGGGTACGCGTGCCTCCAGTTGGGAACCGCTGGTTTCGAATCCTTTTCTCAAATGCACAACGCCTGTGCTGTCTGGCCCGCTCTTGTCGTTGATGTCCTGGTTTTAGTCATGTGATGGATGACTCTCAGGTACATCATGAGGTAAAGTAAGAAGCTGTGATTCTTCTGATCCTTCCATCCATTCTTCCAAAGTCTGGTCCATTCAGCTGCTGTTCAATCGCTTCCACAACGTAAGTAAAGAATCATCGATTCCCCTTGATTTAAATAATGTACATTATCTGCATTGAAAGCTGTCGATTCACAAACAACCACTCGACCTGCAGCGTCTCCAGTCGGAGACACGGGACGCTTTACTGGTGCCTGTTGTTCCAGCGAAAAATAAGAGATTTGCAGGGAGACATTTGGAGGCTTCTATTACATCTCAAGGATGCTTAGGAAAAAAATAAATAATAATAATGAGCCTGGAGAGGCTGTTTTCGCTGTGCCCTAAAACAGGCAGCGGCCATTAGAAATACCTTGGCAGAGCCATGCCTCATCTGGCTTATGGCTTGAGTGAACTCGTGTTGACACCTTGCGAAGGTATAATAGCTCTTAAAAATGCATGAAACTGCCCAATGGAAAAACCCGGCTTCTGGAAACGGTGGATTTCGGTCGTACTGACTTAATCCAAACTACACAAACAGGCTGTCCACTCTATGAGGCAGTGCGGCGGTGACATCATCCACTAACACACCGCACCATCGTGACTGGTCAGTTGGATGGTCTCGCACCACAAGTGTTTCTCTGTGGAAATCGGAGAGCTGGGAGAGGCAACCACATCACAAGTTTGTAATCGTTTTATTTTCTCGTTTTAAATGCTCTTTCCCTCGTTTTATTGACGAGGTGGGAGTCGGGTCCACGTTTGCTGTCACACACGTTCACCTTCCAGAACACCCCCCTCCCCCCCCTGTCTCGGAGTCAGGTGAACATCCGCCAGCTCGGTGTCGGTTCCTCATCGTACTGGAATGCAGACGGCCATTAGGAGATCGCTGGATGACATCAATTCTGTTCTCACACATTGGGGGGGGGGGGGGGGGGAGGAGAGACCCTGGAGGAGGAGGTTGGGGGGTGGGGGAACAGAACAGGCTGAGGCAATCACATCTTCCGTGTGCAGAGTAACCACTCTCGCTCTGTCTGTCTCTGGCGATCTGTGGCGTGGCATCACCAAGGCTGGGGCCGGTCGCGCGGTGGATGTGGGTTAGTGGAACGACCACGGCATTCCGGTTGCGGTCGTCCCTCTTGAGGGGGAAGGGGGGGGGGAGGAGGGACTCTGGCCCAGATTCTCACGATAAGCGACAGAACGGCCGCGTCGGCTTCAGTCGGAGAAGCTGCACAGTCGACAGAATTTGTTTCCACAATAAATCACACGCTGGCCCTATTCTGGCGTTGAGTGCTGGACCGAGGAGAGGGAATTGCCTCCCTCTTGGGTTTCCAACGCTCGGAATATGTTAATTTATTCGAACGGAGGTTGTAGTGTCCTGCCCGCTTAACATTGAAGACCGCTTGGACATTTATCTGTAGTCAGATGTTGACATCATCGTTGCTGTTGTTGTTGTTTGTACTGGTGCTTTAAGAGTCAACAGCCGTTCTTTCCATCCGTATTATTTGTGGAATGCGGACGTCATTGTTTGGCTAAATATTTGAAATGGGACCATGCACTCAAACATGTAATCTGATAACTCGGCACTGTTGCAACACAAATGGGAAAGTGATTCAGGTTTTAGGTATTGGATTGGAATGTTCTGCGTCTTCCAAAACATTTTTTTTATTTAAGTCAATGTTTTCCCCCCGATCTCTGCATTCTCCGTTACTGACATAGTCTGCAACGTAACCCAAGGAGGGACAAGAGGCCTTTGCCTCTCTCTCTCTCTCTCTCTCTCTCTGTCTCTGTCTCTGTCTCTCTCTCTCTCTCTCTCTCTCTCTCTCTCTCTCTCTCTCTCTCTCTCTCTCTCTCTCTCTCTCTCTCTCTCTCTCTCTCTCTCTCTCTCTTTCTGTCTCTCTCTCTCTCCTTCTCTCTCTCTCTGTCTATATGCCTGTCTCTCTCTCTCTCTCTCTGTGTCTGTATGTCTTTTTCTATCTGTCTGTCTCCCTTCCTTCTCCTTATGTACACAAATATTGATACAGCGACAAAATACACCTAACTTGTTCGATCGAGTTAGTAAAAGTTCAGTCCACCTGAATTCTCGTGTGCCCATCAAACCTGTCCATAACCCTGCACAAAGGATGCAGAGAGAGAAACAAGTCCACCCATGAGAGCTACTCACAATGGGTTCCCTCGACCATGGAAGGAATGAGTTTGGGATGTCCTTTAGTCAGTGCCTGGAAAGTACCCTCTATTGAATTCCCTTCCAAGATGTCTTTCAGTCTTTAACGACGTATGCAGTAGAAAAAAATGAAAAAGTTATGTGGAAACACGGACTATGATGTCAGGCTTTATTGTACAGTGTGTACACACCCTGTAAACTGTGCAGTATGCTCGTGTCAAAAGAGCATGCATGTCTCGGAGCCGCGGAGAGTCCCGGAGAACTATAAAGATTTCATTTAAAGGAGCATTTAAGTACCCCCTCCTTGTTAGGATAATATATTTACACAATTATAATGAGCACAATTCCCTGCTGCGAACAGACATGTCTGTTCCGATGTTTACTGCTCTTCTAGCGCGGAGTGGGCACATAAAACCACTCCAAGGTCACTTTCACTCTTGGCATTAGTCCCTAAGAGGCTGTTTGAAATATGAATGATTTTAAAGTGAGAGACAGTCTCTCACTGAGACTCATTCAGGTCATCCGAAATGATCAGTGGCCCGTGTGCATCCAGGCTTCGCTAAGCCGCTAAAGCTGTGCAAATAGTTACAGACCAATAACATTACGTAAACACCAGAAAGCCCCCCCACAGGTGCACGCACTCACACCCATATGCATGCACACACACGCACACGCACGCACACAAGCACACACACACACCTGTGCATATACACACACACACACACACACACACACACACACACACACACACACACACACACACACACACACACACACACACACACACACACACACACACACACACACAAACCTGTGAACACACACACATACACACACACACGCACACACACACAAACCTGTACATACACACACACACACATACACACACACACACACACACACACACACACACACACACACACACACACACACACATCCACACACAAACCTGTGCATACACACACACACATGCACACACACACCAACACACGGGTGTGTGTAAAAACAACCATGTGTCCATGCATCATCCCGCACATCGACCCCTCTGATCTTGCAGATTGTAACAAAGTAATTAACATCATTCATACATCATTAGAGTGTTAATGTCCTGATTCATCAGTGCTTTATTGTGGCCATTCGTTAGTGTCCATTGTCCTTTTAATCAATAATGATCTGCTTCGTCGAGCTGCAATATCAATTACAACGCAGGGCCACAGGTGACGCAGATGGGTTCAGAAACGTACACCTTTTGACTTTTCTTTAACCCAATGGGCACAATCCTACAGTGGCCCTTATTCTGAATGCACACTGCACTGCATGGCACAACAACATCACAAGCTTGGTAAAAAGTTCAACATCCTTTGTGTGAATTATACACTTGGTAGTAGTAGTAACAGCAGTAGTCATAGGCCTCGTATTGTTATTGAGGTGTTTCATCTTTTTTAATTCTGTGTTTTAACACTCATGGGGTACCATCACTTTTGTGAACAACCAGTCTTTGACGTTCCCTATTTTCCTCCCTGCGTCATTCCTCCTCCACCAGGCACTACCACAGCATGGACGAGTTCAGCCACTACGACCTGCTGGAAGTGTCCACCGGCCGCAAGGTGGCCGAAGGACACAAGGCCAGCTTCTGTTTGGAAGACACCACGTGTGACTTTGGCCACCTCAAACGCTACGCCTGCACGTCCCACACTCAGGTAATGAATCACGCGCGACCGCTCCAGCGGGCAGCAGATGAGCGGATGTGCGCGCAGAGTTCCAGGAGTTTATTCAGCTGGCTTTTGACTTCCCCTCAACCTCTCTCTTTCCAGTTCCGGCTGAAACAAGCTGAATAAACTTCTGGAAATTGCTTTGTTAAAAAACAAACTTTGGACGAAACATATGTATACTCACCCCTCTGCTGTGGAGAGGTCAAACAGAGGAAATATAATATAGCTTCTCAGTTGAGCCAAAGTCTGTTTGGACTTAGTATCCTTTGTTTGTCATTCTTGACCGTGAATACCTAACATTGTTTGTACTAATTAATAAAAATGTTATTGCAATAAGGGGGAATGTACAGTATGTGCCCGGATGTTGCATGGGATATGTTGTTTCTTTGGCATGGGCTAACGTTTTTGGAAATCCAAAAGAATGTCCACTGTTCTGATGAGGTCATTGCTAAAGGCTAGTTGATGTTGCACTGTTCACAGATACTAGCAGGAACACTATGTTTAATGGTCTAAAAAGTGTTTAAATTACTATTCAGTATGACTATTGATGCAGCCGTATCCCTATAAAAAAAAATATATATTGCTGGATTGTCAGCCTTAGTTGTTGAGGGATTTTTTATTTTTAAGTTGAGGGAATCTCTTTTGACCTACCTAGTCTGGCGGTGCAATAATTATTGTTGATATTCTAAAGAATAATAGTTGGTCATGCAGGAATGCTATATTTATCCTACAAAATGTCTGTGAATGAAGATGGGGAAAGCAGTTATTTTGGTTTAATGCTCATAATCCTTATTTTTTTCAATTCATCACATCGGAAATCCGCCTTTGATCAGCCTATAGCACACTGTTTTAATAACGATAATGCCTTGCTCGTGTTATGGCTGGAAGCCCTTGTATAACGCTGAGTGGCAGGCTCCTACCAGAGATTGGGACTTGATGTTGTCCTCTCCTGTCCTGCAGGGGCTCAGTCCAGGCTGCTATGATACATACAATGCTGACATAGACTGCCAGTGGATCGATATCACAGACATACAGCCAGGAAACTACATACTCAAGGTAAGATCTTGTTGAAAATACAGGTTGGTGGACAACACAAGGTCAGAATTAGGGGAAACTGACATAAACGTTGTGGGGTTTAATAGGATATGAGCCAGAATTTAAATTCAACAGGAACGTATTAATCATTATCGATTGCATTTTTTCATTATATCTGCCAGGAAAAAGATATTTTTTGCCTGCAGGGGACACTTATAATTTAATTTGATTAGATTCAACATAATAGATCAAATATCCATATCATGTATTTTGTTCTTAGTCTTTAACTAACCCTAGTTTTTCCATGCGCAGGATTAAAAGTAAAAGGAGAGACTGATTGATGCTGAGATAGTGTTTGATTGATTGCTTTTGATTTATGCTTCCCAGCTCCAGGTTAATCCCAAGTATCTGATACTGGAGTCAGACTTCACCAACAACGTAATCCGCTGTAACATTCATTACACGGGGCGCTTCGTAACGACAACAAACTGCAAGATAGCACAGTGAGTCACATGAAATTCATAACCAACACAACACAAACATAATTAGCGTATCCTAATGCCTTAAAAAGGCCTACAATAACATCGGTTAATGGGTTGCCTGTGTTTACATTGTGCTCTAACTATGAACACATACTTTATTCTTGAGATTCGAAAACAAAACTATTTCCAAACGCTGCAGCCAATTTGAAGGCTCCAAAATGTAATGACGTTAAAACCAGATCACCAAACACTGAGGGCATGGTAATTAGGTTACCATGACCTGCTATTGTCATGCAAATCCATAAATATGCTCGCTATGTGCCCGTCGTTTCCCTTCCCAAAATGGTGACCTAAAATGAGAAAATGGCACTGACCACTGAGTCAAAGACAAACCCATAACCTCTGAGTGTGTATACAGTGACTGTCGTATATCACTGGCCTTTTATCTAGACGGCAAATCTCAATCTTCTCACTCATGTTTCGCCCCTTGAATCTGATGTCCAACAATAACTGATGAACACAGCAGCCAGCATAGAACCTAACTCAGTGACCCAACAGAGAACCTTGCTGACCCAACATAGCACCTCAGTGACCCAACAAAGAACCTCAATGACCCAACACAGAACCTCACTGACCAAACACAGAACCTCAGTGACTTTACATAGAACCTCAGTGACTTTACATAGAACCTCAGTGACTTTACATAGAACCTCAGTGACTTTACACAGAACCTCAGTGACTTTACATAGAACCTCAGTGACTTTACATAGAACCTCAGTGACTTTACACAGAACCTCAGTGACTTTACATAGAACCTCAGTGACTTTACATAGAACCTCAGTGACTTTACATAGAACCTCAGTGACTTTACATAGAACCTCAGCAAGTGACCCAACACCGAACCTCAGTGACCCAACACAGAACCTCAGTGACCCAACACAGAACCTCAGTGACCCAACACAGAACCTCAGTGACCCAACACCGAACCTCAGTGACCCAACACAGAACCTCAGTGACCCAACACAGAACCTCAGTGACCCAACACAGAACCTCAGTGACCCAACACAGAACCTCAGTGACCCAACACAGAACCTCAGTGACCCAACACAGATCCAGGGCCTTTGATCACAAGGGTCATCCCAGTTTGATGTGCTCCCTAGCCGTGATTAATGGAACACCATTGTGTGCTGTGTAGAGCCAGTGCAGAGTCCATTAGAGGGCTCTGTGTTCATAGGTCGAGTGAATGTATATAGCTAAACTGTAATGAATGAATAGCCAAACTCTGCCTACTCAGGGGAGGGGGGGGGGGGGGGGGGGGGGGGGGGTGGGTATTGATGGTTTAATTGGAACCGAACGCCTGAAAAACCGATTGTACTATCGGAGACTCAAGAGGTCCGGTGCCAGGTCTTTCTGCCTAGTGGTCGATTAATAGAGCGTCTCTTAGTGTTTTATATTACTTATTGAACTGAATGGGGTTCCTTGGTAAAATATTTGATGGTTTAATGAATGATGTGCCCATTCTTGAGTGAGGATTAATGGGCTCGGAAACTTTTATATATCACCCCACTGAGTGTCCGGTGCCGCCGTGAGCACTCCTTGATAGCTCTATTAAGACGTTTATCATCATATCTTCCTGAAGGGAGATCAGGGCAAATGTACATAAGTAAGGGGCCATTAGGTTTAAGTGCTTTCACATTTCACCCAAATGGTATAAAACATTTGCCATGTTTGCTCGAGCACATCTAGTATCAATGGAACAGATGATTTAGCCAATGTAACATTCCACTAGATGTTGAGAACACGTCTTACTTGTTCTCTACATACAAGTTGCGGTGTGTGTTCATGGTTTTTTATTGGAAGAACCTTAAAATATAACCTTAAATATATTTGCCTTTCCGGGTTTATATTTATATTTGCTTTTTTCTTGCTGTCTTTATCTCACAATATTCAAAAATGAGGTTCAATGACTACAGTCTAAAGGCCTGACTACATCCTAAAAGCCAGACTAAAGTTGAAGAGTCTGACTACAGTCTAACAGCCTTACTACAGTCTAACAGCCTTATTACAGTCTAACAGCAAGACTACAGTCTAACAGCCTGACTACAGCCTGACTGCAGTCTAACAGACAGACTACAGCCTAACAGCCAGACCACAGCCTGACTACAGTCTAACCAGAGTACTGTTGTGTGATTTCCATCAGGTCCTGATCAGGTCCAGGAAGACGGCCAAGCCTGGATGAGAGTCTTGGATGGATTCTGTTCCATTGAAATGTGAACAGAATCCTGTTGTACCTGTTTGATACTGGTTTGGAACTGGTTTGTACTTTTGTTAAAAAAAATGATAATATTTTATTGACCCATGACAAATATAATTTTTCAACATAGAATTAAATCGAATGAAAATACACAGAGAGGTGCCAACTTGCACACACGCATACACACACACACACACACACACACACACACACACACACACACACACACACACACACACACACATACACACCCAAACACACGCATGCACCTGCATGCACAGACACAAACACTTGGCATAAAAACACAGCGATTGTCATCCTCTACCAACGCCACAGCGTCTCATCATGCTAGTCTGTCCCCAGCCAATCACAGAGGGTTACCGTGTCCCTGTTGGACACATCTGCATCCAAAAAAAAAAAAAAAACACAAACAACCATATGTGCATGCTCCGCTGGTTCTGGTCCGTTTGATTACCAACGCACCATGCAATGCTGCTGGTGTTTGAATGGGTTGTCCCGGGCGATTCTGGGTTCAGCTGCAGCACAACAAATGAAATTAGGGGCAAGTCCCTTCCAGTGCTTTCAACCGTGGTGTGTGTGTGTGTGTGTGCGTGTGTGTGTGTGTCTGGTTGGGGATTGGGCTGGGGTCGGGGATGGGGGGAGTAATGATCAGTGACACAGAAGAGCCTTAATGTGTTGGTTTGTTTCTGTTCACTTGTGTCTGTCGGGCTGGGCCAGCATTGCCGATACCGCAGATTCTCTGGGTACAATCCGTTTAATGTTGTGTGTGTGTGTGTGTGGGGTGGGTGTGGGGGGTGTGTGTGTGTGTGTGTGTGTGTGTGTGTGTGTGTGTGTGTGTGTTCGTGTTCGTGTTCGTGCGAGGCCCTGTTTGTGTCTTAGACTCCCCCCTTTGTCAGACACCAGGTTGCCTGGACCTCAATACTAAGATGCTTTTCTCTCTCTAAATCCCCTCAAAGCATTTTCTTCCCCCTGACCCATTCCACCCATTTCTTCCCAATACAACAAACACACAACCAAACAAACAGCAGTCTGGCTGGTGGATTTTGCTGCCTCAATAAGGTGCTTCTCAGATAACAGGATTCACGCTGTGCGAACACTGAGGTGTACACCCTTCGGTGGTGGTCCCTTCCTTGGCCGCCTAACCCTGGTCCAGAGCCAGAGCCAGAAAGACCAGCTATAGCTTAGTAATAAATCTGTCATCACGTACTGTATATCGAACCAATGTTGTCACTGATTCACTGAGTCTCCTTTGTATGAATGGAGTCGTTTATCGGACTGATTCATCGAGACGGTCACTCGACAGTGTGGGGTGTTATGCCAAGAAGAGGCGACTGCTACTGCCTGTTAGTCCCCACCTACCTCTCTCACTGAGTGTTCCGTTTCAGTGTGTAGGAGCCAATGGTAATCTAGCGATGGCTCTGAAAAGGCTTCCTCCAATTCTTTTCCCCCGACTATATTGAGGACGACATGTTTTGGGGGAATGACCCGATAAACAGGTTTTTGAAATTGTGTTCATGAATTATTATAAAGAAAAGAACGGCGTGTATTGTTTATTGAGCATTTCTCGAATATAGTGGAGCCGATGTATTATTGTATCATTATTGTGTAAATAAGGACAGCATTTATCTTTGTTCTCATGTGGATTTCTTACTTGGTGCGACCGTTTTTTTAATGTTTGTCTTACTTTTGAAATTCAACGGCAAATAGTTGTAAGCATACATTAGTCAATCTACGGAGTACAATAAATAAAGAACATCTTTCCATGTTGTACTCTAATTGTACTCATTTATTTGGTTCAATATGTGACCGTGTTATTCAGAGATTAGACTGTATGTGTACCGAGTCTCTTCTGGACCGAGGGACTGATTGTTGAAATACAAAATGTACCTTGGAGGTGTGACATTTGAATCACTCTACAATTGAACACCTGTCTGAAAAAAGCCATTCCCACCAAGAAAAACATTTGCACACCCCTGTGCCCTCTGAGTTGAATTTGGGCCACGTTGAGACTAAAGCCATTCTTTTTTCCCATCCTGTTTATAAGTAGACATCTATATGCATCTATTGACTCTGACACAGAATATAGATCAGATGAAAGAAACACTGGGGAGTTTCATCAAAAATGTAATGCAAAAAGACAAGCAGTGGTATTAATGCATGGAGGGATTTTCCCAACACACTGCATGTGGATTTGCCATTCATGATTCAGACATGAATGCAAATATGACCTTTCCGAAATACCAAAATCCTATGAATGAGGTGATATGATATTTATGAAAAAATATAGAGGTCTTTCTTCATTTGTGTCAGAGTTGTATTGCAAGGCAATATCTGTACTAAATTTGGCCATGGTCAGTTAATCAATTTCTGGTATATGGCAGTGGGATATGGAAATCAGCTGTCATATTTCTGGGCGACAATCCAATTAAGTTGTAAATCAAATGTAAAGATCCTGATTAGAATGTCCTTTCACTGTATAGACAAAGACACTGTGATCCTCAAATTGTAAACAGCTTTCATACATCAAGGTACAAGGCAATCACTGTTTTATTAATTGCAATATACATGACACAAAAGTCATAATGACACAAAAGTGTCGTAATAGATGACCAAAGGCATATTCTTTCCAAAAGTTTTAACCTCGCTTTGACACTTAAGTATCTTAGATTTGGTATTTACATAACTGCACCATATTTAAGAATAAAAATCCATACATGCATGAGAAATTAAAGAGAGAATATGTCAACATGATTACTTGCTGATGATAACTGCAAATAACACAAAATTCATTGCACACCACTACCACACATTCACAAACTAAATAATCCTCACCTTCTGTAGTTTGAATAATATGCCTTGCAATCAAGTATTCATGTTAAAATGTCAATGTTAAATGAATGACAAACTAAAGAAAACACATTTTTAGAGGAAATACTTTGCCTTCAAAGAAAGTGATGCATATTTCCAGTGGTTTTGCTGGCCAGTACTCACTGTGGTGAATGGTTTGCCTCAGCATGGCCTTTTCCCTGCTGGGACTTCCTACAGTTGTTTCAACTCTGGTCCCAGTAAATAACCTACTGGTACTTTTCTGTTAGGTTTGATGAATCGTAGGCATACTTGAGCACAGTGCAAGCAGTGCAAGTGGGTGAGTGTGTGGACATGTTGATGGGGATGTCCTGGGGAAATTTTAAGGCCAAGATTAGTCACGTTTATGTCTAAAGTCCTTTATCATAATTACAGTCTCCAAGGCCCTAATTAGGTGACACTAATCTCAACCCAAGCCCTCAGAATCCTACCCGCCCAGAGAGGACGTGGTGTATCACCATTGGCTTTTAAAACATGGGTGGGGGAGCGATTTCCTTGTGTCCTCGTGCTTAATGGGATAGTGTGACCAGAATCCAAGTTCTATGACTCAGTGCTCTGCGAAAACACACCCAGGGTTGTGCCCGTTTAAACGATGGCTCAACTAGCAGGGCTTAACGGCTAAGAGCATTCTCTGTACATTTGAAGGGCCCATGGCAGCCACACACTTTGCATGTTAGATATATTTAAAAAACACCCTGCTGTTTCCACAATAAATATATAAGTGCATTCACAGTGCATGGGTTAACCTACGCGGTCCAAGCCCAGAGGACCAAGATGAAAACAGTCATTTTAGTGGGAGGAATGTGTTAATGGTTAATGGAAATAATTCCATAAACATGAAAAAGATGAATGCGCAGCTCGTTCTTAACCAGCCTAACAGACTGGAGGCCGAAGTGGAAGGTGTGGTTCAGCCTCACAGTGGATACTCCAAACAGCATCAAAGCGAAACCCCCAATGAATCCAAATGTAAGCCCCGGTATTGGACTACTTAGTAACTAAGTAAGTAGGCTTACTCCTGTCAGGGGATATGCATCCCAGCGATCTGAACTGCGCGGATATGCAGATCCATAGCTGCTGCAAGACCCTCCATGACTGACAGCAGGCCTCGAGCCCTCTACATCCAGACCAGCTCTTGCTCGAGTGTTATTCTGTATTTATCTCTGCTTGCTACCCGGAGTGACAATGGGCCCACTTAAAACCTACGGCAGACGGGTTGTGTGGAGTTGTGTACCCTTAATTAACCATTTTACCACCGCAGCTGTTGCCGCATTACAGCACGTGAATTGGCACAGGGAACGGCAACACTTTGGGAGAAATTGGTTCACTTCTTCTTCTGTTCATAAATCAAATGAATCAAGACATGAAGGTGTCTCAATTTACAGCGAGGGAAGGGGGAACGCATTTCTGCAAGTGATAGGTGAGAGAAGTGACACGGCTTTGTACTGGAAGAATAGCAGCAAATGAGAAGCCATTGACTTTATGATGGAGAATGGCTGAAGACAATTCAATAGTGAGGAAAACACAGCTCTGTGATTTACATGCAGCTGCAGTCACTGCCTCATTTGTTTTGATAATGGCTCATCTTAGTTCACAATTTATGCAGTGCTGACTCCGCCATATATTTCTAAGTTAACAATCACCACACTTGCGAACGCCTCCCCAACTGAAAGCCATGGGCGTAGAGAGAATTCAGCTTGCCTCACAGACTCCAGGCAGACTGTTGAGAGCATGGCCCGACAGTTTAAACACTTCCTGCCTCCGTGCTGAAACATCTCCCTGACGCCGGTGTACACTGCGAGGGAGGGACCGTTTGTTGAGAGAATTCCTCCGCCCCTGAATGTCAAGGCGGTGCCAACAGACGGTTCCGACTCTTTCCAAGAGTTTAATTCACTCTGTGCATAATCGACGGGGACACAAAAGGAAATGGTGATGGGAGGAGAAAAAAAACAAGGACGAAAACCAACGAAAACAGGCGTTTGTTCTAGAGGAAGTTTTGCGTCTCACACATTTTCCTAAAAGCAAAGCGAATGCTCTGTGTCTAACACGCAGCAGACGTGTGAGTGCTTGAGTGTCTCCTGACCCCTCGCCCGTCCACGGGCTGGACCAAAGCGTTCCCGGCTCTGGGCGGGGAAACGGGAGCTGCCAAGCTAGCTCCCGAGAGGCACACTTCCACCTAAATGGGCCACTCGCGCCCTGGCGCTCCTCATTTGCCCGTGTCTGTGAAGGCTATCGAGCCGTGGCCGGTTCAATTTCCTAATGTTGTGCTTCCAATGGCTGCTCCCCAGTGCCCCCAAAAGACCTCTAGCGGGGCCCGGGGGTGAGGCCCCCCATCTAGCGGGCTCTGCAGAGCTCGCTAGGGCTCGCTATGTGTGGCTAAATGACGGTGGGTACGATCGTTGACGCACGATGCCCACCATTGTTACCGCCATTAGGGCCGGGGTTCCCACCTCATCATGATCATTGGCTCCAACAGGGGTCCATCATGAAGTCAGGAGGCCGGCCAGAGGGATCCGAGTTCCTGCGTGACTCCCCAGCCCGCCGACAGGCCTCGTATTTTTCCGGAGCGATTTCACTGACCTTTCCTGTCATCGGTGCGTCTCCTCTGCCCCCCCCCCCCTCCCTCACAGGCCAGCAGCTGTGGGGCGCTCACCTGAGGCTGACTAACTCGCCCCCCTCCCACCCCCCAAACGGACTGGTTCAGGTCTACTTCCCTCTTTGGAAAAACCAGAACTGGGAACATTGTTCTGTGTCCTTTGGCGAGCCTCTGTGATAACCATGAAATGTGTTTTGTATTTTTCTAGGTTTGCATCCTTGTTCGGCCGACTTGTTCAATAACAGCATGCGTCACTTTACAGAAGTTGTATTTAGTCTTTTTAACTAGCTTAGGATATAATGCCGGAGCAGAGGTATTTAGATCAGGTGCTCCCAATGGGGGTCACGGAGTGGATATCATGTTTCCACTAATTACGTTTTGTAGGCCCTGAAATATTGAAGTTTAATAAAAAAGTGAAGAAGTAAGGGTTTTACAACAACAGTTCTGAAGCATCTCGCTGAGTCTCGCTACAAGGTTAGCTGGTACATCTCTGCCATCCTGTGGATCTGTATTAGATGTTCTTCCAACCATCAGGTTGTTCACCAAAGCTAGGAAAACATGTATTGATCATGACGGTTTGGTGTCAGAGATTATACCTTTGGTACTTTTCTCTGTCTGCTCCTGCAGGTAGTGACAATATGTCAGCTGTTCTGTGATCAGACACAATGAGACACCATTGTCCCTTATAGTATTTATTATGTATTACACTCACTATCGTTTTTCCTTTTATACCACAGCATTGTTGAATACTTGATCCTCGATAAAGCTAAACAATATGCTCAAAGCACCATGGAAGAATATTTTAATTCCCGCTGACGAAAGAAGATAAAAAAAACTGATACATTATGTATGCGAGTAACTAATATCTAATCACTGTTACTAACTGTGGTATTATCGGAATGGACCATTCCGGGGTGTCCCATTATTGATAAGTGATCTTCTTCGGGGGTTGGTTAGCACCCTAGGCTCCCCCCCTGCTGCATCAGGCCCCTGTCATACATGATGTTTCACTAATGGGGCCCCCCGTCATGTGATTTAGTCTTAACGCAGAACCCCGTTCTCACAAAACTAATGGTTGGGCTGCGTGCCGTCATCAAATTCAGATTACAGTAAGTCAAATGACATCAACTAAATATGGTCAGTTGAAACCAGGCCCCTCGCACCAACACACAGACCCACACAGACGCAGGCCTACATAGGACACATGTTGGGGGTCTAACAGACACAGGGCCACACACAAACAGACACACATACACACAGTGCCAGACGCCTGCTCTTTTAACTGGACATCTTAGTTCTCTGATCAGTCTAAAGACCTGTCTGTTAAGACTATTCAGATCTCTGATAAAGACCTGCTCTGTTTGGACTATTCAGATCTCTGATAAAGACCTGCTCTGTTTGGACTACTCAGTTCTCTGTTTCACCCCCTTTGCTGGAAGTATATGTTTCTAGTTTATACAGTTCAGTGAAATACACATCTTACAATGCAAAAATCAGTATTAGGGAATTTGTTTGACATTTTATGATTTTGA
The DNA here is from genome assembly GCF_026213295.1 of Gadus chalcogrammus. NCBI lineage: Eukaryota > Metazoa > Chordata > Actinopteri > Gadiformes > Gadidae > Gadus > Gadus chalcogrammus. Next base: position 22,724,039 of record NC_079425.1, on the reverse strand, counting down.
CAGACAAATAATTAGCTATATTTACATTTCGATTTTGGGGGTTCTCTCTGCAATGTGCATAGGCCTGCATACTATTTGCAGGCTATTGAATCTGACAGAAAGCTGTCCTGAAGTGAATGCTGTGATAGATGCAGCACAGTGATCACTCACTGCTATTTCCTGAAACTCAAGGAGGAAGGCAGAGGATAAATGGGGAAATTTAATTTATAAAATGTAATTGATTGTTTAATGGCTTGCGGTTGGTTTACCTGTACAGGAAACAAGGACACAGAGAGAGCAGATACCAAAAAATAGGCAAAACTGAAGAAATTAAAAACTGGCTTCGGTGGCTGATAACATGGACATGGTTTCTTTTGTTTTTTTGTATCGCTGTTCATTGTCTTCGAGAGATCCCCGTTTTTATAGCGATGATACTGCTCGGTGCGCGCCAGCGGGCTCGCTGGGGGCCCCCAACATCAACCTGTAATTTCATCTGCGGCTCCTCCCAGTAATTCTATCACGCGCGACGCGCAGGCGGCGGAAGACAGCGAGGACGAGGATATTCAGAGATAAATCCGTTTAAAGCGACTTTCCAAATCTAATCTGTGATGAGGCACCTTCTCGAAGGGATGTCAAGGGTGAAATTGTGTGGTGATGGTGTTTGGAGTTCAGCAGCACGAAAGTTATTAGACAGGCAAGTAAACATGCCTGTGCTGTTGCAATCTATGGTTTCAATTCAATCACCCTGACTATCTTAGATATATGGAGCTCTTGTGAGAGCTTTGAACATAGCAGGGATCACCAGGGATCATAAGAGACCGCAGGTAACCCGTGTGGAGTATCAGCAGGCCTGCAAATTGATGTTTCAGCGACACTCCCAAACCCAGCAGAGCAATACTGCCACCTATTGACAAATAAAATAATTGTCTTTTGGATAATTATTACGTTACGATGTGTCCCAGTGTCATTTGCTGTGTGTAATGTATTGGAAACAATTGAATACCACATTTTAATGATTGAGTACAATGCCCTGATTAAGTGCAGCCAATGTGGCGAACCAAAGCATGAACTGCTGAAATAAGAGGTTCTACACAAATATTATGTGTAGCATAATACACAAGAGAGAGTATACAAGTATACAACACTAGTTTGGGGGAATTATGGTTATGGAAGACACATTTTTTTGAAGGGCAAGTTATACACATACCTCACTTATGCGGAGACCACTCTGTGCTTAATGCATAAATGCTAATTGACTGTCAAAATCCTGTAGGTCTAAATATTAACATCAGAAAACACTGACAAAAAAAGTGTGTTAGAGAGAGAAAACGAGATGGAGATCAGAAGCGAAGATTCATCATAGGTTTTAAGGAAATAACATCAGCACCTCTCTGTTGCCAAGCAACTTCAACAGCATGGGGCATTGTGTATTGTTGTGCACCGGGTAGATGCATGAATGTTCAGGGCTTTGAAATTTAAACAACAAAACATATACAGTACATATTTATTGAATGCCATTTCTTCAGACAGAATTATCAAAATATGAATCATTGACTGCAATAATTCACTTCTTTCCATAGTGTATGAAATCATAGAAGAATAAATGTACCCATTATGTAACTCATATTACCATGTCAAATTAAAAACAAATAAAATATAGATCGTAACATGCTGCATTGCATAAGAGAGTCCATCAAAACTGGATGGACACATCTATGAGGTAATATAAGTCTGTTTTTTGGTAGGTAGCGACATTTGAAATACAAGGTATGCTAAAATTAAAAAGCATGACATCTGTGCCTGTAGAAAATGTGTAATTTGAGTTATGTCGGTACATATATTCAGGCTTAGTCAGTGAGTAGCTCTGCCATCACAACACAATTATTTTGTTTTAATGGAAACATTTATTTCTATACATCTTTTAATTTCCCTGAAAGTAATTATAATTCATAATCAAAAACCTTGTGCACACGATACAGTAAATTAAAATCCAAATACTTCAATGACAAAATAAACAAGAATAATTCAAATTATTCAATATCTTTTTGCTATTTACAAAGCTAAAACAAACATCCGAAATATTAAGAAATAAGACAAAATAATGAATAACATCACGTAACTAAGTACCGCAACACATTCACAATCAACTTTCTCTTTTAATAACCCGACACTCAACCACCTTCTCCCAGTTGGGCTTGTGTCAGAGTGGACAGTACCCCCCTAACCCCCTAGACACGCAGCCTTTCTGCCCGGCCCGTTCCCTCCCTCCACCACCACCTCCTCCTCCTCCTCCTCCAACTCCTCCACCTCCTCCACCTCGTTGCACTGGGGTGCTACGGCTACACCTGGTTGTCGTACTGCGGGCTGGAGTGATGCTCCTGCATGCCCCCCATGGCGGCTCCCATGGCGGCCTGCTGGGCGGCAGCCTGGACCTGGGGGTTCTTCCAGGCCCCCGTGGTCCACTCCTCCTGGGCCTTGGACATGCTGCCGCCGCTGCCTCGGTACGAGTTGTGGATCTGCAGTGTGGAAGGAGGGACACAGGCGTACCCGGTGAGAGACGGGAAGGGGGTCGGTGAGGGGGTCATCAGTGTGTGGGAGTGTGTGTGATCTGTTGATCATTGGAATCGATCGGTCGGGATACAATACAGAGACCCATATCTGGGATTCATTCAGTGTTTTTTTACTCAAGCGTAACTTGGATGTGATAAAATAATATAACAATTTAAATAATGAAAAACTTGCAAAAAACGTACAACAAACGCTTATCAAACATACTTGATGAAATCATTAAAAAACATCAAATCCCAGAATCTAAAATATATTCCATCACATCCTTATTTCCCCAAGACTGAGTTCCTACAGGTGACCTGGGACAGGTGACAGGTGACAGGTGGGCGTGGCCTTACCCTGGTGAGCGCCAGGAAGGAGAGCGCCGCCACCCCTGTGAACATGAGGGTGGGGACCAGCATGATCAGCGCCACCAGGATGTTGTAGCTGAAGTAGGACAGGGTGGCCAGCCAGCCACTGAGGAGGGACAAAAGCAGAGCCAGTCGTTCAACACGACAGGGCATCACCCCCGGGTTCAGACGTCTGAGCGCTGGGGGACTTTACGGTATGTGATAACGGTGAGTATTAAGTATTTACGGATAACCACTTGTGCTCTCGTTAATATCGGCATTAGTGAGCAGATGGGAGGTGAATGGGAATCACTGATGGATGTTTAAGGCGATCACTTAAAGGATGGGCGGGTAGGAAAAAGTTTCAAAGCTTTATGGCCCGATGCATAAAGCCGTCCAGATCTAAAGGGTGGCATTCATCACTTTTATTGAAGCTATCATAATACTATTTTCACGTCATCAACATTAAGTCAGGTGACATTTTGCGGAGTCATTTAGCAGCCTTTTGACACCTCAATTCAGAAGCAAGTCTATCGTTAAGAAAAACATTTTGATGTGTGACGTCATCGCAATCAGGTCAAATAGCAGACAGCTAAGATCGGAAAATTAGGACTGTTTTGACCTACTGTGTGGAACTCATCACTCACCCACATTCAGACAAGAATCGCTAGAACATACTTGAAATCGGTACTCCCTCGATGTAACTCACTGATTAATAGTTTGGACAAATGAAGTAGTAGTTTAGTCTGAAAAAATTATAATGAGTTTCTAAGATCTTTAGGTGTTGGTGATGTTCAGTGTTTCACAGAAAGCAAGGGTTACCTTTGTCTAAAATTGTGATTTAGATTTGAGTGTAGTGATACTAAACGCGAGTTCACACCAAAAGCTAAGCAAATATTCTAATCGCGTAACCTTGGCGAGTGATTCAGCATTAAACGAAATTCCAGAAACAGGTTGTTCTCGCCGCACCATTCAAGCCATCGACGCCACCTGATATGCCGGTTGGAAAATGCAATGACTGTGTATGTAATCGCGCCATGCCTTCGCTTTTGGTGTGACGCACGGTAACGAATGCACCCCCAATGCTCTTCCTTGTGCTGGAGCTCAGCCAGTAACTGGAGTAATGGAGGGCAGGTAAGCGGTTGTAATTTTCGCTATCTGACTCTGCTTACCAGACTCCCCAGCCCGGGATGCCTATGCTCTGGATGATGCTGATTCCCACTTGGGCCATGAACACAAAGAAGAACGCCATGAAGTTGAAGGAGCTGTCAGTCCTGAGGTCAGAGGAGGAAGGGGAAGACGTTTTCTAACTCATGCGTTAACAAATAGCGGTAGCTTTACTCCTACAAGCTGATATGTTGTTGCAGTCTAACAAAAACATTTTGCGCAGTCCATCAGAATAAATTAGGCGAGGCAATTACAAGCACAGTCTAGATGTTGCTTGATTATATTTCTGAATACCTGATGCCTGAAAACAACTTTAATTACAATTCATTTTGCACTGCACACATCCATTAAAAAAAGTGCCATATTGATACAACTAGCTCTGTCGGCTTACATTTTCAACAGGGCAACAAAACCCTTTAGTTCATACTTCTACACCAGACACTAGACATGTTTTCCTTTATGGGGAAAAGCCAAATTATACAAAACAACTCTTAGACGCTCTATAAAAACACTCCTCAATGCTGAACATTAATGATGTTACAGCTATAGCAATAACAGTCCTTAATGGCTCAGTATGGGTTTTACTTGAAGGCCTTGTAGATGGGCCGGAACCAGCACACATAGGAGCAGGGAGTGAACATCAACAGCCAGATGATGGCAAGGCCGAAGTTGGTAACGCCCCCTCCGGCGAACATCCATGCGAAGCAGCCAACCAGATTCACCGCCAGGGTAACACTGTTCACTGGAACACATCGAGTAAGTCATTATTGGATACACGCTAATCTGATCCCTAAGGAAACGGTAGAAATGAAAAGCCGTTACTGAAACCACATGCAGGAAAGGAAATGTAGAAGTTAAATGGATGAAAGATAAATGATTAATTATAAATAAATAATGAAATTAGTTCTAAACATGCATTAAGATATGAGATAGCAAAACAGAGGCAGAGAGGGAATTTCCATGCAATGTCTTCAGACAGTGAAACTGGAATACATGCATAAACAGGGAACCAATGTGCAACAATGAAGAAAACAATCAAAGCCAGAATCAAATACTATCCACAGGTACCTGCTTAGGTTTAATCGTTTACTGGAATCTGTAAAGAGAAACAATGTCTGTTATAAAAACACTATCCATTCAGAGGCTATTTAAAACAGAACATGATGTCTGGATACTTGAATAATCCACTAAAAAGTTCTGAGGTTTCACGGTCAGAGCCATCAGAATGAAGCCTTTGGGACAGCTTGGAGGGTAAAAAAAGTTTAAGTCCAAATATTTGTGATGGTAAAGATTGTTTTTTTGTCTTTGTTACATTATAGTTTTTCTCAATCGCTTTGGTACATTTCTCAGATCAGAATTGAAATTTGCAAAACAGTAAGTGCATTTCTCAAAACAATTCATACAAATAGCAAAATACCATGGATTTCATGCAAAAGCCAGTCTCTTGCTCAAAATCCTTAGTTCGTTTCTCAAAAGTAAATATCTGTGTCAATGAACATGTAAGTGCACAATTATCATTGTGTACGGATAAGACAGTCAAATTGCTTAGTCATGTTGTCAATATAACATTGTACTCTGGAGGGATGTTCTGATGTAAACTATGGCTAAAGTTTTGAAGACAAGTATTGTAAATTGTAAGTTACACCTTAGTGTATGTGGGAGATTGATTGCTAAAGTCTGGTCAAGATTCACATTTACGCTTTGACTGTTTGTACTGTAATTTGTTGACAGACCATGTCATTGCTAGAAATGTGAACATAGTAAAATCTCCTTAGGGTGAACTGTACATGCATTGCTGTAGGAATTACGGTGCAGTCTTCCTACACCTCCTGACGTTCCTGTGTGTTGGGCCACAAATGATCACGCAGCCTCACTCCTCTTCCTCTTCTGCATCTCTCGGGCTGTTGACCCTGTCCAATTCCTTGCCCTTCCATTGTAAGACAATTTAACATTGTGTTGTGCTCCAGCTATATATATACTTGCCAGTTCATGGTTCAGGAGATGCACCTTTGAGCTATTTCTGTAAACTGGTTGATCGTTGGTTGATCTAACACTTCACACATTTCCCTTATTTAGAGAAAGTCAAGATTCACCTGGTAGCAATTTACCAATTCAGGACAGATTTAGCAAAAACGTCTAATGGAAATGTATAGAAATATGCTTGACACATCATGACAACTTGTTCAACCATTTTGCATGTAAAGACTTATGCAATGAACTAATGCCTAACTGTTGTGGGGGTGAGACTATTCAATAGAGACCCATTACAATACATTTTGATCAACATGACATAAGCAATTGATAATGTAAAGAGCAGAGAGTTGTACATAATCATTTGCATGAATGTACCAAAGCATTTGCAACTTGTTCAAAGAAATGCAAAACTGCTTTTTTGATGTACCCAAGTGACACAATGATCATGTGAAGATTAAACAGGTAGTTTTGAGAAATTCAATTCTAATCTGAGAAATGCACCAAAGCGTCTGATAAAAACTGTAATGTTAAATCTCTAAAGTCTTACCGTAATACAGATCCATCATGCTGTTACTTAACGAGGCTTTCATAAGTGTTTGCTGGAGCTATGTACGTGATGGAGGGCTCTTCACGTTTCTGAGTTACCATGTATCTTAGACACCATCAGTTAGGCTCAATATATCAAGGTACTTCAATATTAACATGAGGATCATTGTTGGGTTTTTTATCATATTTTAGAAATTAAAATGTGCGTTGAGATTTGTCCAGACTCAACTCTTACTTCAAATTGCGTTTAAAAAGTGTCACCACTTCGTGTCACCACTTCGAAAAGTCGTTGCCACAAGAAATCAGTCATCAGTTTGAATTACTTCATACATAATCTGGTATCAATTGTACCCCTGGTTAAATGCGATTAATCATTTATATGAATAGGCAATAATAATGATAGAACTCCAATAAAGGTTGATTTGATTCTAGAGCTTTGAAGGAACATCACTTCCCCCTGTTTCACAGAAGAAGAGAATCTAGTTAACAAAGCCTTGATCAGTGACACAACTAGTGGCCACTAGAGACAAGTTTTACACGGCCTACTACACAGACTGCATCAACCACATCGCTGGAGTGACTCCTCTTATATACATGATGGTGGCTGGTGGCCTACTCACTGATCCACAGGTGATACATGCGCTTGCACATGGTGCGGTTCTGCTCGGGGATCTCCTCAAAGTCCTGGTAGAAGCATGGCTTCAGAGGGATAAACCCCGGCAACGGTGGGAAGTTCGGTTCTAGGGCACACAAACGCCCGTCGTTTACGTTAGAAAAATAATAATGATAACAAAAAAAGAACATTCTATTTGTGCGACAAATTAAATGCTGTGATGTGATAGTCTGTCATACCTGTCATTTGGAAACGCTGGTGATTTGTTACGTGATGATTTGATCCACGACCCTCTCAACCTGCATGATGAAGGAATGGGAACATTTCATCATCCCTCCTAAAAGTGTATGGGCTCTACATGACCGAAGATTGTTCAGAAATAACTGGCATCACGTCTCCCTGTGTTACATGCGGGACTGAGACATAACCAGCCTAACGTCTGAATGTGCTACATGGGGGACTTAGACGTGGAGATATGGACGTCCGACACTCTATTGGCATGGGCCTCTAAATCCCTTGGGTCTCAATGTAGCCTACTAGGCTACAGGTAGGCCTGTCCCATGCATATCCTGCATTTCCCATTGAAACATGAACAAAAGCCAGTGGCACATTATGCAACAACACATAGTAAGAGGGGTCTTATATCGTGCAAAAAAAAACAACTCGTAAAATCTTCCTAAGTTTGATTTGTTTAACGTCATTCCCCGAGCACATAACAAGGAGGAGCGGATTGCGCTGGGGGATAATCAGCTTACCCTCCACACGCACACTGATGCAGGTCCGATGCAGATTGGTGCAGGTCCGGTTAGAGCGCAGCGTCTCTCCGCATGTCCCCGGGCGGCCGACCGCTCCTTTGAAGTGGAAGATAAAGGACGTTAATGTGTTGATGTGTTCTATCTTCGGTATGTCATTCTGGTTGACCGGGGTCGACCTATTGTTGACGAAGCTTTGGTCGTTGTTGTTTCGACCAATCGGCAACCTTCTCTAATCCGTGATGTTTATATCTATCCAATCACCGGTCGCTTCACTGTCCGTGGTGCTGAAAGTGTAGTTGCAACCAGAGTGGTCTCTCCTCTAGAGGAGTCACCACAGGTGTAGGAAACCACCAGAGTAGTCACTACCGGTGTAGGCACCATCAAAGTAACCACCACCAGTGTAGACACCACCAGTGTAGTCACCAGCAGAGTAGTCACCACCAGAATAGTCACCAGCAGAGTCGTCACCGCCAGTGTAGTCACCACCATTGAAGTCACGACAAGGGATCCAAGTGGATTGAAAGTAATGGATGGAAATTCATTCATGAGCTCCGCTGCAGTCATCAAGTATGCAGTAAACCTTCGAGTAGAGCAGGGTCTATTTTATGTTTGTCGTTTTCCTTTCCATCTATAGCTTTTAGCTAAATGCACTATCCTGCTTTGGTCACAGGATGGTGCTAAAGTATTTATTTTCGTGTGAAAAAAAAAGAACACGTAAACGATCCGTCTGAAGCATCTCTCTGTATATCTGTATTGATTTATGATTAGATGTTTATTTGTGCATAGGCTTAATAGTGGGCTAGGAATCAAGAAAGTCTATTTGTATTTATCAAGCATAACTTGGGCATACCAAAAATATAATACAATATTTACCATTCAGTTTACTAATTTACAGCTCAGACATCGAGGCCTATGAATATTCTTGGATCGAACTTGTATTAACTTTGAATGCATCCATCCATTACAACCTTTCAAACAACTGTGCACACATGAAGAGTAAAATTAGCTGTGATGCAAAGACTAGACTCAACACTAGGCCCAGGCGAGTTTCTGGGTTCCATAAACATCCGGGGCTTAGCCCAGAGGGAAAATGAAAACGCGCGCGTAGGGTGCGGCACATTTTCTTGCATGCTTTAATGTGCATGCATATTTTTTTATAATGCTTTACCTAAATAAACAGATAAGTAGTTTATTAGAGCTTTAAATAGCTACCTGACTGTTGTGCTGCTAAAGTTACATTCAATTATTTCGGAGCAAAATTAATACAAGTGAGACTACTGAACTGAATATTTGTTTGTTGTTTGTTGTTTGCCTTTGGTTCTGGGCTAGAGTCCTAGAATATTGTAATAGATTGTCCTTTAGGTCGGGTTGTAGTCCCGACTTGGGTTCCAGAGAGTCTGTTGATCTGATCTTAAATAACTTTCAATTTAATTTTCTCACTTTCTTAAATACATTGCACTTTCAATTTTACTTACTAAAAAGCCTTTTTAACTTTCTATTTTACTCATTTCTTTGCATTATGTTTTCTTTTACTTATCTATTATTTTATTTTATTGTATAACAATGTTTATATGTGAAGCACTTTGAGTCTGCCTTGTGTATGAAAAGTGCTATATAAATAAAGTTGCCTTGCCTTGCCTTGCCTACCGTACACGCATATATATAAGGTGGTAAACAGTCTGGTTTTATTTTTAAACTGTTTATTCGCTTGCCAGAAGGACTATCTAGAAGGACTAGGCTACTTCATTGTCCCTGGAATCCCCGTGTTTCTTTCAAAATAACCGAACTACCATTAAAATCATTTAATCACTTCTAGACTGAATTGAATTAATGCATATAGTTACCAGTAAATATACCAATAAATATTGATATATATTTTTTCTTTTACATTTATTAATTTTTTCCCCAAAATTATATTCGGGGCTAATTAAATAATATCCGGGGCTTTAGCCCCCAATAAAGCAGCCTGACGCCACTGCTTCGGCCTATGTTAGATTTAAACGTATAAGACCAATAATAATACCACGTTCTAATTGATTTTACCATACAGTTGCTCCTGTCTTTTTGTTTTTAACAAGCTCGCATTGTGAAGTCTTTCTCAGAAGGAACTGAAAGCAAAAGAATGAAAGAGGGAAATAAAAGAAAGCTTCAACATAATATAAAATACATTCAATATACTCCTTGTAGCACACTCTTGACCCTCAAACCTCCTACCTTTGGATGTAGCCACACAAAAGCGGAACAGAGCATAAGAATAAGAGCATACATCGCCCACAGCAAGTTGCCACTTATTAATGTATTGATTGAATCTATCGGTGGTGGGTGTTTATACAGGAGGTAATCATTGATCAGATACACGGACGCTGTTCATGTCGCGTGACCATGAGGATGGAAACATTTGCAATTTGACAGTTCTCCCAAGGTGAAGGGATTATACGGTGGTCATAGGCCATGGTTTGTTGGGGCAATTTAATAGACTCCGGCCTCTGCTCTTGACAAGTAATGAAACTTGAAATATGTTACCTGAACTGATATTATGCTCCGACATCACCATATCATACTACCTCAATATCATTCTGCGTGTGTGTGTGTGCGTGTGTGTGTGTGTGTGTGTGTGTGTGTGTGTGTGTGTGTGTGTGTGTGTGTGTGTGTGTGTGTGTGTGTGTGTGTGTGTGTGTGTGTGTGTGTGTGTGTGTGTGCATTTGTGTACGTGCATGTGTGTGCGTACGTTTGTATGTGTGTGTGTTTGGGTGTGTATGCGTGTGGCAGCGATGAGACTGCATTTATTTAGCTCTTTCCCAGCCACTTTTTATGATTCTTTTAAACTAAAGATTGTCCTTAAATGTTTTGAAAATGAGATTCCTGCCTATGTATTCCTGCACCAATACTCGCCTTGTGTTTGAAGCTTTTTATATGAATATCTATAGCAGCCAAATGCTATACTTTTGGTTGACCTTTCTCTTTCTGCACGTGGAATAGAGTGCATGCCATTTTGGAATTCAATGAGCACAGATGATTATGTTTAAGGTCCGCATGTAAATCTCCCGCTGCTCTCGGGCAGGCAGCACATTTGATTTCATTCTGGCAATAAGTTGTTCTGCTTTTCCAAAACCTTTCAGAGAAATAATGAGGAAGTTTCAAAAAACTCAAACTGCTTCTTTGTTCTGTAAATCTGCTTGTGTACCACATGTTGAGATGATTGGATTCCAATATGGTACTGAAACTGAGCTAAATATGACTGGGCAAAATATGAGTGCAATAATTATTACGTTCAATAGCGTTAACTAAATCTCCATATGGAATGCACAATGTTCCATAAGTATATGCCCTATACAATTATCATGAAATTGACTTACAATTCATGTGTCAGTCAATTTTTTCTTTTAAATCAAATGAGCACATTAGTCTATTATTTGAATTCAAATGATACATCTCTGATTCATTGATATCAAATGAGCACGTTGGTCTATTATTTGAATTCAAATAATGCATGTCTAAATCATTGAAATCAAATGAACAAGTTTGTCTATTATAGTTCAATAATGCCTCACTGATTCATTGTAATCAAATGAGCACATGGCCGATTGTTTGAAGTTCAATAATACATCTCTGATTCATTTTGGCAGTGTGTGGCGTCAATTCGATTTTAATTGTTGTTTGATAGCTTATAACTCTGAGGCTTATTTACTGCTTGAGAACCCCACTGCTTCCACCACACTCACCACACAAAGCAATAGTGTTCATGAAAATGTTGCCACAGTGTTATTAATAAAACGTGAAGATGATTGTGTGGATCGAAAGGTTATTCAAAGCGTTCCGAAGATAAGCTTTGATTTGACAGCAGTTAAATATCTTGTTTCTCTCACATGCTGTATTATATCTAACTTTGGATGACTGCTCTTACTGCACCTCTTCTTTATCGCCAACATTTAGTTTCCAGAAATAGAGGTGATTTACTGCTTACATCCAGGAATGAGTGATTAAATTATTGCCTCTGTCTGGAGAGGAGAGATGAAGAGAGAGGAGAGGAGGGGAGGATGAGAGCGAGGAGGAGGAGAAGAAGAAAGGAGGAGAGAGGAAGAGAAGAGAAGAAGAGCGAAGAGGAGAGGATAAGAGAGGATGAGTGAGGAAGAGTGTAGGAGAGGAAATGAAAGGTGAGAAGGAAAGAGGAAAAGAGGAGGAGAAGAGAGAAGAGGAGTGGAGGAGAGAGGAGAAGAGAGGAGAGGAAGAGGGGAGACTGGAGTGTGTGGGTGGGGGGATTTCTGTGAGCCAGATGTCATTTAAAAATACTCTCAAATGGAGATGTGTAATGAAACCATCGGCCCAGCTCCCTGGGTGGAGCTATTGACAGGATAATGAAATGGATGATTCGATGGAGCTTCCTCTTTGTACCCCGTCCATCACACAGCGCGGAATGGTTCACACAGGGGTAGGAAGCCCAGCACAACGTGCAGCCCTGCTCGCAGGCTCCATGTGTGGCTGTGAGCTATTGAATGGGCTACACAGAACAACCAGACACAGTACTATCTCCCATCTGTATTGTGTCTCCACTTTGCAGGGGTGATGGGAATAGGTGGTCTCCATGAGCTCATCACAGGCTTTCAAACCCCTCCGGTGAGAACGGACAGGAGATCACCGGAGGTCAGCAGTCACTCTTAAGACACAAGATTATACCCAAATGTTAGGTCAAATATTAGGAGTATGGATGTACTAGCCACCATCAGAAGCTCAGCCCAAGCGATATGGCAAAGGTTGGGAAGATTTGAGACCTTAGCTCCAACAATATCTCCTACCCCCATAATCAGCCTTATCTCTAACACTATCTCCTACCCGCCTGTTCTCCTCATCCCCTACACTACCTCCTACACTATCTCCTATCACCCTGATCAGCCTTATCTTGTTCACTATCTCCTACCACCCTAACCTGCCTTATCTCCTCCACTATCTCCTTCATTATCTCACACCCCCTTGTTTTGCTTTGCCTCCTACACTATCTCCTACCACACTGTTCTGTTCCTATCTCCTACACCACTTCCTCCCCCCCGATCGCTTTCTGCCCAATCTCTCTCCCTTCCCTCCCTATCAATATTCAGTAGTTCAAGTCTAGACGCAGACTTTTTCACAGCGCTTCCCGCCATTGTCCTTAAAAGAAAACACCTTGTGCATCACTCTCCCCGTGTTTCCGTGTAACAGCACACAAGCTCAGTGTTTTTCGCTCCACACTGCTCTGATGGCTCTGCGAGAAGAAGCTTTCCGTCATTTCAAATCCAAATCATTTTAATTGGTCGGGTTATTGTGGTCACCCCGATTCAGCAAGTTAATCGAGTTAATCGATTCAGCAAGTTAATCAAGTATGTTTCCTCGATTACAATTCAGAGTCCGACAGGCTTGGGACTGTTCAGGTCGTAGTGAGTTCATGTTCTCGCGGATCCTGCTAAAGTGCTATTGTGAGATGGAGTCGCCCGGTCATTCGTCAAATCCCCCCCCCCCCCCCCAATTTCTCCCCATTCGATCTGATTCTCCGGCCACGACAGTAAATGCAATCTAAATGAGTAAAGAACCTGCTTGCGTTGTAAGACACTCCACGTACCCACGGGTGCTCCAGACTCGGCCCGATGCCAGCCAGCGTTGTCCCCGTCCCCCCCAGCCCCCTCCCTCCTTCCCCCTCCCTCTCCCTCCCTCCCTCTCCCTCAGTCCCATGCGCCACCGTTGTCTGGGTTTCTATGGAGACCCCCTCCTCCACCGTAAGCATGCCGAGGGGGGCACCCCCCCCCCCAGTGGAAGGAGGAGGGACAACATTGTGACGCCGCGGTTGCACACCGCCCCTCATTTGCATATGCAAACATGAACCATGGACTGCAGGGCGCAGCGCTAGTCGGCTAAACCTTTAGCCCGCTCAACCTCCACATTAGCTGATTAAACTGGGTCTGGAGGCGGAAGGGGGGGTGGGGGGTTGAGGTAGACTTTTCAACAGCTGGGTTTGACTCAGAGTAATATGGTTTCATCCGAGTCGATGAAGATACAAGAAAGTATGACGTCTACGCATATAAACTAGACCTGTATCAAAGTCTTGATCTAAATCCATGTTCAAGATTCATTATACAACCTTTTTTTATTTGTTTGGATGTTTTTTCGCAAACAAGGCCATCTGTAGGAGACCTTTCCCCCCTTGGGAAGCCCTCCTTAGCTGCTCTGCTCTCACCTTTGCAGCAGGGGGGTGGTTGGGGTTCTCAGTCGGATCGCTCGGAGAACCAAAAACAGCCTCTGTGGTCATCAGCGCAACAGCAGCCACGACGTCATGTAAGCTGGAGACAATCCTGGCCTATTTCCATCGAAGATGGAAAGGGGGCAACAGAAATGGATGACTTTTCCTAGGTGCTTCACCTAACGCTTTGCCATTTGGACTATGAACATAACGAGACAAAGCCTTTGTGCCACACTTTAATCAATCTTGAGCAATTGGAATCTAATTTTGATAACGTTTCTTTTGTGGAAGCCTCTTGCGCTTTGGGACAAAACGTTATTAACCTCTCTTTTAATTATTCCTGAACCCCCCCCCCCCCTCCTCATTATAACCTTGTCGTCACGGGGTATCTTAGCAGAGGTTCGCCGCCTTGCCCTCTTATACACCCACTATCAACTTGTTTTCCCTCATTTCCTACAGAGCCGCGCTGCCGCCAGTTAAATCTAATAATAACCCACAGTCCTCATCTCGTTTGTTAAGGACACAAACACAACAACAAAAATGTGGTCATCGCTGCCAAGATAAACAAGTAAAACTCCTTCCCTTGACTCGAACAAGACACGTTGACCAGCATAATGGGCCTCACTGGGGCCGTACATTCACCGGGGGTATCATTTCTCTCCAATTGGCCCTTTCTGTCTTTGCCCGACAGCTGTCTCTGGGGCCTGAACTCGTATGAACTGTGAGAGAAGGCATTCCTCGGAGTGACGAGACTCCTGTGATATCTGGAACACATGTTGGGTTAACCTGAAGAGAAGGGGTTTTGAATGTAGTCACGAGAGCCTGTCGTCCAATCACAGCAACAACGGAGCGCTTAATGTGTGGCGTTCTGCTGCCGCAGCTGCGAGACAGACTCTAAACCTGACAGAGGGGGGTCCTCCATTGGTGAGGCTGGTTGAGTAGGCTCCCCCCCCCCCCCAACCAGGAACATCATTCAGGCAGGATATCAAACACTGTCCCAGGCTTGTCGGGGCCTCAGGTGAACGACCAGGTTCACCCACAGAATGAGTGTCGGATTATGTATCGTTTCAGCTGGCAAATCAAATCTGTGAGCACTCATTTGCGCATGTTGTATACATTCTGTCAAATCCTAAACGGAGAGACAAAGGACCACCTGGGAACATTAGACTGAAATATACACAGGTCTAGAGCCGAACGAGTGGGCCTGATATGAGCATGTGCTCAATAGAGGTGGCAGAATTAAGGGAATCTCTCCTGTGCAAAGGCGTTTATATTGTATATATAGCTGGTAGTTTGTTTTCATTACGTGTTGGCAGCTGGGAGGAGAAACAGGGAAATTACAGCTTGACCACAATCACAGAGACCGGAGCGAACGTAATCAGAAAGGCACCGGCACTTGCTTTTTATGATGCACCTGGGAAATGGATTCATCCTATTATATTTCATCAGTTCAAATCAATCTGGTATTACCCGTTAAATGAATATTTTCTAAACAGATAACTTGTTAGATGTGATGTCACACGAAGGGGAAGAATTTACTTTCTATGTTTGAAGGTGAATGAATCCATCATCCTAGAATGTAGTGTGCTGTGGCCTTTTTCCTATTCGTTTGAAGGAGCCATTATTGTACATTTATCAGTTGACATTTGAAATAGATGTATTTGATTGTTATTGTTATTCGCGTATCCACGCGGTAACCACGAAGGAAGCATCAATGTCGTCATAGCCTATGTTACACAATTAAATTCCTTGTTTTTATTTGTCTTTATTTTTGTCGGGGGAGGGACATTAAGGCGCACTCGGTGTGCTTTTAAATGGATAGGTTATCAATTGAGTCACCGGTAAGTGCCTCTCCTCTCCTCCGCGTCTCGGAGACGAGCAGAGCGCGCGGCGGCCAAGCTGAAGCCGTGAGGCGGCGTTGCGTTAGCTGAGCAACAGCGCAAGGGAGGCCAGCCTTTTGTTTGCAGGGCTGGCTCCAGCTGGCTCGCGCTGCTACGTGTTTGCATACGAGAGTGAGCGGGTCCTTCAGCAGCACATGGCGCACGAGGCCAGCTCCGGTTCACCCCCGGACTGGAGCCTCCATCGTCCCCGCGAGAAATACCCACTGCCTGCCTCCCTCACCCCCCCCCCCCCCCCCCCCCCACACACTCACACATACTCCCACCTCGTTTCTGGCCTTCCTCCATGCTCTTGTTTAAAGAAAGACCATGTGCGTCCCCCCCCCCGCCCTGGACTCCCTGTGTATCCCGAAGACCTCAGTCACATGGCGGTGTGGATGTGATGGGATGAAACACACGTCGGTGGAAACAAGCCATCGGAGTGGAATGCTCCATTTTCAGTAGTAACGTGTTACATGTGCCCTCACGTGGTTCTGTTCTGTGGTCCGTCTCTCTGTTGAACCATCCTCCGTGCTGCACCCCCTACAGCAGAGCCGTCAGTGCACCGTAATCCAGTCAAAACAGCCTATTTAGAAACATGCCTATAGAGAAGTTGCAAATGTGTAGCCTATTGGAGGGAGATGGAGACGTTTCTCAAGCAAATACCCGCGGATGCTCAAGCAGTCATTTTAATAGTTGTTTTTGTTTGGCAGTAGCGCAGATCAGGGACTTTAGTTCGAAGCATTGGAAGTCAGTCGAACATCATATTAATAAGGAATGTGAAACTAACTTTACCCTCGGTGCTCGATACGCAGATAAGCGCGCCATACAATCACCGAGAGCTTCTCTTTGCGTTTCCATCGCAATCACAACACCGACCGGTGGGTTGTCTGGCGAGGATTTCGTGTGTGTGTGTATGCGTGTGTGTGTGTGTTCGTATGTGCATGTACAGATCCGTACAAACACATATCCGTGCGCACACCACGTGCGTGAGAACGTGTAGGCGCGCGCACGCGTGCTTGAGTGTGTGTGTGTGTGTGTGTGTGTGTGTGTGTGTGTGTGTGTGTGTGTGTGTGTGTGTGTGTGTGTGTGTGTGTGTGTGTGTGTGTGTGTGTGTGTGCGCGCGCGCACACAAAGGCGAGCGTTTCTGTGAGTGTGGTACGCACGCGTATGTGTGCGCGCGTGCGTGTCTGTGTGTGTGGAGCAGCAGCAGCGGCCAACACGCACACTTTCACTCACAACATGGCGATGAAGCGCCGAGAGACACGACGGCTCGCCGCCGATTAACGGGATACCTGCTCGCTCTGCACACTCCAGGATGAGTATCCAAACACCGCTCGGTTAACACATATTCCTCCTCTGCGCACCACTGGAGACGATCGCTCGTTTTCCGCACATGCATGCTCGCTATAACGGCGGAGCTGATTGTACACACACACGCTGCTGTTACCCCTCTGGTGGATATCAAAGGCTTTACATGGCGGTGAACAATCTCCTGGTGTTGTGTCTACTTTCGCTGGCGTTGTACGGTCCATCCAAGCAAGGTAACAAAACTGAAGCTTTTACTTAGGGGGGGTTAACGTCTTGCTTGATGCCTACATTGAGTGCATGCATGTGCGTGTGTGCGGGCTGTCTGATCTACCCCAAGTGCGGTTTCCCCCGAACATGCACACGGGATGAAGGGGGGGACCGACTCAGTCAGTCGTATGCCGAACACCTCTATGGGCTGGATGAAGTGGGCTACTGGGTTTGCGTGTTTTGTATTGCTGCTCGCGGATCGAAGCCTGCACACTTTGTGAATGATCCGTGTTTCTCTAATCATAAGGCATTAGCCCCTACTAAGTTGCAGCACGTCTCCGCGTCCGCGCTGTCCTCTGCAGCGCATCATTCTGCCGCTGGGCGGCCCTGCTCTTTGAAGCACCAGCGCAATGTGAGATCAAGTGTGCTGATCGCAATGATTACAACGAGGGGTACTGGTGCTTTGTGATGTGCGACAGTGCGAAAACGTGCTAAGCCAGTGCTACGTCGAGCCCCGTTCGTTGGAAAGCCACATTGGGCGCAATCCACTTTTTGGCAGGCAGCAATTATGCGATTATACCCCCTTTATAACCTATTCAGCTGGGGACACTGCCTTCAGATCGTGGGGTTGCTAAACACGGGCCTGGAAACTTCGTGGCTGTCTTGTCATTCTTTTTTTAAAATGTGCACAGTAGGTCTATTGGTGCAACTTGTGGACTTGTGTGTATTGAGGTCAGCGATCTGGGCAGTGGCGGAGAGTGACTACATGTTACTCACTGGGTTACCAACGGTATATTACGGTTTAGCAGGCGAGCTACCGCTGTAAGCCTATTTGCATGACAAAGACCCGTTTAGAAGTAGGTCTACGAGAAGGGATACTTTAGGCACTTTAGGAAAGCAACCCATGGCCCTCATGTCGCCCGTCAGAGGGAACACGTTATGTGACTGCTTCTATACAACTCATTAGGCCTGTTACTTAATCACCTGCATAAGTAATTACTCCACCTCAAAGTCACCCAGGGGGGGCGTGTAGGCTACTATTAGGGTGGCTGGTGTGTTGTGTGTGATTCATTAAGTGTCTGAGTGAGATGTTAAGAGGTGTGATTGTAATGCACTGTAAACATAACCCTAGCCATGACTGTGTCTGCTCTCCATTATATTCTCCTCAGGGAGCTCAAAAAGCGTTATTTAAATATTGCGTGTTGGGGATTGATCAGGCTTGAACAGGTTTGTGTGTGTGTGTGTGTGTGTGTGTGTGTGTGTGTGTGTGTGTGTGTGTGTGTGTGTGTGTGTGTGTGTGTGTGTGTGTGTGTGTGGTCTGAATAGTTTGATCATTAAAACATGAAACATAACGTTGTCTTGACATCTAGTACACAATGTAGTCCTTAAGCTTCCACTTAAAAAATACTCGCTTTACTTCGATATTTTAACTTTATTTTGAACATCAATTTATATTTTAAGTAATATCGGTCGCTTGAATACAACACATAACCACCAGGAACCTCTGTATAACTGAATGGATATAATATGCATATATAATACAACAATAGTATATTAAACTCTATTCCAGAGCCATCTTGTATCTTGTTATCCTCTCTAAATGATTGCATTGTCTTATTTTAGTAGACTGACCGACACAAGCAATAAACACCATCTGCTTAGTCCACACCCATAATACCACTTTGTATTTTTTCTTTATATTTACAGTTGGCTGAGAATATAATAAATATCAACTAGGCTCTCTAAGCAACAGCAGTTGGGTCCTGTTATCAGTGTTGATGGTAAAGGCTGGTTGTTTACCCCCATGTTGGAACAAGAGGTTAATCAGTTGATTCTCTGAAACATTCTACATGCTGTCTCTCTTGTGAAACACTGCCTAGTTTTCTTATGCACGGATTTCATCCCAGAGTGCTGTGGTTTTATGTATTTTATTTTTCTTATCAGGGAGATGGTACTTTATCGGTCAATTTACTTCTCAGTCAGAGATATAATTAGCCTCCCCCTTCTTCTCTGTCTCTGTCTCTGTTTCTGTCTCTGTTTCTGTCTGTGTCTGCGTCTGCGTCTGTGTCTCTGTTTCTGTCTCTGTCTCGGTCTCTCTGTCTCTTTGTCCCTCTCTCTCTCTCTCTCTCTCTCTCTCTCTCTCTCTCTCTCTTTCTCTGTCTCTCTCTCCGTCTCTGTCTCTCTCTCTCTCTCTCTCTCTCTCTCTCTCTCTCTCTCTCTCTCTCTCTCTCTCTCTCTCTCTCTCACTCTCTCTCCGTCTCTCTCTCTCTCTCTCTCTCTCTCTCTCTCTCTCTCTCTCTCTCTCTCTCTCTCTCTCTCTCTCTCTCTCTCTCTCTCTCTCTCTCTCGGTCAGCTGTAATAACCTTCCAGGGTCTACACCTTCATTTACCAGACCCCCTTTTCCCCCAAGAATCTTCCAGTAACCATAAGCGTGTTTGTTGTTACTACTCAAGGATTCATTGATCATTTATAATTGTCTATTTCATGGTATTGAATTGTGAAAAGGGACTTTGGAATATAACAATATATTGGTCAAAATATATTGGTCAATATATTGGTCAACAGAAAATAAAAGAGCCATGTCATATAACAGTGATCGACTCACCGATCAAAAAACGTTATGTTTGTAACGATTGCTCCAAAGAGGTAAATGGTGCTCAGTTAGTAGACACTTGTTGACTCAAACATAGGTGGATGTTATGTCTGCAAATGATCATATAAATATGAATATTCAACATGGAATGTTAATGCAAATGATATTAGCTGGACTGACCATGAATTATTGGTAAACTTTGATAAAAAATCATGAGCTTTACAGTTTTTTCCTATCGTTTTCGGTCATGTACCCATACTATGGTCACTTTTCCCTATCACTTAACACAGTGGGCTTTAGAGACACACACCTCTGCATATCTGTTAACCTTTGGTGCAAAATGCACTACAACAACCACACCACAAACAATGCTGCCATAACTTAACACATGTTTCCTCTCAGAACACTATGACCTAAAAAACACTAACATCTTGAAGCATTGCCAATTGTATATATAAAATGTTGCTGTGTCCTCCAGTTTGGCATAGATTTCCTGTAGTGTTGCATTGAAAAAAAGAGAAAAAACACAGACAAACACTTCTTTGGACTACAGTAATAAAGTTTGTAATATTACAGTATGACAATCCAAGCCAAGTATCTGCTGACACTGTTCATATGTCGGTTTACCTCCCACAAAAGATGTCACAATTGAGTGTGGTAAATGTACTGTAATTGTAAATACAGTAAATACTGTAAGTGTTTTATGAGAAACTGAGAATAACAATTTTCAGTTTTTGTAATGCAAATTACATACAGTAAGTAGTACGTAATATATGATCCAGAAACAAAGAAGGCCCTTTTTCAACGAGGCATAAATTACATGTAAAACACCTGAGTAGGTCTTTAGCTGAGTAGGTCTTTAGCTGAAATGACCACCAGGTGTTTTGCGTTGCAAAACTTATCCTCTGTGTTTTGTACAGATCGTTGTATGTAGTGTTGCTTTTACGTAAAAAAAGTAATTCCATGCCAATTCACCAAGAACTATGGTGCACAGGGGGAAAAAAATCTAAATTACTGTAAAATAAAATAAATAAACTATAAACTAAATATTTTTTCTTATTCAAACATGTAACTTCATTTGTCTGTCCAAATGCAGCATCTTTCCATCTACAGTGATCTAAATTACTGTTAGGTTTTGAACAGAAAGTTCACTGTTTTGAACAGAGTATCTAAACATTGGTAAAATATGCTGTAGTTCCACAGCGTTTTGCCGGTAGTGAACATTGACTGGGGCAGGTATCCATGAAATTTGGAAGAAGGCGTCATTGCCAGCATTTGTATCTTAGCATAGGGGCAAGTAACCACAGTTTGGTTCACATGGTGTACTGGTATGCTCACTGTGTGAAGTGTTTAGGGAATGTGAACATGGTTTAGGTAAATTGCCTAAAACGATAGGAAAAAACTGTAATGAAAGACTATGTGGTTACCTCACATTATCAGGGCTGTGATCAGTGCTGTCAACAACTTATGTGGCCACATTTGTCATCATTGGCTTTGCTAAACAAAATCCAAGGATATTTTTGTGTACGTTTCACGTTTATGTCCTTGCATGTGTACATTAATTTGTGTTTGTGTGGGTGGGCTTGTGTGTGTACATGGATGTGTGTGTGTGTGTGTGTGTGTGTGTGTGTGTGTGTGTGTGTGTGTGTGTGTGTGTGTGTGTGTGTGTGTGTGTGTGTGTGTGTGTGTGTGTGTGTGTGTGTGTGTGTGTGTACTTGTGAGGGAACATGAACATGTCTGTGTCTGTGTGTGTCTGTGTGTCCTTGTGAGGGAACATGAATATGTGTGTGTGTGTGTGTGTGTGTGTGTGTGTGTGTGTGTGTGTGTGTGTGTGTGTGTGTGTGTGTGTGTGTGTGTGCTTGTGAGGGAACTTGGACGTGTGTGTGTGTGTGTGTGTGTTCTACTGTATGTCAGGGTCAGACCGGCGGGGCCGTGCTTGAACTTGTGGCGTAATGGTGGGAACTCGCCGCTGAGAGAAGGGGGAGGCGGGGGGGGTCCGGTCAGGATTGGGGGGGGGGGTTGTGAATCAACCAGGGGACGGGTGGTGAGAGAGTTGGAGGGCAGGGGAGCAGCCCTTCACCCCATCCACCAACAAAGACCTCTGTTTTTCTTTTCAAAGAACACATAAAAATATGTCAACTGGGCTGAACGGTTATGAGGGATCAACGCTCTGAGAGCTTATGTGTGAGCGTGTTTTTGAGTGTGTGAGGGTGTTTGTGTGTGCGTAAGCGTGTTTTTTGTGTGCTTGTGTGTGTGTTTGTTTGTTTGTGTGTGTGTGTGTGTGAGCATCTGTCTGTCTGTTTGTGTGTGTGAGCGAGTTTGTGTGTGTATGACTGTGTGGGTGCGCATGTGTGTCTTAGTTTGTGTGTGTGAGCGTCTTTTTGTGTGTGGTCCCCATTTTTTTCTGAAGATAAAACGAAACAACACGCCACTCAAACCCAATCTCCTGTAATCACTTTCCCATCCAGCGATGGGATTGGCTCGCCAAACAGTCGTTCCGTCTGGTCACGTGACACGAGGTGGTAGAGCAGACTACATGAATGGGGTCACTGGGAAGATGTGGAGAAGGCCAGGGTCTATATAGAGGAGCAGGCGTGTGGAATGGATTCACAGATACCCTGTGTCCAACAAGCTTGTGACTCATCGTGGAAGTATGGCATGCACTGTGGCCCATGCAGATGCTATTCATAATTTATCCCTCCAGGCAATGGCCATTTAATACAGTCGATTTGTCTCATTACACCACGTGAAATCGATTTATTTCGGTGAATTCTACCCGTGTGTTAACCCGTTAACCCCGTATTCGATGATCGTGGTTTAGATAAGGCTTCGACATTCGACTCGCACAGCGCTGCTATTACTGACACAACAAGTCTCCATAGTGGGTGGTTATGTGATAGACCACGTTTGTGACACCTCATAGAGGTCTAAATAAAACTTGGCATTGTAATTAATATGATTATTACTTGTTGCATGCCCAAAAAGCTAAAATTGGTTAAGATCAAATCAAGTCTTGTCTTTTCCCTAAAATACATACATTCTTTGGAGACAGTTAAAGCCTGATGTATTCTGAAAACCTTCCAAAGGCATAAGGTACCCCCGCTGTGGCTATACTAATCGAAAAGGATCAAATTACATCCGTCAAATACACTTTGAATGACTTCAAAGACTCACTAATATCTAGCACGGCACAAATGTATGTTCAAAGGTGTCAGTGCTGACGGAGTGAATCTGGTGCGACAAGTGCAGTCAATCACAGGTAAATTGACTGTGGGTATTGTAGTTTGTACGGCGTGTTGCCATGGCTGGTGGTCACACATGCATTTACATCTGAGCAATGGACATTCCTAGAATCGCGGTGTCATGGTTCACAAGGTTCTTTCCAGCTTTAAAGACCTCTAGCAAAGCACATGTGAGTGACCTTTTTGACGGGCAGGGCTCTGAGTGTGTTGCGGCAGTGTTGAATTGATGGATTATTCTTCCACTGACATCCAGGAGTTATGGTTCAAGCTAAATCCCAGTGACATTCCACCAGCAACTCTGAGATCAGTTCAAGGACATACGAGCTGTTTGTCATTCGAAAACCGATATTGCCATTTAGCTGGGTAGAAAATGAGCCGGGATCCCACAGCTAAGGCAGTGACCTTGTGTAACCTCAGATCCGTGGTAAACAGCTTTTAGACTAGTATAGTTCAGTTTAGTTTTAAAAATCGTCGTCTGTTCATGGATTGAAGATTGTGCAATTATTTAGGTGTACACCCAACAGCTGATTTTATTCTATCATGAGGTTGCAAAAGGAATGACATGTTTGTCAAAGCAGAGTAGCTAAAAGGAAGCTCTGAATACTATTCTGTATAAATGCAGAGTAGATAAACTATCGGACTAACTATATAACCACAGCCAGTCAAAGATAGTTGGCTAATACACTTGCATGCTAATATCCATAGGCTAATGCATTATACAGTCATCAATGCTGATACACTTGCATATCTATTTTTCATATTTAACATTTGTTATCTGTGATATCTCTTAAACACTATGACTTTATCGTAGTGGGAATTTGACCCTGGGCTGAATTAAATGTAAAAATAGTCTCCAGAAAGTATTTGCCCCTTTTTTCTATTATTTTAGCTTCATTAATTCTAAAATGCACTTCCGCTAATGTTCTTAATTTAGAGCTTTGGGGAGGTGCTGGAAGGCATCGCCTCACATTCATATTCAGACATAAAGTCAGCCGCGGAAGGTAAGGATTCCTATCAGGATTACCAGCCACCTAACCGGCTGCCATTGCAGCTCGACATCTTCCCCAGATAAGACCGTTGTGTTCTGTGGGGTGACTTTTAAATCTTCAACCCTATAACAAATGCTGCTCCAGACTCCGAGATCCGGTTTGCTGTGAACAAATCCATAAAACCCCATACCTCTCTAGAGTTACGAATAATACCTCAAGTGTACAATACAATATGCACATTATAGATAGCTCTCCTACAGGTTGTTCTGTATTCCCCAGCCTTGACCGCTGACATCCACGATTGTACCGGTATAGGCATGCTAGAACTGGATTTTACCATAAATAGGCACATTACCAGGGCATCTGTTGGCGGGGGGCAGAGTGCCTTGCTTTCATGGCAGTGATGAATGCTTGGCCTCTGCGCCACACTGCTGAATATTGAATGTTTACAGGAGATTCTTTTGTCGTCTGCGTGTGGTGTGTTTCCAATGCCCGGCATCTCTGTGCCTCACCAATATCCGGCTTCTTTTTATCGGATGAGCGCCTTGTACTAGTCGATGGTCCCATTCAAAGAAAGATATTGCTGTGGGTACACTATAGGGTTTTGAAATATGTGGATGTCGGAGGCTGATATTATCACAGGCTTCTGCGGATGGCCCTCATGTAAATCAGCAGGAAGACTGGATCTTTGATCCAGGCGATAATGTCTTCCCTCAGCCTTTTAAAGCCAGACTGCCTGAATGGATTAGCTTCAATTACATCTGTAAGCTTAAGCCCTTCTTAAAGTATGTACACTGTTGTGTGCAGTGTGCACAACAGTCATTATCGCTGTTTGAACTTTGTCTCTGCGCAGGTGTATTACCATCTTATCCTGTTTCAAATTAATTTGTGTGAATCAATCTATTTTAATGTGTTCAACGTTGTCCCTTGAGACTCTCAGACAGCAGCGTCGGGAAGACCGACTCATTAAGCATGAATGCCAAACTGTTGTTTGTGTGTTTGTGTTGTCAATCTACATGTCTCTGATTGTGACAGAAACAGTGCATGTGTGTGTTTGTGTGTGTGTTTGAGGGCCTATGCTTGTTTCTACGTGTGACATATTTCTGCATGTAGGTGTTTGCGTGTGTTTGTGTGTTTTTGTCAATCGTGTCTGATGTGACGGATACTGTGTGTGTGTGTGTGTGTTCGAATGCCTATGCTTGTTTGTATGTTTGACATGTATTTCCGCCCGTGAGTGTGTGTAGGTGTGTTGGTGTGTGTTCGTGTATGCGCATACACGCGGGTGTACGCGCTCATGTGAGAGTAATTTTATTTGGGCTGTTGTAAATATTCCCTGCATGCATGAGGGTTTTGTGCAGGCAGGGGCGTGTCAGCTCTAATTTGTTAGTGCATCTCTCCCTAGAGATGCTCGGCTAAATTGGGATGCATATTATTAAAGGAGGCTCTGGGCGGAATTCCAACTGTGTATCTCTGTCCGGCGGTCAATGTGTTCTGAGTCCGCTACTTTCTCTGTCTCTTTCCAGTCAATGTGTTCTGAGTCTGCTGTATCTCATTCCGGTCAATGTGTTCTGAGTCTGCTGTATCTCTGTCCAGTCAATGTGTTCTGAGTCTGCTACGTTCTCTATCTCTGTCAAGTCAATGAGTTGTGCATCTGCTGTGTTGTGTGGTGTATCTCTGTCCAGTCAATGGGTTCTGAGTCTTCTGCGTTGTGTATCTCTATGTTGTGGTTGTTATGAATGCTAGTATATTGCTATAACTCATCCATTAGATCTCCTTATATAATTAACCGACAACTCCAGAGAACCAAACAGGACTTAAATAAAGCGGATTCCATTCATTGTTGCCATATATCCGAGGGGGCCGTGCTGTCGTCAGAACGGGCCGGGTAGCTGTCGGTAAAAACCCCTGGCTTCCACCGTTATGTGACCCCAGCCCGTAGGCTACTCCCCGTTCGGACGTTTAGATTCCTAGAGGTTTCTTCGTTGCGTAAGACCGAAGGGGGGGAGCGTTGGTCACGGACGGGGGTTTGTACACGGACCTTTGTTGATTGTTTGATCAGTGTATGGCGAGCACGTCGGCGCGGCGGCACAGCCCCTTCCAGGCCCCCCGCGCTGGCCTTGGTCTTAGCAACGGTTGCACTATACCCCGCGCGCGCACCGTGCACGCTGGCCAGCACCGCGCTCCGATCGATACAGATGACAGATAAGCGTGCAAAGGAAGGGATCCGGACGCCGCGCGGGGCAGTGATGTTTGTCTTGTGTTACACAAACCTGCTCTCTTAGGTAACCACCACACACAGTGTAGGCTTATGGTTTACAACAACCCGAGTTAGGAGGTGATGTATGGAATAATCAGGGACTTGTTTTTATGACGTATTGTTTTTTCCTCCCTTCTGTACAGCTATAAACGTTTGCCTATTTTGTTGTTTTTGACTTTTGTGAATGTGTGTGTGTGAAACCAGATTATCCCTCTCTCTCTCTCTCTCTCTCTCTCGTTCTCTTTGTCTCTCTCTCTCTCTCTCTCTCTCTCTCTCTCTCTCTCTCTCTCTCTCTCTCTCTCTCTCTCTCTCTCTCTCTTTCTCTCTCTTTCTCTATCTCTCTCTCTCGCCCCCTCTCGCCCCCTCTCTCTCTCTGGTGAAGGCTCATTGGGTAACCTGACATGCGATCACATTCCTTCCATTCCGAGCTGCTGTCTCTTCGAGTCACATGACCAGAGAGGACTTCCATGGGAGCTGGCAATGAGAGGGTGGGGTAGGAGAGAGAGAGAGAGAGAGAGAGAGAGAGAGAGAGAGAGAGAGAGAGAGAGAGAGAGAGAGAGAGAGAGAGTGTGAGTGGACAAGGTGCAGAGAGTGAAGCAACTTTAGCCCGAGTGTGTAAATAGAATGCAGATGGGGCCTATAGGCAAAGGGACACCAGTTCATTTTCAGAGACTCCGGAGTCGACTGGACTTCGGCGAACAACATGTGCGCTTCTGCATGTGTCATCCCTTCCATATGTATTAATACGACACCATATTGCGTGTAAATATATAAAAAAATTCCATATGAACTCACAGCTTACAACTCGAGTACACATGCTGTTTAATGTACGACAAACATCTCTGCGTCAGAGTGTGCTGCGGCTCTTGGTGGGGGAGCGGGGGAGAGCAGGGCCCAGGCGGTTTCCGGTCTGATGACCGCCGGTGGTGGCCCCCGCATAGCTCATGTGTCCGCGATGAGGCCCCCTGCTGATCTAGGGCCGTGTTCACGGCATGCTGGATACCAGAGCTGGGATTGGAGGGCAGTTCTGGACCTCAGAGCAGCGGGCGTTGGAGGGAGGGGCAGGGGGGACGGGGGGACGACCGAAAGAGGAACGTTCTGCCTTACACGCGGTCATGGAACCACCACCCTGCTGCACGCTACCTCCCCCCCCACCGCTGCCGAGCGTCGCGTTAAAGTGGACTTATTTCGGCTTGCGAAATATGATAGTGATTTAGGATAGCTGTGCGTGTGTTCGTTTTCACAGCATCACGTAATTCGGTTCTTATGACCTAGCCAACCTAGAGCACCCCTAGAACCTTTAGCCCCCCAAGAACCTAAAGTCCCCCTAGAACCTAAAGCCCCCCAAGAACCTATAGCCCCCCCTGAAATCAATAGCACCCCAAGAACCTAGAGCACCCCTAGAACCTATAGCACCCCTAGAACCTATAGCACCCCAAGAACCTAGAGCACCCCTAGAACCTATAGCACCCCTAGAACCTATAGCACCCCAAGAACCTAGAGCACCCCTAGAACCTATAGCACCCCTAGAACCTATAGCACCCAAACAACCTAAAGCACCCCAATAACTTAAAGCATCCCTAGAACCTATAGTACCCCTTTAACCTAAAGTACCCCTATAACTTATACCCCACAATATCACACTTGTTTTTTTGTCAGTGGTCATAAGAACTGAAATTATAAGGGAAGGGCTTTCATTCAACTGAATCAGACAGGTTTTGTTTTATTTGTTAATTGGAGAATAATTCCATACTCATTATCTCTATACTTCATGAAGAAGGCAAGGCAACTTTATTTATATAGCACTTTTCATACACAAGGCAGACTCAAAGTGCTTCACATATAAACATTGTCACACAATAAAAGAAAATAATAGATTAGTAAAAGAAAACATATGCAAAGAAATGGGTAAAATAGAAAGTTAAAAAGGCATTTTATTATTAAAGTAGAAAATAAAGGCAAAGTTAAAAAAGCTTTCTAGAAAGTGCAATGTATTTAAGATTTAGCAGAAAGCTAAAGCAAACATAAAAGTCTTCAGTCTTGTTTTAAAGGTGCTCAGAGTTGGGTCAAGTCTTAAATCCTCTGGGAGTTTATTCCAGCTATTTGTTGCATAGTAACTAAATCGAAGAAGAAGAAGAAGAAGAAGAAGAAGAAGAAGAAGAAGAAGAAGAAGAAGAAGAAGAAGAAGAAGAAGAAGAAGAAGAAGAAGAAGAAGAAGAAGAAGAAGAAGAAGAAGAAGAAGAAGAAGAAGAAGAAGAAGAAGAAGAAGAAGAAGAAGAAGAAGAAGAAGAAGAAGACACTGTTTTATTGACATTCATTTTGCATATGCAAAGACTCACAGTTTAAATTATGTATTATTAGCTGAACTTCATGCAGGGTGCGGTGAACATGAGTTTGATCTTTGTGATGTCCTGTCAGAGAGCTTCAATGCAGCCCACTGGGACAACACCGTCGGTATTATAAACCAAGATGGATGCCCCTTTCTCTTAAAGAAAGGAAGGAGATCTAGATGAGATACAGATGAACCCTACATGATCCCAGCATCGTTGGATTCATTATCATACCTTACGAGGAAGCTATCTTAAACCCTCCATCCTTAGAGGAAGTGTTGCAATAGTTTATTGTTTAATCAAATGTATTTATAGATTATTTTAAAATCACCCCCCATGTGCATTTTCCTTCATATCAGTCTGTCAAAGCCCTTGAATCACGCAAATTGAATTTGGCACCTTTACGTGTGAGTGTGTATGTTTTTGCTTTTGTGTGTGTGTGTGTGTGTGTGTTTGGGCTTGCATGCACTCAGAAATGCATGGGTGTGTACACACTTGTCTAAGAAATATTCACAACAACAGCATCGAACAACATGCATGTGCATGCATACATGCATGTTGTGTCCATATTTATGTGTGTATGTGTGTGCGCGCAGCTGTGCACATGTGTTTCTGGGCGCATGTTGGTGTGTGTGGTGTGATGACAGAGTCTGTGAGGGTCCTGGCCGTGTCGTTAAGAGAGAACACACAGCTGGGACGGGTAACTCTGGACCAAGCAGCTGTTCACATTGCTGAGTGACTCACACACTGGATGTGGAGCGATCCGGTTCACCCATGATGCTGAGCACCACTGGGCACAGAGCGCCATTCCCATAACACAGCAGAGACTGGGAGAAAGGTTCCACTGCACAGCAACAAAATGGGCATGTGCACAAATTAATATAAGCGCATACATTGATCAACTTTGTCTGTCCTATGTTCTGCTACCTTGGCCGGGGCTGACTTGTAAAAGAGATATCTATCTGAATGTGATTAATTATTAGTTAAATAAAGGTTAAATAAAACAATTATGTAATTTTACCAAAATAAATTGATGCGCTTATATTCGGCAAGTATCTGTCGGTGTGTGTTTGTCCTTGGGTTTTTCATGAGGGCATTTACCAAATGTTAACATCACTGTTTAATGACACTAGAGCTGAGCCATGCCATTGCCATTGATATATTTGACATCGAAGCAAAGCTATTCATTGCTTCACCTATAGATTATCTTTCATATTATGTTTTTAATAACTGTGACCCTGGCTATCGGAGAAAATAACCTAGAAGTATAGCTGTGAAAAACGTTTTTTTTCAGATAAGAACACACACTAGAGCTACTTCAGGGTAATGTCATTATGGAATCATGTTGTATTAATGAATACTTTAAGACCACGGGGAAAGATTAGGTTTAAGCTTCCTCCCGTTCTTATGATATCTGATACGGTGCAACATGATATCAATCATATGCGGGAAATACCTTGCCCCCCTTCACAATTAACGCCGTCTTTCTTTTATTTGCTTCGAATAAAAATATGAAAACGGATAAGGAAAGAGAAGACATTTCCACTTGAGATGAATTGGGCCCGTTTATTTGAGTGTTTAGACAACTGGGAAGTGTGTTAGTAGTCCCTGTGGTCCTGGTTCTGGGACTTGTGGTTTGGACCGTGAAACCAGAGACAAGTCTCTCTCAACTACCCAATCCTGAAACCAACCAGAGCATTCGGAATCGGAGTCCATTGATTTATTCCCCCCATGATTGTTTTGTGGTTGTAACCTCTATCTCTCGCTCTCTCTCGCTCTCTCGCTTTCACTCTCTCTCGCGCTCTATCTTCTCTTCTCTCCCTTTTACTGTTTTAAACTTTCTGTCACCTTTTCTCTCGTTGTCTACCTCTCGTTCTCTCCCTCACTTTCTCTCCAACTCCCACTCCCCCCCGTCTCTCTCTCCCCTCTATTTTACTGTTTTAATCTCTCTGTCACCTTTTCTCTCGTTCTCTCCCTCTCGTTCCCTCCCTCACTTTCTCTCCCACTCCCCCCCCTCTCTCTCTCCCCTCTATTTTACTGTTGTAACCTCTCTGTCACTCTTTCTCTCGTTCTCTCCCTCACTCTCTCAATCCACTCCCACTCCCCCCCTCTCTCTCTCCCCTCTATTTTACTGTTGTAATCTCTCTGTCACTCTTTCTCTCGTTCTCTCCCTCACTCTCTCCCTCACTCTCTCTCCCACTCCCCCTCACTCTCTCTCCCACTCCCCCTCACTCTCTCTCCCACTCCCCCTCACTCTCTCTTGCCCTCTTTCTCATTACCGTGCTCTCACAGCAAACAATACACTGTTACTGGAATTTACCAATTGTGACATTCCCCGAATTGTATTTTCTCTGTCATCCATTGATATAACGTCCAACAGCTGCTTTATAGGCCTTTCATATGTTCTTCGTTGCTCTGCTAACTGAACTTTTGCTTCAGAAGAATTATTATTTGTTGAAGAATTAAATACTTTTAATTCGACAGATAATGTTGACTTCCATCTTGACTGCAGCCCTCAAGCTCAGAGAGGACTGTAGTTGGGGGGGAGTTGCTTTTTGCTTTGGATAATTACACCTCGGTTATCCCGAGGCAGTGATTCAATTGGCTGTGAGTTTGAAGAATCCCTGCCTCCAGGGGTTTTCATGTGTGGTTAAATCGACCCTGAGGTCTCAATAGTTTCGTTTGATTGGTTGTAAGTCTGGTGCTTTCACATCCAGCAGTCCTACGATGTCATAGGTTCCGCCCTTGTTTCGCTATCGCTACATAATAATCTACAGAAGTAAAGTTATTTGCGAGAGTGGATCAAGCTTTAAGAAGGGGATTTTAATTAGTGTATTTACACAGTTGCCAGTCTATACAGTGTTTATTTGAATCCTTTACAGACACTTTTTTCTTTTTTTACTGTTTATTACTGCTGGCCAAGTTTGTGTTTGTTTGCCCATTAAGACAGATCCCTGCCCCCAGCAACGCCCCGTTCAGCCAGATTTGAGCCCGGCTGCCAGTCTAAAGACATGGATCTAAAGCCGGATTGTTGAGACAAGAAAGGTGACAGCCTAATCTGGCTCCGCCCCCTTGCATATCCGACTGATGTTGAACGTATGTCTGTCTCTCTATCTGTCTGTCCATCTGCCTATCCATCCCTCTGAATGTTTATCTGTCTGTCTGCCTGTCCCTCTGTCTGTCTGTCTGCCTGTCCCTCTATCTGTCTGTCTGTCTGTCTGTCTACCTGCCTGTCCATCATTCTTAATGTTTATCTGTATGTCTGTCCGTCCAGCTATCTGTCTGCCTGTCCATCTCTCTGAATGTTTATCTGTCTGTCTGTTTGTCTGTCGGTCTTTCTGTCTCTGCCCAGTCCACCTGTTTGTCCTTGTCAACCAACTTTTGACATGAACATGTAAACCGACATGTTGGCACAGCCCATCAGGACGTAAACACATCCACCTTTGACAGAGGTAGAACAGAACAATAGCTCTGCTCTCTCTCTGTCTGTCTCTGTCTCTGTCTTTCTCGTGAATGAGTGAGCTCTTAGCAGAGGGGACAGGAAGGGACTGGCTTCGACAGCACCCAGAGTAATGCCCTTCTCAATCCTCCCCCATCCGTCACGCTTTCTCGCTCACCTTTTGTTGTCTTCACGTGAACAGTGGGCACACCTGACTCTGCCTTGCCCGGCCTCTTCGCTCTCCACCCATGGCGTTCCTGGTTTTATTCGGCCACCATTTTCTATTGCTCCCTACTCGCAATCTTTCTTGTCTGATTTTTGTTAAACATTATTTGGCCTTGATTTTCCTATCATATATGAATGATATGAATTATTTCATATCATGATTTCATATCATATTCATGATTATGTGTTAGCAATATTTAGACACATTTACCAACACATATTCAGTAAGGATATGGTAATGATATTTTCTCACGTTTATTAATGCATTTTACGAAGAACTCACACCTGGCGCTTCACGTTGATTCTTTCTTCCAACTCCTTTCCCTTGTGTGAGCAGCAGGGCTCCTTCCTGCACATGACAACTGGGAGGAATTACTTGTCCTCATTGTCGCCTAACAGCAGCAGTCTGCCCTTCCCCCCACCTCCTACAAGGCCACGTACATCGGCATGCACGCACGCACACACACACACAGCACACACACAGGCACGAATGCAGGCAGACACACACACACACACACACACACACACACACACACACACACACACACACACACACACACACACACACATACATAAACACATACCTGTCCACGTACAAACAGACACATGCACACACACACAGACAAGGCGCACACACACTCACGAACACACACACACGCACACATGCACACACCAGCCCAGACAATAAATGGGCACTTAGACCTGTGTCCTCATAAAGTGTGTGTGGGTTGTGTGTGTGTGTGTGTGTGTGTGTGTGTGTGTGTGTGTGGATGTGTGTGTGTGTGTGTGGACGTCTCACTCTCTGCCAGGGGGACTGATCACCTGCTGGATAAGATGTTGTGGAGTGTTTGAGCAGTCCGTATGTGTCTGCGTCGAGGGTAGGTGTGTAGCAAGCTTCTGTGTGGGCACATTTTAATAACTCACCTTACGTAATAACTAATTTCCTTTTTCATTACACACTGGTTGAAGGTCATGTCAAGTTCCCTTAAGAAAAACAGTAAGGCGTTGAATCTGAATCCTAACCTCGGTTCTATATTCCCCGATGGGTTGATGCTGCCTCGTCATTTGCGGGCATGAACTAAATTGTGCACTGTGGTTGGTGGCCATGCGTTCCCTCTCGCTCTCCCTCCAGCTCTCTCTCTCTCT
The DNA here is from genome assembly GCF_026213295.1 of Gadus chalcogrammus. NCBI lineage: Eukaryota > Metazoa > Chordata > Actinopteri > Gadiformes > Gadidae > Gadus > Gadus chalcogrammus. Next base: position 22,690,287 of record NC_079425.1, on the reverse strand, counting down.
CTCTCTCTCTCTCTCTCTCTCTCTCTTTGTGTTACTATTTATCCATGATTGTGCTATTGGCTTCCCTTCAAGGCTGCATGGCATAATGGTTTCCACATTGGGCACCGAATGAACCACGGCCAAACGAAACCGCTCGCTGTGAGCTGTGAAATGGCTGCTAATGTTTTAATGATTTAATGAGAGCGCCGTTGTTTGAACACGAGAGAGAACATGGATGGGGGGTGAGGGGGAGAGTGATGCTGAGTCTTTGATTTGTTTATTCTGTGTTTGTGTGCATGTGTGTGTAGGTGGGTGGTGTCACTAATGTGTGAGTGTCACTGTATATATTTTTCCTGGTATAGCGCTGTGTGTGTGTGTATGTGTTGTGAGCAGAACACCTGTTTGTTCTGGTTCGGTGGTGTGGTATTTAAAGCATTACCTAGCCCTCCATCAGAGAGTTATCCTTCAGGGCCACAGCCCATTTAATCAAAGAAGAAGAAAAAAAAACTCCATCACCCATTAACTTAATTAATCCAGCACAAGAGAGAACGTGTGTGTGTGTGTGTGTGTGTGTGTGTGTGTGTGTGTGTGTGTGTGTGTGTGTGTGTGTGTGTGTGTGTGTGTGTGTGTGTGTGTGTGTGTGTGTGTGTGTGTGTGTGTGTGTGTGTGTGCGCACAGGCCTAATCAGGCATTCAGCTTGTAAATTATGTTTGGGGATAAATGCAGCATGTTTCAGATTCATTAGTTAAGACAGAATTTTTCAGCCATGCACATCTTTATACATAGTTTATATTTGTCACAAAAAAGCATTTAAAAAAATAGAACCATAAGCAAAAATATTCCAAATTAATAAAAAGCTATTAAAGGTTGAATTTATCGGATGTTTCAAAACAAAGATTTAGTGGCAGTCATCGGTGCGTGCAACAGCTCTCATCTTAACAATACATTCATAGTTACATTTATTAATATTGATTACATGTCATGCACCTTTTAGTTGAATTTGAGAGGTCTTCACCACAATTGTCTTTGAAAGCTTTTCGATTTGAAAAGCCGTTAACCTATTGATTTAAACAAGAAGGGCAATTATATCCCTTTGGTCATCCATTTTGGTTTGGTGTCTTTAACTCAGGATCTTAAATTTATCTATCTTTGTGGTGCACCACAAAGCAACGTTTGGTTAGAGTCTCAAAGCACTGCTGAAGTGCACCGTTTAGTGAAGAAACGGAAGGAGAGAGAGAGAGAGAGAGAGCAAGAGAGAGAGAGAGAGCGAGAGAGAGAGAGAGAGAGAGAGAGAGAGAGAGAGAGAGAGAGAGAGTTAGCGAGAGAGAGAGAGAGAGAGAAGAGTTGTATGTGTGTGTAGGAGGGTGATGCCACTAATGTGTGACTGTGAGTGCCGCTGTATATCATTTTCATGCGTGTGCTTTCGGGTTCCGACCGCTGTCTATGTAACGCAGACTTTAAACCTTGTATCCTCACACCTCTTCCCCCCCCCCCCCCTCCTCCACAGAGAAGCCTCTCTCTCTCTCTGTGGGTGCGTACCTGTGTCTGTGTGGGTCTACACAGGCATAGATTCAGCAAACCGACAGCGGTTCTTCCGCCCTCCGTCTTGCAGCGCAAACTTCCAACCCCTGTGTCCTCCCGCCCCTCTCCTCTCCCCACAGAGAAGCCCCTCTCGGTGGAGCTGAGCTGCGGCGCCGGCCCCGTCCAGGTGGTTCTGGAGCCGACCGCACGCCTGCTGCTGGACTGCAGCCTGGGCTCCAGCGAGATGCCCTACAACGTCACCTGGCTGAGGGAGGGCCGGCCCCTAGCCCCGGACCACCGGGACCACCGGGACCAGCTGGACTACCCCGACCCCCGCGACCCCCGGGACCACCGGCAGCAGCTGCCCAACGGGTCCCTCCTCCTGTCCCCCGGCAGCCCGGGCGTGGAGGGGGGGTACAGCTGTATGAGCTCCAGCGCCCTGGGGACCCTGACCAGCCGGACCCTGACCGTGCTCCTGGCAAGTAGGTGCTCCCTGGGTACTCTCAGAACCAACAGTCAGTGGGTTAGCAGAGGAGCCGGGGTCAGAACCAACAGAGCTGGACTGAGCAAGGCGTTGCAATCGACGCATCGATGTGATTGTACCAAGTCACGACTCGAAACTCTAGGTGTTGATGCCAAAGAAGTTTGTTTTATGTTGTTCATAAAATAGACGTGAGAAATGTCTATGTGTTTCATCAACGTGCTTCATGGTTTTATGACACACACAGACAAACACAGGTACGCACGCACACACAGGGGCACACATACAAACACACACACACACGCACACAAACACACACACACACACACCAGACCTATTGTGCTTTGTTCCTGCTGATTTGCTATAAACTACTAAATGCACATACACGCGCACACAGGTGTGGACAGATACACGTACAAACTTCGCACACACACACACACACACACACAAACACACACACACACACACACACACACACACACACACACACACACACACACACACACACACACACACACACACACACACACACACATACATACACACTCAGACACACACTCAAACAAATTCTCAGGATCATTCCATTCCATTGAGATGAACTTGATTGTCCTCTGACTCAGACAGGGGTCTTATTGTGTGTGTGTGTGTGTGTGTGTGTGTGTGTGTGTGTGTGTGTGTGTGTGTGTGTGTGTGTGTGTGTGTGTGTGTGTGTGTGTGTGTGTGTGTGTGTGTGGTTGTGGTTGTGGTTGTGTGTGTGTGTGTGTCCTGGGAACAGGTACTGTTCCGTACAAAGCAGGCCTCTCTAAGTGGGCATCTGGATTAGAGCAACAAGAGAACGAAAAGCCAATAAGACGAAGGAGGCGTGATGAGTCAGGCATAACAAGAGAAGAGGACATAGAGACAGAGAGAGGGAGAGACTGATACCTTACAGTCGGAGAGAAAGAGAGAGAGAGACTGGTAATGTGGAGTGAGAGAGAGGGAGAGAGAGAGAGACTGATACTTTAGAGTTCAAGAGAAAGAGAGAGAGAGATAATGATAATGTGCAGAGAGAGAGACGGAGACAGAGAGAAATGAGAGAGACTGATAATGGAGAGAGAGAGAGAGAGAGAGAGAGAGAGAGACTGATGAGAGAGAGACAGACCGTTGAGAGGGAGACTGATGAGAGAGAATGAAACGGTAGAGTGTTATAGATAGAGAGAGGGAGCAACTGATACTGTGTAGAGAGAGAGGGCTAGAGAGAGAAGGGGCTCGGGAGGGAGAGAGAGATGAATAGATTGTTAAGGAGAAAGGAAAAGAGAGAGAGAGAGACCCACACACACTCACAAACACACACAGAAACAGAGAGAGACACAGGGAGAGGGAGAGAGAGACGTCAGTGACACACCACTCCACTAAAAAAGACTCCTTCCCTCTTCTGTGTGAAGTGGGCCTCTGCAATCAGCTGTCAGCGTTGTTCATCAGGACGGTTTCTACGGGGAGCGGGGAAGGGGCTTATTGTGTCAGCTGTTTTAGACGAGGACCTGTTGAGAGAGAGCATGGTGTTGGGGGGACCGGAAAAGGGGGGGGGGGGGTAGTAGAGGGGTGTCTGTCAGTGGGGGGGCTAGTGACTCTGGTGGAATGGTCTGCATGTACTGGCTGATTGCTGCCCCTTTGTCCCGTTTCCCAAGGTCAGTGCTTCAGTATCGTCGTGGTTGATTTTGGTTCTGGTACCACAGAAAGGTACCACAGAAAGGCGTTCACAAAGCCTTTGTGCGGATGCATTGTTTTGTGTGTTGTTAAAGGTTTGCTCCTTATCTCGAGGTTAGTGTTCATGTTTATTTGCAATCCATTACAGGCCAGGCACATGGGTAGGGTGGGGAGGGAGGGGGGCATTTATCATTGTGCACACAATTTCTAACATCATTATTGTAACTAGAGTTTTAGCAATAATGTGGAAACCCCAGTCGATAATGTAACAAATTTCTGAGCACATAATATAATAACCTTTTGCCTATAATTGTACAACCTATAACATTCGTTCACCACAAATTACTCTTAATAGCAGTGCCAACATTTTTATATTTTTTAACCATTCAGCGAACAAAAGGCAATAGCTGATTATCATTTAGAGGGCCACTCAATGACATGCAGAACCGTAATCAACACGCCCACTGAAGAGGTGTTAGAAATACAGACTTTCTACTCCTCATTCACATAAGGTAATTTTCATTTCCTACAGAGAAAAAATTAGGGGTAGTATTATTCAGGAGATTTTCAGGGTACGAATGTCAGGATATGTTGTTCACACAAAGGAGAATATCAGGACTTACACATATGTCTGAAAGCAGCTAGTGCGGAGCATTTGATTACATTATAAAATTAGTCAATTAATGGTAACAGGGGTAATTGTTTAATGGAAAGTGTAGTATACTATGCATGCAAATCAATTATTATAATAGCTTTTACTGTTATTCAGGGCTGAAAAGTGCGTTGACATTTTAAAATGCAAGGCAACTTATTTTGGTTAGTTGAAAAATAATAATCATCATTGTGATTAAACATCTCTTCCAGTGTCCTGATCAAGACAGGCAACAGTAGCCTACAGTCACACATAGCATACACACAAAATATAAAACAACTAAAACAGCCAGCAGGGGGGAGGGGGGGTTATCAATATCGCAAGACATACTCCCCGGCTCAAGGAGCCGGGGAGTAATATTAAGTTTGAGCAACAAAGTGTGAAGACATTTCAGGAGTGTCAAGGAGTTGAGTAATATTCCATTTGAGTAACAAAGTGTAGTCTTGCGTTTGACTCTATAGACACAATTCACCATACTGTGCTATTGACATGATTCGTTCTGTGTATGTCGGTGCGATGTTTAGATTTAACGTTTTTTATCTGACCGAATGAACGCCGTTGCTTGTTGAGTTGAAATTTTATCGCAATTTCTACAGTCTATAGACAGAACGTGTTACCTGGCAGAGTTTGTCGACGTGTTTAAAAGCAACGTCTTGCCTGGGCGAGTATCGCTTCGGTGTGTGCTTTCTTACCTGCGCGTGTGCCGATGGCGGAGCCGTTAAACTTCTTTACCTGAGCGTGCGTGTGTGTGTGCTTCCGTGTATGTGTCTCTGCCTTTGTGTTGACGTGCGGTGTGTGCGCATGCTTGTGTGTGCGTTTCCGTGTATGTTCGTGCGCATGTGCGTGATTGCGTGTGTGTTCTTACCTGCGCGTGTGCCGATGGCGGAGCCGTTAAACGTCTTACCTGTGGTGTGTTTTTGTGGGTGTGTGTGTGTGTGTGTGCTTCCGTGTATGTGTCGCTGCCTTTGTGTTGACGTGCGGTGTGTGTGTGTGTGTGTGTGTGTGGGTAGTGCGTGCGCATGTGCTTGCTTGCGGTGTATATTGTAGCGGCGGGCAAGAAGTACACAGAGTCAGGCTTAATTCAACGGTAGCTCTGCGTCCCATACACCGCACGACTGCAGGCTACTTTTATTCCACACCAACAACGCATAAGGAAACAGCACACCTAACGAACAAACATGTCATGGTCAGTGACTGTGGTGGCAACGATAAACACACATGTTAACATTGAACAACACAGAACTACACGCAACCAAATAACACCCTGAACCCATCAACCCCACTTCACCTAATAACAAACAAGGACGACAAAAAAACTGCCATCTGCGGTGGACCACCGCATCGTGGAGCTGGAAGCATCCCCACTGGGAGTGGTAGGCCTTCACCTCAGGCCCTCGTGCCGACACCTCTGGCCAGCTGGGGCGCTGCCCCTCCTCCAGCCAGTCCCTCACCAACGCCAGGGTCTCGTCGGCCCGCTGCTGCTGCTCCATCTAACTCGCCGTCAGAAAAAGCCACCCCTCCGCCTCACCGATTGTCTGGTCAGCCTCGGTGGTCTGGAGAGCCGCCACCATCGGAGACTTGTGGGCCCTCTCCTCCTGCCACAGGCAGTAGCGACACTCCAGGACTGCACAGGGCCGTTGGGAGAGTGCCTCGGCGTTGCTGTGGAGACGCCCCGCTCGATGCTGGATCTCAAAGTCGTATTCCTGCAAAACCTCCAGCCATCGAGCCACCTGGCCCTCAGGGTTCTTAAGGCTGAAGAGTCACTTGAGGGACGCAGGGTCGCTGCGGATCAGGAAGCGCTTGCCATGTAGGCATGGCCTGAAATGCCGCACGGCCAGGACCACAGCCAACAGCTGCTGTCGGGTCACGCAGTAATCGCGCTCCGCCCGACTGAGAGTGCTGCTGAAGTAGGCCACGGGACGTTCCCCTTCTCCCACCCCCAGGGAGAGAACCGCACCGACCCCCACGTTACTGGCATCGGTGTCGACGATGAAAGGACCACCAGCGTTGGGGTAAGCCAGAACCGGGGCCTCGTGAGGACCGCCTGGAGTCGGGCCAAGGCCCGTGGCACAGGCCGTGGCACAGGCGTTGTCCCAGACATATGGCTGGCCCGCCTCGGTTAGGCGGTAGAGGGGGCTGGTGACCGTGGCAAAGTCATTAACGAACCGGCTGTAGTACCCCGCCAGGCCCAGAAAACTCTGCACGGCCAGTCCCGGACCGTTGCCGCCTTGGCCGGGTTAGTGGCTACACCATGCTCGTTCACCACGTGCCCCAAGAACAACGTTTCCCTGGCCAGAAGAGAATATTTGGCAGGGTTCAGCCACAACCCGGCCTTGAGGATGGCCTCTCGAACCTCCCGCAGGTTCGCCAGCGCCCCGCCGAAATTGCGGGCGTGCACCAACAAGCCCTCCAGGTACACGACTCCGGGGGATGTTCGCCAACACCCTCTCCATCATCCGCTCAAACGCCGCAGGCGCGTTGCATAGTCCGAACGGCATGACACGTAACTGCCACAGCCCCTGCCCGATGGTGGATGCAGTCTAAGGTCTGGCCTCGGGCCCCAACCAGCTAGACCCCCCGATGTAGTCCAGGGCGCCGTCGATCCGTGGCAGCGGGTATGAGTCCTTCCGAGTGACCTCGTTGAGGCGCCGGTAGTCCACGCAGAACCTCCAGTTTCCATCCTTATTCCTTACCAGGACGGGTGGAGCCGCGCATGGACGAGGGCTCGATCACCCCTCCGGCAGCCATCTCGCGGACCTTCTCCTCCACCGCCTGTCGTTTGGCCAGTGCTAATCGGTGGGGCCGCAGGCGGATGGGCCGAACAGAGCCGGTGTCTATGGCATGCTGCACCAGCCCTGTCAGCCTGCAGTCCTCATCCCGAGCCGCAAAAACAGACACAGGGCCACGGGGAATGCAGGAACCGGGCAGAGGCCGAACCTGGCGACTACTCCGCTGGCCGCCAGAGCCCCCGTGCCCTCCCCGTCCGGACTGGAGCGCCGTAGTCTCCGACGGTGATGGTTGCTCCGGCCATGTCCATCCTGGCACCCCAACGGGTCAGCAGGTCCAGGCCGATGATGCATGAGTCCCGGAAGATTGGCGAGCCAAAACTCATGCATCACCTCCCGGTCACCCACCCGGACGGCCAGCCGCTTCCTCCCCCTCATTCCGTTCTCCTGTCCCGTCACGGTCGTCAGGCGGACGCTTGCCGCCGTCCACCCCCCCTGAGAGTGCACCAGTGGTGCCCGGAAAAATACCCGGACGCACCAGGGAGATGGTCGACCCAGTGTCCACCAAGGCCGTGCAGGGTCGACCGTCAATCCTGCAGCGGAGGTAAAGGCCCCTGGCGCGGCCCGGACCGCCAACCAGAGCGCACCGACCATGGAGAGGGATTGGAATCCGGAGCGGTGGTCCCCTCACTGGGCCGCTCCGCCGTAGTTTCCCGCCGGACGAGATGGTAAAGGAAAGCGACTGGAGCAGTATGCTTATTTGAAAAGAATAATTAACAAAAGCATGACCCATCTCTCCAGATGAATATAATGTATAAAAACATATCTCTGTTCACATTCCAATCATCTTTTCACAGTTTATGTGCTTCGTTAAAGCATTGGGGGATTCATAAAAGTAATAAAGATGATAGTCTGATAGTAGACTTTTCAAAAAGGATTAGATAAAGAGAAATTATATTTGACGAGGCTCAACGGATATATTATATATATATATTACTGTTAAGCGTTTCAGATTTGATATCCTTTCATTGAATTATTAAGCCAATTCAAAATCCCGACACTATAAAATAAAATTGCCACTTAGTGATGAATCCTGATGTGAAATATTTCACAACATGAGTGCGGCCCCATCGAAACATTATTTTTAAAAATATACTTTGGACTTAATGCCAACCACTTTGAAAGGCCTCATACTATGCATGTGTGTGTGTGTGTGTGTGTGTGTGTGTGTGTGTGTGTGTGTGTGTGTGTGTGTGTGTGTGTGTGTGTGTGTGTGTGTGTGTGTGTGTGTGTGTGTGTGTGTGTGTGTGTGTGTGTGTGTGCCTATTTGTATGTGCGCCTACCTGCCCGGCTGCCTGTCTGTCTTTCTGGCAGTCAGTCAGTCTATCAGTATTCCACTGACTTAAGGACCTCCATTTAAAATGTCAGCGGCAGCTCATAAAATGGCTGGGGAACATGTGAAATCAAAAGGAAGGGAGGCTAGCTGCCCTGATTAAAGTGTCAGAAAGTGTATGTCAAGCTAAACTCAAAGCCTTGATGTATCTTTACTAGATAGCACAGGCATGAGCAAGGGAGAAACAGAGGGGGGCCCCTGAAACATGATATCTGTGGGGCCCGAGAACGAGACAGACGAGGCCAGAGGGTTAGAGAGGGAAAGAAAGGGTTGAGTGTAAAAGCAAAAAGAGCATGAACGAGGGCTGAATAGTTTTGTTTAGTTGTGTTTAATTTATTGGTTTAGTTGACTGGGACCATGTACAGAACAGGTTCTATACCAGAGTTAGCTGAATAGGTATTGTCATCTATGGTCTCTGGATTCCCTCATTCAATCGTTAGTTTAGTTTTGCAGTTATTTGACGGATATGGAGTAAAGTAAAAACATTTGAGGGTAATATATACAATTATTAAACAAAACAAACTCCTTTTTTGAAAAAGGTGCTCCCATTCACCACTGTGATTAGTTCACAGTGTTTCTTATTCTTCATCCTAATTTACTTATAGACTATCTTTGATTGACATGCTTGTTTAATGAATTTCCTCCATTTGCTGTACAGGTCACTAAAGGGATACACAGGGTTCGAAAAAGATCACGAGATAGGGGGGAGATGCAATTGGAAAACATCGTAGGAAAACCACAGACGCAAACTAGCATTGGAGGAAGAGATTAGAAGATGAGAACAGAGTGTCTCACGTCAAGGATTACACCGATTTATGTTTTAGGGATCACGATCCAGGGATCAACACTGGCAATTTCATTAAGACACTTGTTCTCCCGCTGGAAACATTAATCATAGCAATGGTGCAACCTTAACTTCTATTAATACTACTACCACAGCGATTGCAAAACAATAATCAACATCGTCTTTTCATCTAGTTTCTCTGAATCGGTTTCTTTATCTATTACTTTTGTATTTGTTCAATCGTGTTTGTATTTATTGTTTCAACTGGATGTGTCATGTCTTCCTTGTGTGTGTGAGAGCCATATCCTGGACCCGACAGAAAGACACACTCCCTGGTGAGTGGCTTCAAGGGGAGCAGCGAGCTAAGCTTAGCTCTCTGCTCCCCTTAGCTCGCCTGTCGGTTAAGGAGTTGCACCTTCAGACCCGGAGATGACCAGTTCTTATAGATGTGTGGAGGAACTTCAATTGTTTCCTCCAAGCCTTGGAGTTCTGCTTGGAACACCCACCGGGGCGACGCTGGGATGCGGCCACTGGTGTTGATCAGCTCCTTATTCAGCACACGCTCACACGCATGCAAACACACGCACACACATGCACACTGTAGCATGCTACGCATGTGCAGAACAAGTCGATTTATCAAGATCATGAAGGGACAATAAAGGTCAGCCAACACTCAACAATGCACACACACACGCACGCGCACGGACGCACAAATACACACTCACGCATGCATGCACGCACGCAGGCACGGACAGAAAGACACGCGCGCGCGCACGCGTACAAATGTACGAAAACACAAACCTGAATGCAAGCACATTAGTGCAACACCCATTCACACGCTGATAACCAGGCACTGTGTGTGGGACCCCCACAGGGATGCCCCTCTGGAGTAAAACTGTTTCCGTTGTGTGTGTGTGTGTGTGTGTGTGTGTCTGTGGCTGTGTGTATGTGTGTGTCTGTGGCTGTGTGTCTGTGGCTGTGTGTGTGTGTGTGTGTTTGTGTGACTGTATGTCTGTGGCTGTGTTTGCTTGTGTGTGTGTGTGTGTGTGTGTGTCTGTATATGTGTGGGTGTGTGTGTGTGTGTGTGTGTGTGTGTGTGGGTGTGTGTGTGTGTGTGTGTGTGTGTGTGTGTGTCATAACCCCAGGTCTCAGGGTTAATCATCCACTCCTTCCGCGTTGAGAGCCACGTGTGGCTCAGAAAAACACATGGATCTGCCCCTGGTCCTGGATCTGTTGCTGTTCCTGGGCCTGCTGCTAGTTCTGGAGCTCTTGCTGGTCCTGGACCAGAAGACCAGTAGCACACACACACACACCGGGACTAGCCCCAGGTTGTGAGTCAGCCCTTGGGCACTCATTGAGAAACTTGCCTCGGTTTGGTTTGGTTCCAGAGAACAGTCGAGTGGATTACGGCCAACGGCGGAAAATTGATGAGTCAAGGGAGGGCTGATCCCGCAGTAGGCCAGCCCACCCGGGTGGTCGTAGCATGAAATAAAAGCATGCACATTCTACCCAGGTATTCATCCATTTATACTCAACACACCCCCTACACATTGTGCTCCTCCCGATGTTGTCCAGGCTGCACTGTGCAGGCTACCATTAGAAACCGCTGGGGTCGATGGGTCTTGCACGTGTTGGATAAGCCTCCATGGATAATTCAACCTTTCTTTCCTGGATCGGTTCCGCCTCAAAGCTCGGTACACATGTTACGATTGGTTAGAGGAACCAGACGAGGAACTCTGAAAGCTTTTAGAAAAAGGTTCACCAGTGTGTTTGTCGTCTCGTGTATCTTCAGCTTCATCCTGGCCCTACTCTTTCCGCGAGATACTCTGGTTTTTTTTTATAGGGTCCCCAAACATTATACGTTTTCATTACCCCCAACACCATATGATTCTGTCCTTTCTTATGATGTTGTACTTTCATCTTTCCTCATGCCATTTGATAAATGTAAGGCTATAAAAAACATGTTATTACATTGTGTTCCCTGGCACCCTACCTTATTGTACCTGGGATTGCTTTAGTGCATGAAAACAAGCAGCCTTGGTGGCCGGCTGTCATTTTCCTTTACATTTACATGGCATTTATTCATTTAGCCAAAGCTTGTACCTCCTGAAAGTGTGCGTGAGTCAGGCCGCTTGACAGTCGTCGTGACGAAGGGCAGCACAGCACGCCGTCCAATTTAGGGCTCGTGCTTTTTAGTCATTTAGATAGATAGACAGACAGACAGACAGACAGACAGACAGACAGACAGACAGACAGACAGACAGACAGACAGACAGACAGACAGACAGACAGACAGACAGACAGACAGACAGACAGACAGACAGACAGACAGACAGACAGACAGACAGACAGATATACTTTACTTGTCATTGCACAAGTCACCACAGTCACCTATACAACGAAATTGAATAGGTGACTTTCTTCTTGTTCTTTGTTGCTTTTGTTGTAGCAGTAGTGGCGGTATCCATATCGCTCAGTGTTCATAGTATTTGTAATAGTAGAAGTCCTAGTGTCCTTCTACTAAACAAGCAGAAATGTAATAAACATGCACACCAATGCTGTGCCCTTGATCGATCCTGGAGAACCGTTCCAGGAATTAGCTTGAATCAAGATTAAAACTCAATTTCCCAGCATGCAGAGCGTTGCAGTATATCTCTGGAGGAGGAGGACACTGTGGCTGAAGCTACAGTCTTTGCCCTGGGCACACCTGTCTGCCCAAGACTGGAGTTGGTGTCATGATTGGTTTCTTGAGTTAGGGCTTGTCCATGAACCCGGTTGGGGTCTCATTGTTTGTGTGTGTATATGTACGTGTGTTTGTGTGTGGGTGTGCGTGTGTGTGTCCTCTGTCTGTCTGTGCAGGCATATTTGATGAGGATTTTATAGCCAACCCTGAGAGAGATGAGTAGACACGAGATCAGGCATAAAGAGGTGGGCAGGCTTTCCCGCCCGGGTGTGAAGGTGGAGGAAATTGTTCTGTTAGGAAGCTTTAAACTGCTGCGGCATTTCGGCCTTGAGGAGATAAATAGTGGGGCATGCCTTCCCGATTTGGCAATAACACAGTGGAGGTTGTATGCATTTATATTATATTTGTATTACTCATTTAACCTTCACACGATATCCAATGGATATCCATGTATTTTTTACACTTACACTGGTGTGAGCGGGCTGGTCTGGTGTGCTCTGGGATGGGACACCAGATGGTGCTGGTGCAGGTGTTGGCAGGCCAGTAGGGGGTGCTATTACGTCCGGCCTATGTAATATCCCCCATGCCCCAAGTGGGAGATGGGGACTCTGTACTATGCAAGAGCACCGTCTACATCACGAGACGATAAACCAAGGTTTTGATTCCCTGCCCTCATTGAAGACCCCATGGCTCTCAAGGCAAAAGTAGTGTAGGTGCTGACCGTGTCTTTTGTGTTTTAAGAACCCTTTGCCTTGAGGGCTCCTGTATGTACATCCACGTAGTTCCGCAAAATAAGAGTCCCTTAATGCGGTATGACCTTTTCCCTCTGTCCACTCCACAGACCTGTCTGAGTTCCACAAGGACCCGCAGCCGCAGCGTGTGCCAGTAGGGGGCGCCGCCCGCTTCGAGTGCCAGATCAGGGGAGTGCCCACACCTGTGATCACCTGGGAGAAGGACGGAGAACCGGTCCCTCAGGAGACAAGGTGGGTTTCCTTCAACCTTTCTGCGGTGGATTTTTAAAGGGTTTTGGGATTTCAATTATTAAGGCAGTATTACCAACGGAAAACCTTTCAGCCCGACATGGAATATATAAATGGATCCTTCTATTTGTGGTGCCTTAGCTATGGGTCTATTTTAGAACCTACCTTATATTCTCATGAGAGCTCCTGCAAGGAGTCTTTAGGAATTTAATTTGAACAATAATCATTAAGACATATCATTGAATGATTCGAGGAATGAAGGACAACTCTGGATTGATAAATGAGTACAATCCTTTTCCGTTTTCCAACAGTTCTCCCACATATATGTTGCTTTTTATCCTTATTCCACGAATATGTCCTAACATTCGAAAAACCGGAGTGTGTTTAATTATAATTTATAATATATTGTCCCAAATGATCTCAGATTATATCATGAGCTGACATCTATTCATCCTTTCACCTCCGCATTAATATTCCTGAAGTAGTTTTGTCCTTTACATATTTAATAAAAGCTGGACCTTGAAAGCCAGGCCTGTGCTTTCTCCACATTCTGTCGCCTCACTTATTTCCTGTGCGGTGTTATCAGGCCCTGGCGAACTGATATCACTGTATTATGGATTCATGAGCTCTCTAAATTATTGATTTTATTTTTAGATAACACCAAACAAACACTCCTGGAGTAGCTGGTCTCCCTTTGAGAGTAAATGTAATAATACTATTTGACTGCTGGATTTCTTTGCCTCAAGGTGCCTTAGAGATTGTAACACCAGATTATGTTTTCCTGTATCTTTGGAGCTGCTTTGAGTTTCCACACTGAGACATTGTGTTTATCCATGTCGTGTTGTGTGTTGTTTGCTTTATTGCATTTGTGTCGTTGCATGTTTTGCTCTCTACGTTTGTTCATGTCCCTAGACCTCTGTGTACCTCCGGAGTTTCCCGCCGTTCGACCCTGATTCAACACACTCTTCCTTAGAAATTTTACTGAATTACAAATCAGTGTGTAGGATTAAGTGACAGAAAGCAGTGAGGTTGCCATCACCTCTGCCCTCACCTCCCCTTACCCTTGCCATCCAACGGTTTAGTAGAAGCTACGGTGGCCTGTACTGGCATGAAGCTGCCAGTTTGTATCTCCATAAGGATGCCATCATCTACAACAGCATCAAGTAGGCCAAGGGTCAAGTAATGAGGTTCCTTAAAAGGTTCCAAGATTGTATTTTGTTATTTAATCTGTTAAACTAAAGGTCTTAGTTAAGAAAAAAGCGATTATGATAAAATAGGGTTTAATCATATTAGAAAAAAATGGCGTTCTTCTTCGTGTTTGTCCATTCTGGCCAACTGTAGGAACATGGCGTTGCAACATGGTGGGCTCTGTGATAGAGGACCCACTCCCTATGTTGATATAAAGGGCTCATTCTTAGAGAACGAAAACCAAAAAAACGTATTTTCATGTAATTAAATGCTTATGAAAACATACTTATACCTCACTTCTTCCAAGTCCGAAAAGTAGAAAATAATAATACCTCTGAAATAAATCAAAGAAAATTAATTGAAAATGATAAGCATCTTCAACAGGGGCTATTAAAGCCATCTTGACGAGAGTGTACATTAGCTACTATGGAGTGTTCTTGAACAAGCTACAAGTCCCTGTTCAGAATCAGGCAAACTCACTTTAATCCACATGCATATTTCAATAAAGTATGACACCGTACAGTTATAGCGACAGAGACAAAGGTACAAGCAATGAAGGAAAATAGCAGCATTTTCTTGAATTGTTACATTTCTTTATACAACAACAAGTAGATTTGCATGAAAATCGTATCATCAAGAAACACGATTAAAGCAGTCCTATGGAGCCCTTAAAGACTGTGATCAATAAAAAATAACTAGGACCACTTCGCGCTGGTACTGGTACATCAGTCACAGTTCATCACCAGATTATTTTATCCCGCCTGGAACTGTGTGTTGGTATCACTGGAAATGTCCAAAAATGGTTCAAGTCGTATCTGTCAGAGAGAACTTTCTCTGTTCACCTAGGCCAGTACTCCTCAGCTGCAGCCCTGTTAGCCTGTGGGATCCCTCAAGGCTCTATTTTAGCTCCAATTCTTTTTGCTTTATATTTGCTTCCACTAGGTTCCATTTTTGAAAAAGACAACATTTCTTTCCATTGTTTCACAGATGACTTACAAGTCTACCTGCCCTTAAAATCAAATAAGGATTCCACAAATGCATTGTTAAATTGTCTGAAAGATGTAAAAACATGGATGGAACTTAATTTCCTAACACTAAACAATAAGAAAACTGAGATTATTGTTTTTGGTAAATCTGAACTACTAGATGACATCGACAGTGTCCTTGGTCCCCCTGCCTCCTACAGCCGCCCTTTTGTTAGAAACCTCTGAGTTATTTTTGACAATGGTTTTAAATTTGATAAGCAAATAAGCTTAGTCGTCAAGACAAGCTTCTTCCAGCTGAGACTCCTAGCTAAAGTTAAGCCTTATCTCCCTCAAAAGGACTTTGAGGGAGTCATTCACTTGTTTATTATGTCCCGTTTAGATTACTGCAATTCTCTCTATTTTGGTGTGGACCTATGTCTGCTCCGTCGCCTGCAGCTGGTCCAAAATGCTGCTGCACGTCTCCTAACTGGGAAAAGGCGATATGATCACATTACCCCTGTTCTGGCCTCTCCTCACTGGCTTTCTGTAGTTTTTAGAATCAAGTTCAAAATTATGTTGTTTGCTTTTAAATCTTTACATGGGCTGACACCTTAATGTATGTCAGAGTTGCTCTTCATTCATGCTCCAGTTAGAGTATTACGGTCAGCTCGGCAGGTGCTGCTGGATGTACCTATGTGCAAACTAAAGACAAAAGGTGACAGAGCCTTTGCTGTGGCTGCTCCCAATCTCTGGAACTGTCTTCCCCTGAGTCTGAGAACTGCCCAGTCCATTGACCAGTTTAAAACTCTACTAAAGACTCACTATTATGCATTGGCGTTTAACACAAATTAACCATCTTTTTGTTTTGCTTGTTTGTTGTTGTTGTTGTTTTTGCTGTTGTTGTGTATCTTAGGCCTATTTTTTGTTTTGCATTGTACAGCACTTTGGTCAACTATTGTTGTTTCTAAATGTGCTATATAAATAAACTTGACTTGACTTGTAGGGGTCCTGAAGGACCCCTGCTGGACCTCGAGATGGTGCAGCATCACCTCTCCAACAGGATAAACACACGTATGACTGTCGTCAAATCATCAGCTGAGATAAGAGACGGGAAATATGTATTTTCATGTCATTTATTTACATTTGAAAAGACAGGTTTGACGTAGCGAATCATTGTTCCAATTCAAATGCAGACATGACACTAGGTAACCGGGTAGTTTCAGTGAAATACGCTCTTAGGGGCGATCGGTGTCATGTTTTGGAGCGAATGTAGCTCTGTCACTTTGTGGAAACGGTATTGGCAGACAGCTTTTGCATTGGGGCTGAAAACGCAAGCCTCAGTCAAAGAAGACTCCTACGATTCAGGCTCTGGCCTGGGGGGGATAATTAGGGTTAGTGTTATGATTGATAAAAGGCTGAATACATACATCCGAGGAAACTCTTTAGAGGAAAGTTAATGTAATCTGAATATTCAGCTTCAGGTTCCAAGGCACGCCAGTACCCTATTAAAGGATTAGTAGGCAAGATGAAAAGGAAATTCAGCTTACCAACAAGAATTTGAAAGGTCGCAACACAAACCCTCAGGCCTAAGCCCCTCCCACCGAATAACAGCCAATTGTAACGTATTTGGGCAGAGAAAGGAAGGAGACCATGAATTTGACTTTTCAGAGAATTTTACTTTGACTTATTCTGGAATGTTATGAGTTAGTATGAGTTATTTGATAATTCTGACCCCATTATTGAACAGGCAATTTTTTCTATAATAGGTTATTTTCTGAAAGTATTTCACGGTGCAACGGAATGCTCCAAATTTGGCCGGCATTAAACAAGTTCACTGTGTCAAGCAAAGAGAGTTGGAGCGGTTGAAAGGCGAGACGCGCTACGTGTGCGAATGCGCTAGCTGTAGCTAAGCTAATGACGCCGGGGTGAGAGGGAGCCATCTTGGATTTGGGGCGACAGTTTGCCATCCTTTGTTATGAGGGGGCCCGCGAGGACGTAAAATTAAATTAAAAGACTATGAAAGCCGAACAAGCTGTGAGCTGTTCAGAAACGGAGGAGCGATCAGGTTTAGAAGGTCGGTGGACTGGGATGAATAAAACGATGCTCATAAGAGGAAAAAAATAAGCGCTTCTCCGCGCTTGTGACACACACAGGTTACTGAGTTACAGGTTTTCAGTATTCTGTATTCTTTGTAGGCTCTAGTGACACTGTGTTCATCAACCGTTGTCGGCGTATAAATCTATCAGTCTAGAAAGTCAAGGACTTATCGTTTATTGATCTGGAAATTCAGCACGGCCCCCTTCACTGCGACGGTTGGCATGGCAGCAGAGAAAAGCCGCTCAAATAGACATGAATCAGCCTATGGATGTCCCTGGCCCGGGCAGTATACAGGGCAGAGGGGTTTAAACTCCTGTTTGGCTACATCTAACTGTCTTTGTTATGAGTAATCCCAGCCGAGGCGGGAGTGGATGTGTGAGCGTGAGCGCTGTGGAGCGCCTTAGCAGTGCTGTGGAGCGAGTGGAGTCAACTGGGCAAGGGTGTTCATTTGAAAGCAGACTTAATGTTCCTGTCAAGAGGAGTTAAGATAGCTGTAGGAACCATGAGCATTTCAAGGAGGAGTGGGGGGTAGGGTGCATCAAATTTCAATGGCAATTTTTTATTTCAAAATATCAATTTGGGTGGCATTGCACTTTGTTCCGATTAACATAAAAGTGACTTTTGCAAAGTTTTGAGGAATTCCATTGAGATTTAGGGGTGGCACCTAACACATGAACTTTGGCGAAATTTCGAAAAATTTGCAATTTTTACTCTAATTGCCTAAAGGTTGACCTGGAAATGATGAGTACAGTGAACTTTTACACAGTTGCATGTTCAATAGGGTTACCAAAGTAAAAGTTGTTTGTTTGCCCTTTGGGCAACTTGGGCATTTCTCAGAATTCAACTTTCAAGATTCTCCATTAATTTGTTTTATAGACTAAATTAATGGAGTTCAATGGGACATGTTCACGTGGCCTTACCCTGAATTTTGTGCAGCAGTGATGGATGTCGGACAAACACATAAAGTTTAATTGACTATATTGTTAAACACAAGGGGTGATGCTGACACACTTAAAATAACAAACCCTCTCTAGTGGCTTACTCACTGGCAACTAACAGTACCTAATGGTAAGAGCTGACACTAACTAAACTTCAAACTTAATTGCTCAGTCTGTGCCAGAGTCTGCTCCACTAAGCAACATCACCTGGGAGAAAGAGAGAGGAAATGGAACCTGAACTCTGAACCTAGCCAGTGCATCTCCCCCCAGATATGCCTCCCACCCACCGCCCTAGAGTAACCCTCCTATTCAGGGATTAGCTTGCGTTTTTAGCGGTGGAGGTTCTGCTGTTGGTTGCGGTCATTTTCAACTGCCTGCAGCACAATATGCAGGTGCTGCTCCTCCCTTGCCACTGCAACGAAGTCGGATGTGAGCTTGACGCCACACTTGGCACAGTCATTGACCACGTTCATTGCACGTACATTGACCTCACTTAATTGAACGCAGCATTAATGTGCAGTTGGTGCATTCGAAAGCAGCAATCCTTATTGGCGAGGTCAGCCAAGCTGGTGATTGGCAAGAGGGTGGGGAACTTTGGCTTGACAAAGCCAGTGCCAAAGCGCTGCCCAGGGATGTGCATGGGGAGATCAGCGGGCTTGTGCTACAAGATTGCTCTGGCAAGTGCACACTTGTCATCATTGGATGACAATAGCACCTTTCTGCTGAAGAGAGCCAGGGGTAGCATCTCAACAGTTAGGTACCAGCGATGCCTCTCCATTGCCTTGATCGCGGATGCTGCAATGCCCTCATCTACAGCCTTGTATGCCTGCAGGTGGTGGTAGAGTGTCAGGTCATTCCAGGCAGCATCTACAGCTTTCTCAACCACCACTTTGCATAGATGTGTCTAATGAAAATGGCAAATGCCCGAATCTTCGGCACCTGCTACCGCGTGTGGTGATTGTGCCCTGGGGAAGCAACTCGATGTGCTTCTCCATCAAAGCCAGCTTGAGTGTATAGAGCAGCTTGGCCATCCATCGTGCCTTGTGGAGCGCTCCCGGTTATTGGAAAGTCACTGCAGTCTGCTCTTCACCATCTGCATCCAGATACACAAGACACAGCTGCGCAAACTCATGGTAGTCACCTCGCTTGTGGTCAGTGACTTATTTTGCGCACCTGACAAGTTCAGCACGTAAATTGCCCATGAGTGGTTGCTCGTGTTGCCAGGAATGTCGCGGGACCAGTAGCTGCTGTATTCTTGTGGTAATAGGTTACATTTCTGTCAGAGACGTGTGAACAAGGTAACCTCTGGCGAGCATGATGTCTCCACCTTCAGGTCTGTGAAAACCTGGTTCAGGAGGACCTCACCAATGTGGTGCCGGCACCCAGACCAAAGCTGTGGTTGGCCCAGTGAGAGCTGTATGGCAATGCAGGCTGCTGTGAGATGGCCAGTGTTTGAGGTAATGGTGTCAAAGGCCATGTTGCCAACCTGGTCAGCGCACCACCAGTCCTGCAGCAACTTGCATGTCATGCTGGCCAAGAAAGCTAGGTCTTCTGGGTTATCAATCAGGTTTTCGACCTTTGAAGGCCACAACGGAAATGTGACATCAAGTCTTCACTCCATGGCCAGGGAGATTTTCAGCAGCTTGTTGTTAGCATTGACTAAGTCTACCATCTTGTGGCACGCTTGTGTGTGCCAATACCTATTAATACAACTTGATGACACAATGACACAACTACAGATATGATAGTAATGTGTAATATTGCATACCCAACACAGAAAGATCACCTCAAACAGAAAGATCACCTCAGTTTTCTTAAGATGTAGTATTGTTTACCTCAGATCTCCATGGCGACCATTGAGCACTGTTAACCACTTTATCCAACAAAAACAGATGTGTGGTGGCCCCCCTAAATCATCATGTACTGGAAAAATATTTTGCATATGTTGTTTCTACATATATTCTACATAACACTTATAGCACCCAGCCATATCAAAATTCAAGAATTGTGTTTTTTGATGCACCCTAGTGGGGGGTTGTGTGTGTGTGTGTGTGGGGGGGGGGGGGGGGCGGGGGGGGGGGGTGGGTTGGTATGTGTGTGTATTTTTGTGTCCTCGATTTCGGCTATGGTTCGATAGCGACGTCTGAGGACTTGTCAGGGCCTTGAAAGGAGGAACATCTTTTTTGGTGGAAGAATCATATATTATTAACCGATAATATTGGTGAAAACAAGCTGCAATGCAGGCATCCATAACCTAATCAAATAATGATTTCTAGGCTGTTACTGCTACAACACAACACTGTACCACGCCTCTCCAAGTCCGCTGAGACGGATCGCTATGGTGGATACGTTCCCTGCTATCCCTATGATGATCGCTTGGGCTCGATAAAATCAAATGTTGCTTGTAGTTTCATCATTTCTGGAGGTCCGTTCATATACAGAGTTTAGGTGGTTTTCAACCACAGGGGGCTTCTCAAACATATTTCCCTAGATCAATAATGAATCATGAAACACAAGAAGGAAATTCGGCCATAGTTATTTATTTCACAACCTAATTTTCCTCTTGGAATCGGGGTACCTTCCAGACAGGCCTGCGTTTAAAATGAAATAAACCTTGAGACCTTGTTTTTGGCCCAGACCTTCAGTTATTGTCCAGGATGCAGAACACATTTAATTCTGTCGGACGTAGATTTGTGATAGAATAGGGTTTATCCGAAGCCTTGCACACACAACATAAAAAGTGGTGATTTCATCTGTTTTTATCACAAGTATTGCAATACATGTTGTAATCATTAGTGTTATCTTGTCTTCTCATTTTTAACAACATTTAACATTTTTAACATCATCATTAATTATTAATTAATCATTCTTAACAATAAAGTGGATTATGGTGTGTGTGTGTGTGTGTGTGTGTGTGTGTGTGTGTGTGTGTGTGTGTGTGTGTGTGTGTGTGTGTGTGTGTGTGTGTGTGTGTGTGTGTGTGTGTGTGTGTGTGTGTGTGTGTGTGTGTGTGTGTGTGCGTGTGTGTGCACGTAAGTGCACATAAGTGCGTGTATCGGGGACATGCTTACACACCAACCTGCAGGCGTTCAACATACCAACAGGACTCTGTGTGAGTCAATTCTTGTAATGGAATAAGCAGGTTTTGCATTAGCAGGGACCTTGGAAGCCGCAGCATGTAGCTTGCTCCCCTTGCTGGGTTTTTATGAGTCTGATTGTAAACATGTCCAACCAAGAAGTATTTCTACAGCTGTGAATTCTGCAGTGAGATTTCTGAAAAAGCAGCATATAAAATGGCTCGGAGCATGAATCTTCTCAACCAAACCCTCTGGGGGGGCTCTGCGATGAGCCAATATCTTGCTGCTTCATACCGACACCTCAGTAACACAATGATATTATTTTCAATACCATTCACAGACTTTCTATATAATAAGAGGAGGTATTTTGCTTGTTAGCATTGTCCACATGTCATCATTCTTCCTTTTATTCCGACGTTGCTAAGAACACACACACACACACACACGCATACACACACACACACACATACACACACACACACTCACACACAAATACATACCTAAAACGCACACACACACACACACACAAATACACAAAGACATATCCACAACTCACACACAAAGACACACACACACACACATACACACACACATACAAAGACATACCCAACAGACGCACACACTACTTAGCACATTGCTATGTGAGCCAGGAGTAGGCAGACAGACAGACCAGCTCCTCGCTGAGTGAGCCAGCAGTAGGCTGTTCCTACCATTTGTGAGACACTGATTGAAGACGTGACCAGAGCAGCGGCCGACGCGCTCTGTCCTCGGTACACAATCTGAGCAGAAAAAGAAGAAAAACAAATGAATCTGCCGCTAAATCGGGCACACACTCAAACTGGGCAGGCCCACTTAAAAACCAATAAATACAAAGAGGCACGAGGTGGACACACACAAAACACATCAGATACACAGACATAGACACACACACAAACACACACATACAAACACACAGCCCTACGATGGAGCGGAGCCGACTTCCTCTCTCCCTACCTGTCTCTCTCTCCCTACCTGTCTCTCTCTCCCTACCTGTCTCTCTCTCCCTACCTTCTATCTGAAAGCATTATCCTGCTCCCTGCATGGAGGAGCAAGTCCTTGAAGGATACAGCAGCGGTTTTCAGACAGAGAAATCAAAATACACAGTGGGCCTAGAGGCCCCTGGTCGGTCTTAACACTATACTTGCCCCTCTCACCTTGTGTCCCCCTCCCCTTCCCTCCCATCTCTCCCCCATTATACCTCCCCCACTCCTCAGGTTTGTGTCCCTGCCCAATGGGGTGCTGCAGATCTTGGAGGTCACCGAGGGCGACTGGGGGCCGTACCGCTGCGTGGCGTCCAACTCAGTGGGGCGTCGCCCCAGCGGTGATGCAGTCCTCACCGTCACTACAGGTAGCTCCAACCTCACAGATACCTCCTTCACTCACTAAAGGTAGCCCAACCCTCACTCCAGGTAGCTCCTCCCTCACTACAAGTAGCTCCACCCTCACTCCAGGTAGCTCCACCCTCACTACAGGTAGCTCCTCCCTCACTACAAGTAGCTCCACCCTCACTACAGGTAGCTCCTCCCTCACTACAGGTAGCTCAAACCTCACTACAGGTAGCTCCTCCCTCACTACAAGTAGCTCCACCCTCACTACAGGTAGCTCCACCCTCACTACAGGTAGCTCCTCCCTCACTACAAGTAGCTCCTCCCTCACTGCAGGTAGCTACACCCTCACTACAGGTAGCTCCTCCCTCACTGCAGGTAGCTCCACCCTCACTACAGGTAGCTCCTCCCTCACTACAAGTAGCTCCACCCTCACTACAGGTAGATCCTCCCTCACTGCAGGTAGCTCCACCCTCACTACAGGTAGCTCCTCCCTCACTGCAGGTAGCTCCACCCTCACTACAGGTATCTCCTCCCTCACTACATGTAGCTCCTCCCTCACTACAGGTAGCTCCGCCCTCACTACAGGTAGCTCCTCCCTCACTACAGGTATCTCCACCCTCACTACAGGTAGCTCCACCCTCACTACAGGTAGCTCCACCCTCACTACAGGTCGCTCCTCCCTCTCTACAGGTAGCTCCTCCCTCACTACAGGTAGCTCCACCCTCACTACAGGTAGCTCCACCCTCACTGCAGGTAGCTCGTCCCTCAAGATGTGTAACGATTACACCTGTGGACAGCAGGAACACCTGTCTTTGGATTCTTAGTGGCTGAAAGGCCTCCATCTGATTGGCTAAGCACTTAGCCAGTGTAAAGGACGGCCAACACTGTGTGGTCTGAGCTTAATAACAAAGGTGTCTTTATTCCGGAGCACATAGTTCCTCTTGCCTGGGTAGACCAGTCCACTTAAATATGGCATTCAAACAGTGGGAAGGAGGGCATTTAAATAACGGAAGGAAAAACACATTGTGTAAGAGAAGGCAGAATTTAATAACTTAAAATATGGAGGAATGAAACAAAAGACAAAAGGACTCTGATGTCAATGTATTAAGACAGCTGACGAGAGATTTGAGACGATGGAAGCAGGTCCCTTAAAAAGGCTTTTCAGTTTTTGTGGAAATTAAGTGGGCACAAAGCAAAGGAGAATGGAAATACTTTCACACGAGGGAATATGACAGGTAGGCCAATGCGTAATTACTTGATTGATTACTTTTATTGCTATTATTCTTTTATAGCTTATGCAGTCCATGACAGGCATGGGCTTGCACCCACTCACCTGATCTTCATTAACCCTCACACACACATTTGCTAATATACATGGACACACACACACACACACACACACACACACACACACACACACACCCAGTCACTCACTATCATTCACATTCACAATTATATTTGATCTGAATGCAAGCTAGGATGACGAAGATAAGGATATATATAATCACTGTACATTAAATACAGCTACGCACTCAATTACTGCTGTCCCTTCGTTTTTCTCCTTCACACTTTATACCACCCCGCGCACAAGGCTATGCTAGGCCCTTACACACACACACACACACACACACACACACACACACACACACACACACACACACACACACACACACACACACACACACACACACACACACACACATGTTCATTCACACACAAGAACACACAAGGACAAAAAAATGCACAGAAGCACACAAACACACATTCAAAGAAGCACACACGTCAAGCATCACATGTATTTAGTATCCTCCACACACTCTCTCTCACACACACTTACACATATACGGTATAGGCTAAAATAATGTACATTCATGCAAAAATATTTCACTACGCATGGATTTTCAGCCTCCAGCCAGCCGTGCAGGAAGTTTGTGCTTTCCAATTTATTTAGATTTTCCTTTTACTCTGAATATCTCCTTTTTCCGCTGCCATGGAAACCCCAAATGAAAACAACCATGACATTTTTCTCATCGCCACCATAAAGTAAATGTCACATCCGATAGCATCACCAGGCGGCTCTGCTCCATCGTAGGGCTCTATGTATAGAGTGCATCAACACTCATCACCAGGCTCTGACAGAATGATGCTGGGGGCACTGGGTTCACCCCCCTCATTCTCTCTCTCTCTTACTCTTTCTCTCTGTCTCTCTCTGTCTTTGTCTCTCTCTCTGTCTTTGTCCCTCTCTCTTTCTATCTCTCTCTCTCTCTCTCTCTCTCTCTCTCTCTCTCTCTCTCTCTCTCTCTCTCTCTCTCTCTCTCTCTCTCTCGTTCTCTCTCTCTCTCTCTCTCTCTCTCTCTCTCTCTCTCTCTATATATATATTTACTGTATATATATCAGTGGCGGCTCCTGAAAAAAATCTTAGGTGGGGCTATTTTTCTGATAATGATTAAGGTGACCAATTCAATAGGTGCATTAAGCAGTTTCAATTTGTTGTTAGATGATTAACTCATACAGTGATCCTAATTGTATCCACTAGAAGCCAATTCCATTAACGAAAGTGGGGCAATCCACAATTAATTATTTACATGAATCTAATGTTGTATGATGTAAAATAGCTCAACAGGAGAAAATATGTCCGGCAACAACATAAAGACAGGGGCAGCATATTAAGACAAGTATTTATTGACTGACCTTGAAAGCATTGGCTTACAAAAGTAAAATAAGTTATCACATTGGGACATAGAAATACCCGTGCAGTGCTGTCGGCCATGTGGCCGTCAAGGTGGAAGAGGACGCAGGGGGAGCAGAACACTGCGTTAGCTTCTTCACAGCCTGCTAGATAGCCTTTTCTCTCGTACCAATTTATTTAGGGTTAGGGTTAAGATTTCCTCGGGTGTATGACATGCTCCCCTTTGTAGAAACCTGTTTAATTAGTACATTTGGTCTTGGAGGTCCTGATTGTTTTAATGCCAATTTGTCTGAATTTGATAGCCGACTAAAAGGAACTTCTTTCAGAGACACAACGGAATTGCACGGTACAGACGTGATCTGTAAAGTAGTATGTGACTTGATCGAAGATGCTCCTTCCCTCTCTTTCTCAGTTACGTATGACGCAAGTGCGTTGGGGCGAACCCTCCCGGAACCCATAGAGAAGCCGTACTAGACATAGATATATATAGAACACTTAGATGTCTCGCCTGCGCTACAGGTCAATGGAGTCAAACATCCGCACTGGCGGCCATCTTGCCACAGTCAGCTGCTCACCCTTAACATTGTGTTGGTAGTGGTGCATGTACTTTTAAAATAACCATAACTTGCCAGATTTTCAACAGATTTTCAAACGGTTTGTTTTCTTATAAACGTCAGAGATTTAGTTATGACACTGCAAACTTATGAATAATTATGTTAGGTTCTAAAAAAAAAAATAATAATCTAAAATAGGTACAAGATTATAACCACGTTAATTATGTTTGTAAGAACCAAACCGTTTGTAAATCGGTCAAGATTTCAGCGCGATAAGAGTATTAGCGTTTGTGCAGATCACTGACTGACCACAGATTCCACCAGAAATGGTCCGAAGCAAATGACAAAAACACAAACACGTGCAGACACACGCTCACACACCATGGACTATGGGTGGACTGACTCGATCAATGAGACACGGCCGGAGTTGTAAGATGTAAGATGTTGTAAGATGGCCGCCTGTGATGACTATCTTGACGCCGCCGTAAGACATCTAGCGTTCTATATATATCTATGGTACTAGAGGCGATATTTTCAGAGCCCCAAACCATAAAATTCAACGACGCTGATTGGCAAAATATGTACTTTTTTGCATAGCAACCGGGGGCTTAACCATTAACCGTTGGCATAAATTCCAGTACATTTGGGCTGAACAAACTGGAGCCCCGGGAAGACAGTCTATAGCAGAGGTCTTCAACAGGTGGTCCGCGACCCCTAGGGGGTCCGCGGAGGTACTGCAGGGGGGTCGCGAAAGTTTTGGTTGATAGACATTTGTTTTATATTCCCCCCCCCGCAATTTTTTCCACAAATTGAAATGTCTTAAAATACACCTTAACATGATTCCAACACACTGTGTATTGTGTATTTAACACTAGGAACGCCGGGCCATTTTTACTTACTACTAGCGCCACAGAGGGGTCAAATGACCCCTTAGTCATTTGAATGAGAGGCTGTGCATTGGCACATAATGATCACTAGGTGGCGCCAATGAGCTACGACTGCGCGAGCGCCACATGTGTGTGTGTGTCGCAAGCCTAGTCCTCAAGATTTTGGTCATTTAATTTTCATTTAATTCTTGCCGTTGGCTTTCAAGTTTTGGTGACATTTTTATGTATTTTAATGATAGCACAGCAGGAGAGAGCTTTTCTCTGCCTGCTCCTTCAATTAAGAAGAAGGAGGACAGCAAAGCAACGTCCGTTTCTCGTCTGGTCTTTATATCTACCCCTTTCTCCGCCGCAAACAATACGTATTTGGATGAGAGTGTGCAGCCAAGACTGTTGGGAGAGAGAGAGTGCTGTTATGTAAGCGGATAATGTACAGAACGCTGGTCATTATCTGAAAAAGCCCCGACAGGGCGAACCGGACCCTGACGCGAAGCGGAGGTGTCTTGCTTCGCCCTGAAGGGTATTACTTTCGATAATGACCGGCGACGTTCTATTATCCCGCTTATTACACGGCTATTTGCCAAAACGAAAATATATCTTCACACGGTGTGTCTTTTTATTTTTATTTATTTTTACCATTCGTAGTGAAAGCAGAGAAATATTCCGCCAAAGACTTTGACGTCACTCAACCGGACACGCCAGGGTTGATAAGTTACCGGACTGCAGAGTGATAAGAAAGACGTGAATGAGGCAAAAAAATCGACTTTCCTTGAAAGCGGTCGATGTGCATAAAGGTAGCCTACAGGCGGACCAATTGCGAACTACTGAAGCTGCTGATGCCATCTCTAGGTTAAAAAATAGCCGCACCCACCCCAAACCGAGAGAGAATTGTATTCCGATTGAGGCGTATATATGATCCTTTTCTATTCCGATGAGCTGTTCTTCCACTTCTAATTGGATCAGAAGTGTCCATGTAAACGCGGCTAGTGTAGTGAACAGATAAATGGAGGCAGAAGATGTCTTTCAGTCAGCAATGCACACATTCAGCGACACACAGGAGCTCTTTCAAGCTTGGTACCGGTTCATTCACAACATCTGTCCAATCAACGAGGAGGACCCGCCCCTATCGCTGCTGTGCCAATCACGAGGCCGTATGTGACACGCGGGCTCCCATTCTTATTATGCTAGCCACTGTTTATGTTTGGATCTAAAAAAATTAAAAATGGATTGTTTTGTAACGAGAGAAAAAAAAAACACAAGCACAAAAGTGAAACTGACAATTTACCTGCTGTAGGCCCCGCAGCTGTTAAGGGTAAGCGTAAAAGAGAGAAGACCCGAAAATATACAGACAATTATCTGAAGTTTGGGTTTACCTTCAAGGAGACAGATGGCATTGAATTTCCAATGTGTGTAATTTGTTCTACTGTGCTGTCAAACGAGTCTATGAAGCCATCAAAGCTGCAGTGTCACTTGGAGACAACCCACAGCCACATAAAAGACAAACCCGTTGACTACTTCAAAACTTGTCTCAAATCCCTCCAAGGCCAACAGACATTGATGAAAAAATCTGCCAAAGTTGGTGAGCTAGCTTTGAAATGCTCTTATCAAGTTGCTCTTCGGATAGCCCAAAAGAAACAGCCATACACAATTGGAGAGGATTTAATATTGCCTTCAGCAACTGACATGTGTAAAACAATTTATGGGAATGATATTGACATTAATAAACTGAAAACTGTTCCATTGTCGGACACAACCATTGCTCGCCGTATTGACGAGATGGCATCAGATGTGAGAGTGCAACTGATAGAGAAGCTGAGATTGGCAGATGCATTTGCATTACAGCTGGATGAATCAACGGATGTGTCAAAGGACGCGCAGCTTCTGGCGTTTGTGCGCTTTGTGGATCAAAATGAAATGCTGGAGGAATTTTTGTTTTGTAAGCGCCTTCCTGAACGCACAACAAGTGCTGAAATCTTCAAAGTGATTGACGCTTTCTTCAGAGAAAATGACATTTCATGGGCAAAATGTGTTGCACTGTGCACCGACGGTGCAAGAGCCATGGCTGGATTAAAAAGTGGCCTAATCGCGCTTGTCAGGGATGTGGCTCCAGAGGTGATTTGGACGCACTGCATGTTGCACAGAGAGTCACTTGTTGCCAAGGACATGAGCGCTGAACTGTCTGATGTCATGGACTCTGTCGTAAAAGTTGTGAATATAGTCAAGAAGAGTGCTTTGCAAACACGACTCTTCTCTAATCTCTGTGCTGCTGAAGGAGAAGAGCACACTGGGCTACTGTACCATTCTGAGGTGCGCTGGCTTTCACGCGGAACAGTGTTGGCACATGTGTTAGAATTACGCACGTCTATCGGGAGTTTTTACTTCTCCAAAAGCGCACAGAGCTGGCTGCACTTTTCAGCGACAATGTCCGGATCACCAAACTTGCATATCTTACTGACATTTTCGCTGAGCTGAACAAACTTAACAGTTCTATGCAAGGTCGCAACACATATGCCTTTCAGTTGTATGACAGGATGGAAGGCTTCGTCAAAAAGATCAGAAAATGGAAGGAGCGTGTCGGGGAGGGAATATTTTCTATGGTTCCATCAGCGGATGAGCTGGGAGATTCTGCTGTGCTCTCGCCTCCCGTAACACACGCGAAGACATGGATACAGTTTCCATTCAGAGATGACGCAGCAGACGGCGCACGCCTGACGGTGACAGAGGAGGATCAGCTCATTGAACTGTCCACTGACAGCATGTTCAGAAACATATACGAAACTAAACCACTCACCCAGAACTGGATATCTTGCCAAAAAGACTTTCCACAACTGGCAGCAAAAGCAATGATGGGCCTGTTGCCCTTTGCTACAACATATCTTTGTGAAAGTGGATTTTCCTCACTCATCTACCTGAAAAACAAATACAGGTCAAGACTGCAGCCAGAGGGTGATATGACTCTCTGCCTGACAACCTCCATACGTCCAAGGTTAGACAAGTTGTGTGCTACTCATCAGGGTCAGACATCTCACTAATGTGGGAGTATGTATGCCATCCATAGATGGTTTGAGGATACACTGCCCATACTACATGTATGTTTACAATTAAAACATGAATCTGTCAATTATGTTAATAGTTCAGTATTGTATGCAAGATAACAGGTATGTTTATGCATGCCAGTGGCACTAACAAGCATCACTAATTTTCGTTTCCACATTTATGTTTTAAAAATGTCTGTTATGTTTACAGTTTACTTACTGTACCTAACACATGTTTAAAATAAAAAAAATGAACATATGAACCTGTGTATTATTTGAATATCTTAGTATTGAATGCACAATAACAAGGTTAATTTATACATGGCACCATAGGACCAGTTTAATATAAAACACAATTTTATATAATATATAAGTAGGGGGTCCCCGCTCCATCAGTTTGGGGGTCCTTGGCCTGAAAAACGTTGAAGACCCCTGGTCTATAGCATTGGTCGCCAACCCATCGATTGCGATCGACTGGTCGATCTTTGAGGCTTTCCATGTAGATCCCGAAAATAATAGAAAAATAAATGGACAATATCCTATATAATGCATGATACATTTTCATAATAACTTTTGCAAGCACATCTCTCTCCCTCTCTGAAGGCCAT
This sequence comes from Gadus chalcogrammus, assembly GCF_026213295.1. NCBI lineage: Eukaryota > Metazoa > Chordata > Actinopteri > Gadiformes > Gadidae > Gadus > Gadus chalcogrammus. The sequence goes on along the minus strand of NC_079425.1, from coordinate 22,660,000 downwards.
TTACCAGGAGTTCAAAATGTATATTGAAGAAAACGACATCCCCATTAATAAATAGTTGCCATTACTACTGATGGGGCCCCGGCAATGCGAAGTGTGCGGGCAGGTTTCATAGCGCTGTGCAGTAATGACCTCAAATTTCCCGCATTCATGGATTATCACTGTGTTATCCATCAAGAGGCCTTGGTTGGGAAATTCTGGACTTTTCCTATGTCATGACACTGGTGGTCAAACTGATAAACTTGATTAGAGCAAAAGCGCTTCAGCTCCACAGATTCAAGGCGTCATTGGATGAGCTCGATGCCGCATACGGAGACCTGCTTCTCCACGCTGAAGTCCGGTTGTTGAGTCGCGGCCAAGTGTTGCAGCGGTCTCAGGCTGGCTGTCTGTAGCTATGAGCCAAACTTCAAGGCACTCACTGACAGTATTCAGTCACAGCCATCACACTCTTTTGAGTAACATGACTGCAAGGGTTTTGCCTTTAGATGGCGTTGTGAGGTGATGCTGCTTTAGATGGGACATGACGCTAGCTTAATTGCACCGACTGAGAATTTTATTAGCACACATTACAGTTCCACTTTCTAAAATGTGAATCATACATTTGTTAACTTCCAAGTGGGTATTAGGTATGCAAAACAGCTGATTACACTTCAATATCGGTCCACTGCAAGTGTATCGATTTTTTCCTCTTTGTTGTGTTGTGTTTGCTGTGTTGTGTGTGTGTTGTCGTACAGTTGTACAAATTTATAAATGGGAAATAGGGCACATGGCTTTATTTTTTGTTTGCAGTTAGTTTTGAGTGATTGCATCAATTTAAAATCTGAGCAAAGAATTACATTTAATTCATACAATTAGACTCAATAAAAGGCCTTAAATTGGAAATGCATTCTGCGCTGTATGTTCTTTCTCAAGTCTTCAATAGGTAGATCTTGCCTTTCACACAGGTCAAGGTCAGAGATCTTGGGCTTAAAAAGGTTGATGACCACTGGTCTGTAGGCTGTACCCAACAATAAACGTTGAACGCGAAACGGAATGCAAATATCATTCTGGAGAGTTCTAAACAAATTCTAAAGTAAAATCATTATTAGCATGTAATTAACAGATTCTTTTTTTAAAATGAGAGATTATTATTATATCAAATAAAAAATAAAAACAGACAGGGAGGCCGACGCCCCAGCGCCCTCTATGGACGAGCCGCCACTGATATATATATATATCTGTCACTCTCTCTCTCTCTCTCTCTCTCTCTCTCTCTCTCTCTCTCTCTCAGTCTCTCTCTCTCTCTCTCTCTCTCTCTCTCTCTCTCTCTCCTTTGCCCCCCCCCCCCCCCCCCCCTGCATCACCTTTACATCGCCCCCCCTCCTACCCCCTGAATGTGGTGTCCCTGCTATGGGCCCGGCAGGGACAGGCTGACCCACTTTAAGGGAGGCTTGCGTAACACCGGCGATGGCGGCAGTGCATGTAATTCCAATGATTAATTTATGATGTGTTTACAGACTCTACCGGCCGTGCCACGGAGCAACCATTAGCATAATGAACCACGCGGAGGGAGAAGCGAGGAGCGGGTCGGGCTAGAGTTAGCCTTCTTTCAGGGCCTTGAGCTAAGCTAACTCCCCTCGAATAATGACCTATCCAGCCCAGTCACTACAGGTAGCTCCACCCTCACTACAGGTAGCTCCGCCCTCACTACAGGTATCTCCGCCCTCACTACAGGTAGCTCCGCCCTCACTACAGGAAGCTCCACCCTCACTAAAGGTAGCTCCTCCCTCACTACAGGTAGCTCCTCCCTCACTACAGGTAGCTCCACCCTCACTGCAGGTAGCTCCTCCCTCATTACATGTAGCTCCTCCCTCACTACAGGTAGCTCCACCCTCACTACAGGTAGCTCCTCCCTCACTACAGGTAGCTCCACCCTCACTACAGGTAGCTCCTCCCTCACTACAGGTAGCTCCACCCTCACTGTAGGTAGCTCCAACCTCTAGATGTGCAGCGATTACACCTGTGGACAGCAGGAACACCTGTCTTTGGAGTCATAGTGGCTGAAAGGCCTTCATCTGATTGGCTAAGCACTTTGCCAGTGTACAGGACTACCCACACCGTGTGGTCTGAGCTCACTTAAAAGGATGTCATGTCGTTCATTGTCATTCAATGAAAGACAGCACACGCTGAGTGACACGTTTCTGCTTTTCCACGCACACACAGATTCCACACAAGCCCTGAGCAAAGTGGTGATCGTGGCGCGGCCGCAGAACGCCACTGTGGTGCTGGGACGTCCTGCGGTGATGGAGTGCATGGCTCAAGGCCAGCCCAAGCCACTGGTGTCCTGGAGCAGACAAGGTAACGCTGGACATCTGGCCCTCTCTGTCTGTCAGTCTCGCTCTCTCTCTGTGTCTCACCCTCTCCTTCGGTCTCAATATCTGTCTATCTCTCACTGTCTCCCCCTCTTTCTCTCTCTCTCCCTCCACCACTCCCTTCTCCTCTCTGTCTCTGTCTCTCTCGCTGTCTCTCTCTCTCACCCTTTTCTTTGGTGTTTATCTCTGTCTCCCTCCCCCTCTGACTCTCCCTCTCCCTCCACCACTCTGTTCTCTCTCTCTCTCTTCCCCATCTCCCTCAATTTGTCTTGCTCTCTCTCCCTCCATTCTTCTTTCTCTCTCTCTCTCTCTCTCTTCCCCATCTCCCTCAATTTGTCTTGCTCTCTCTCCCTCCATTCTTCTCTCTCTCTCTCTCTCTCTCTCTCTCTCTCTCTCTCTCTCTCTCTCTCTCTCTCTCTCTCTCTCTCTCTCTCTCTTTCTCTCTCTCTCTCTCTCTCACTCTCTCTCTCTCTCGCTTCCTTGTCATCCTCTGTCGCTCTCTCCATCAGCCTCCTACCACTTATCACAACAAGTGTACTGAAAAAGTGCTGCAAATCACGCCGGCGCGACCTTGCAGATTAGAAATGTCTCGCCTCCGCTGCGCTCAGTCTGAGTCGCTCTGGCTGCGAGGTGGAACGATGAGGTAAGCGTCGAGCTGCTGCCACAGCATGTGGAGCGCCCCGATCAGCGGTGTCTGATTGTTTTGACGTTATTACCATAGCAAACAAAGCGTCTGTATCACAGAATCAGGGTGCCACGGTGCACACTCTGAAAGGGGCTTTGTGCTTACCTTTCAAAGTGGGAAAGTGTGGCTTCACAATATTGGAACTGTGTTTTCGCCAAATCCGGAACACGGCTGTAAGAATGAGAATAAATATCATAAAATATTTCAATGAAAGTTCGGGGCAAAGACCGCCATTGGTTTTGGTAGCATAGGAGCATTGTAATGTTATTTATTATTTTGGTCATTGTTTAGTTATTAATCGTGTAATGACTTGTCATTATTGAAAAGGTGTTCGAAACCGCCTGTGTTTCTCACGGGAGGCTATTGGCAACACACAAGCCTCACTATGTTTAGGTTATGGTTTATTAAAAAAAAAATGGTTGGACAGTACAACTCTCTTTAGTGCTCTCAATGTGGCAGAGCATCGCCAACCAAAAACTCAGATGATGCATTCTGACGAACAAGCCCTAAACAGGAAATAATACGGTATTCTGGAGGCCGACACAAATGTCGTTGTTTTACAGCACGTCATCTCTCAGGCGGTTCTCGCTCTTAGTTTTTCGCCTTTCTTTGCTCAGACGGAAAGCCCATCTCCACGGACCTTGTCGTCGTAGCAACCAACCTGGTCATCAGAGACACGAGACGTCAACACGCAGGTGTTTACGTCTGCCGGGCCAACAGACCCAAGACCAGAGAGTTCGTGATCGCCGCCGCGGAGCTTCACGTCTCGGGTGAGTCACGACGGCTTCGGAAGAAAAGGGGAAAAACTGAGCAAAAGTGAATGAATACCGATCAATTGTACATTTACATTTTCATTTAGGGCATTTAGCAGACGCGTTTATCCAAAGCTACTCACATTCAGTACATCTGTCAGAAGAAGAGAAACAACAATATGTCGCTGTCGGTACAGTAATGATGTTCATGGAACCAAGTGCCAAGCTCTAACAATTGTGAGGTTAACCCATTCCCTGTATACAACAAAGCTAGTAAGGATAAGATAGTATTTTAAAGGGCCGTGCAAGGTAGACATGAAGGGACACAGTTTTGTCTTCTGGCATTCTCATCTTTCGCTGTCACACCGATTCTGTAGCTGGAACATACGTTTTTCTCTAGTCTGAAACTGATCCCGAACGAAACCCTGGTCAACGGACAAACATGAGCGGGAACTGTAACTTCAGTGTATAGTAGGGCTGCTCCATTATGGAAAAAAGACGTAATCACGATTATTTTGGTCAATATTGACGACAGCATGATTATTAAAACGATTATTTTTTAGTTTTAAAACATGATGCACTTATTCAGCATTTCTCTCCAACCAAACTCTCTGTAGTAGCCAACTTAGATATTTACCCTTGATAAATACACAAAATAAAAAAAATAGTTTAAACTCGTGCTAATTAGTTTGGAGATCCAAAAACCGAAATCGCGATTAAAGTGTGATTAATTGCACAGCCCTAGTGTATTCTATACACTGTAGTTACGGTTCATCCATAGTAAAGTGTAGTGTAATGAGTCAGCCCCTCCCTCATGGTTCCCCAGCCCCTCCGGTGATCCTCCAGCCCCCCGAGGCGGTGTCCCTCTCGCGGGGCAACACGGCGCGCTTCATCTGCAACAGCTCCGGGGAGCCGCCCCCGACGCTGCACTGGCTGCGGAACGGCCGGCCAATCCGCTCCTTCCGACGGGTGAAGACCCAGAGCCCGGGCATCCTGCTCATCAACCAACTGGCCGTGGAGGACACGGGCTACTACCAGTGCATCGCCGACAACAGCGTGGGCACGGCGTGCGCCACGGCCAAGCTGACAGTCATAGTGAGGGAGGGCCTGCCCAGCTCGCCTCGCCACCTGCTGGCCGTGCCCTCCTCCAGCACCAGCGTGCTGCTCACCTGGGAGCGACCCCAGCACAACTTCGACCAGGTCATCGGCTACTCGGTGCACTACCAGTGTGTGGCAGGTGAGCACCGCCACCTAGCCGTGTGTCTTGTAAATGGTAATTGGATTGCATTTATATAGCGCTTTTTTCCAAAGCGCTTTATAATATAGCCTGGCATTCAACCATTCATGCACCCATTCAACCATGCAAGAGACAGCCAGCCTGCCGGGAGCAGTTAGAGTTCAGTGTCTTGCCCAGGGACATCTCGACACTCTGCTCTACCTCCTGAGCTACCGCCGCCCGTCTTGTGTCTTGTGTGGTGATTGTGTGTGTGTGTTTGAGTTTGTATGTGTGTGTGTGTGGGTGGGTGTGTTTGCACTCACACACATATGTCTTTTATGTGTACATCTGTGTCACTCAGTACTGACCTTTGAACCGATGATTCATTATTTTTCCCCATGGCAGTGAATCATCGCTCACCCGCAGGAGAATATGGATTTTTTAAATCCATGCCACGCTGCGGTTGCTCTTGGGTGTGTGTCTCCCAGGCTCAAAGCGACAGGGTTCGATCCTTAAGGCCCGCAGTCTATCTACAGGCATCCATGATCCAAGAGGACCTTAACCCTCTAGCTGCTGCATGATACGATAATACTTTATTGTCAGAGCAAGTCTGAAATTTGTCTTGCATCCCAGCAGCTCTATTTATAAACTTCACAGACATTAGGACAGGGCATCAAAAACAGGACATCAAGGCAGGACCCACAATAGAAATAAAAAAACATAAATTCATCATAACATTACTACAACAGACGACAACATCCACCAGCGTGCATTCTGTCTGGGATTTAGTGCCGGGTTCAGTTCTAGGATTGACTGGTGAACAAAAGAGTGCTACTTTCTACCCTTTTGAATGTTGGAACGCTATATCTCCGGCTTGATGGTAGTAGATTGTGCTCTGTGTTCAGGTAATGGTTGGGGTTGGAGGAAATGTTGTTAGCCAACCTCAGTATGTTTTTATGATAGGCTGATACCCAAAGTTTCTGGAGTGGTTGACCTACTATCTTTGAGCAGATTCCGATGTTCAGGATTCACCGCACTGAACGGGGCTTTGGATTTAAAAGGCATCTGCTAAACGACCACGTAGTGAAACTCTGTCCCCCCCCCTCCTCCCCTCCAGGCTCCTACAACGTGGAGTACCAGTTTGTGGTGAGCAACAACACGGTGGAGTACCAGGTGAAGGAGCTCCTGCCCCACACCGAGTACACCTTCTACGTGGTGGCCTATTCCCTGCTGGGCGCCAGCAGGCCGTCCAACTCCATGACCGTGAAGATGCTAGAGGACGGTGAGGCATCCAGGAGAGCCTGATAGCTGTCCTCGCAGTGGTCGGCCTGATGTCTTCATAGCCTGATGTGTTGCTATAGGCTGTTACTGTAGCGGTCTCAAGAGTTGTCCCTAATGTCTTTCCATACACTTGTCCATAGAGTGATCCCTGTAGTGGTCCCTATAGTTGTCTCTTTAGTTGTCCATACAGTGGTCCCTATAGTTGTCTCTTTAGTTGTCCATACAGTGGTCCCTATAGTTGTCTCTAATGTCTTCCTATACGGTTGTCTATAAAGTTGTCCCTGATGTATTTCCATACCGTTGTCCATATAGTTGTCCCTACAGTGGTCCCTGTAGCTGTCTCTAATGTGTTTCCATACAGGTGTCCCTATATAGTTAGGGTTAGGGTTGGTGTACTCTTTCCATGTGCTTGCTGACATGCGTCTCTCTGCATCCGTCCCCGTCGTGGTCCTCAAATATCCCCTGTGTCCCCTCCCAGTGCCCAGCGCGGCCCCCCAGATGTCCATCGCCAGCATCTCGCCCACGGACATCCGGCTGTCGTGGACCCCGCTGTCCGCGGTGCAGAGCCGGGGTGTGGTGACCGGGTACCGCATCGAGTACAGCGCCCTGGACCCGGGTACGCTCCCCTTCACCCCATCAGGGACCCAGACTGACCTTCACGCCCTGACGTGATGTTGCTGTTGTTGTTGTTGTTGTTGATGTGGAGGACTGGGCCAGACCAGGTGTGAAGAGGAAACTGCTGTGCTAATCACCATAGGCCTCTATATGAGAACACATTATCGTTAGGTAGCGCAGACTCATTGACCTTCTTGTTGAAGTGCAGAGCCCATGCCATGCTCGAGTTGATGAAAATGCTCTCGCTCTCTCGCTCTCTCTCTCTCTTTCTGTCTCACTCACTCGCTCTCTCTCTCTCTCCCTCTCCCTCTCTCTCTCTGTCTTTCTCTCTCTCTCTCTCTGTCTCTCTCTCTCTCTCTCTCTCTTTCTATCTCTCACTATCTCTCTCCCTGTCTCTGTTTCTCTCTCCCTCTCTCTCTCTCACTCTCTCTCTCTCTCTCTCTCTCCCTCTCCCTCTCCCTCTTCCTCTCTCTCTCTCTGTCTCCCTCTCTTTCTCTCTCTCTGTCACTTGGTCTCCCTCTCTTTCTCTCTGTCTCCCTCTGTATATCACTTGCTTGGCACAGAATGTCTCGATTAGTCATCACTGATTGTACAAATTCATTATGATGGGGATCATCCTGTTTATTGTCGAGAATACCCAAATCTCAAAGGCAGCTGTTGTATTTAGTTATGTTTGTGTGTGTGTGTGTGTGTGCGTGTGTGTGTGTGTGTGTGTGTGTGTGTGTGTGTGTGTGTGTGTGTGTGTGTGTGTGTGTGTGTGTGTGTGTGTGTGTGTGTGCTTGCGTGCACAGCCAGCCGCGTGTTGAGGGAGGAGGTGGGCGGGAACGAGACCCAGGTGACACTGGGGGGTCTGCATCCCAACAAGGCCTACCGGTTGAGGATAGCTGCCGGAACCAGGGCTGGGCTGGGTGTGCCGTCGGAGTGGGCCCAACAGCAGACCCTGGCCCACTACAACCACAGCATGGGTGAGTCAGCAGGGATGTGGGATTCGGAAGTCTTTATTTTTTAGCCGGCGGCTTCTGGTCTATTTTCATTTGCTTCTGCCCATTCGTAAACTTCAACCGCACACGCAGGTTCATATGCATACTGACTCGAGATGAGTGCATGTGGTTTATGGCTGCCGGTAGTTTATGACTGCCAATAGTCATAAACTACAGGCAGAAGCCTCCTGTTTATGACCTTACGTTTATTTTGGTTGCAGCTTTTAGCGGTGATACAGTGAATCAACATTCAATGCTAATTTGCCTTTAATTCATGTCAGCCAACGACCGTTGGTTCAGGGCTAGTCTTTCTAGCAACGTTTCCCCTCTGTTTTTCCTTCCTCAAGTAATCCCTACTGTTTTGTTGGTAGTTGTTTCCTTTGCCTATTGGAGGGTTTAGGATGATAGACTAGAATAACTAACCATAAGGTGCTTCATAAAACTTGAATCTGTGGGACTCAATCAATCGCGTGATAAACACACTCTGATCTTTGTGTGATCTTAATGGTATTGATGTTACACAAGATACCATCACATGTTAGCACAACGATGGCCAGAGTTGACAAGTAATCGTCACATGTTAAGATGACGATATGTATCAACAAGTAAACCTCATATGTTAACATGAAGATGGGCAGAATCAACATGTAAACCTCACATGTTAACATGAAGATGTGTATCAACAAGTAATCCTTACATGTTAACACGACGACAGGTAGAAACGACAAGGAAACCTCATATGTTATTTTGACGATGGGCAGAAACAGGTTATCCTGACATGTTAACTCAACGATGAGTAGTATCGATAGTAAACCTCACATGTTAACACGACGATGTGTATCAACAAGTAAACCTCACATGTTAACACGACAATGGGAGGTCACTTCAAGGAGGTAACAACACCGACACCTCAAGGAGAACGTCATGTCGTTATGTCAAGGTGAACTCCATCACTCCATTCTTTCACGTGGAGCGTTAGAAACAAAGCCCTCTGGAATCTAAAGAGCTGTATACACGTAACCTTGAAAGGAACTTTGATTCTTGAAACAATGCAGTGTGTTGCCCACGCTCGGCACTTTATCTGTGAGCTGCTTTTTTTCTTCTTCTGCTCTCTGCTGTCTAATTCCCTCCATAAACACACTGGTTTAATGTTCTAGCGGGCCTCCATACTAATAATTGCAAAACAAATTGCACTAAATCGAGAAATCGGGTCTTGCACAATGTTGCCTCATGTGTTGATCTGTCTCTCTCTCTTTTGCTCCCGCTCTCTCTCTTCCTTGATCTCTCTCCCTCTCGCTCTCTCTCTCCCTCAATCTCTCTCTCTATCTCCCTCTCTGTCTGTCTGACCCCCTGCCCCCCTCTCTCTCTCTCTCTCTCTCTCTCTCTCTCTCTCTCTCTCTCTCTCTCTCTCTCTCTCTCTCTCTCTCTCTCTCTCTCTTCTCCTCTCTCTCTCTCTCTCTCTCTCTTTTACTCCTGCTCTCCCTCTCTCTCTCTCTCTCTCTCTCTCTCTCTCTCTCTCTCTCTCTCTCTCTCTCTCTCTCTCTCTCGCTCAGTTGTCTTTACCCCAACTGATTTGAAAGTGAGAGCCAGGTCCAATACCCTGAACGTCACATGGCAGCCCTCGCCAAATCACACGCAGATCTTCGGCTACAAGCTGTCCTATCGGGAGGTGGAGTCTGAGGAGCTGGCCAATGGGGAGAAGGCTAATGTAGCACACACCATTAAGCTGC